>NC_142504.1:114327745-114633856 GCF_057876585.1 Rhinolophus sinicus | reverse complement strand
TATACAGGAAGTGTGCAAAGCACACACTGCACTCTCTCCACCTTATGGCTAGCTAATTCATTGTTCACTTTCTGTGTTTCTGTAAAATTAGCCAGTGGGCCCACTTCAGGGAACTATGGCTGTTTCTACTTCAAACTCCTAATTTCACTTTTATTGTGTCAAATCTATTCTCTGATCTTTACATTAGTAATGCCCAATTAACAAGGCCTGGAGTAGAAAATAGAAGAAAAATTGGCAATGGCAAGTCACTCATAGTAAAATCATTTATTCTCATTTATCAACAGTTTTGCTCATCTACACTAAAATAAGGCAATTGGAAGTTATTGTGGGGGAAAAAAAGTGTGTCAGGGGGGTCACGATTCCTAGACAATGCACAGTTTCTGAAGCGATGCATTTTACTTAAGATGATATGAACACCTTACTGCCCAAGACAGTGATTTGTCCCGGCACGCGGAGCAGTGCCGTGTGCAAAGCCGAAACTCAGCACAAGTTCACCAATGAGTGTGTTCATAATGTGACGCCCTGGACATGCCATGTAAAACTTACAGGTGTTCACAATTTGTCATATTTATTAAGTTATCCATTCATCAGTCATGGATACTTCCTACTGTGTGACACACACATTGTACACAGTGCTGAAAAGCCTAATTAATTATCTAAGTTTGATGAATATTTGGATGAAATTGTGTTTCTGAGTTACAACCTATGCCTGGGCATCTGAGCCAGAATTACCGCCATGAGTAAAAGTTTGCTCTCTAATATCTCACTCTTAGCTGCTATCTGGTGAGCAGTGACCATGCCATAGCCTCAAAGGAGTGAGACTGGACAAAGTGAAATCCTAGCTAAAAAGAAGACTGATGGTTAATTTCACTGAAATGTTGCGTAGAATAGCTGAAGAATCTTACAGTAGGGAAAATGTAATTAATGGAGGATTAGCAATATAATAACGTTGTCCAATTTTCAATTTGAGATATTAGCTTTTAGCAAATGCTCTAAAAATTTACTAAAACGTGACACTATTATTCACTATTTTCTTTTAAACACAAAATATAGTATATTTAGGACAGTTTAATAAAAATCTCCAAAATCTTATCTATTACTGGATGATTTTTTTTCAAATCATATCGTTATATATAACTTTGTTGAATTAAGACCAAAAATATTCTTGAAAACAGTTTTTTAAAAAACACTCAAGGTTACTGTAGTCAGGTGACTGTGCCATACTTGGGAACACATATTTTGCTTTAAAGTTTGTTGCAGAATCTTGCCATGGTGTAGTGAAGTCCTTCCCAGTGACAGAAGTTGTCAGTTGACATATAATCTACTAAAGCAGAGACCTTTGCCAGGGAAACAGGACAAAAAAAGCACTTTTTATTTCATCCTACTATCCAAGACTGTGATAAGCTGATAGTGTGTGTTGTTTTTTTTCAAGTGGGGAATTGTTTTTTTTTCCCCAGAAAAAATACAGTAATAAATGGGTTAGAATGGGATGGAAAAGGGGGGGAAATAATACCATTTTACTTGAAGAATAGTGAACAGAAATTCAGCATGAATTACTGTTGATCACAGGGTACCCACTTTGCAGTCTTGCTGCAAATTTCCATTTACAGAAGCTCAAATGTCTCTGAACTTGATGTTCTGAATAAGAGGTGTGATTTCTGGAGGGAATGTACTAGCTGTCCTGTTTCTTATGCAAAGGGGCATTTTCTTGCAACTTCTGTGTTGACTCTCTCATTAGATATGAAATAGCATCCCCTATTTACATAAAATTAAAATATATATTTCTTAGTAAAGAAATAGTCATCTCTCATTAGCTAGTTTTTTAAAGACAGAGAGAACACTTTTTTACAAAATGATAATTGGATGTACACCACAAGTGCATTCCCATAATGCATTGTTAAATATCTTCTACCTCCTACAATATGCAATCAAGTTACCTTGTGGACACAATTTATTTTAAAGAGGATTCCCATTTGGAATTCATAATTGTTTGCCTGTAAATGGAAAAGTTGTATATTACTAAAAATTTGCCTAATTATTTGCTTCAAAAGTCAAAGTAATATTTATCCAAAAGTTAAATAACTCATATAAACATCCCAAATGAGCACAGGAATGCACTAGGTAGCCTGTCCTCTTTGGTTCTACAGTCTAATTAGAATAGACAAGATGACAACAGATTATATATATATTTTATATAACCCATTAACAAAATATAGTTTCACACCTAGTAATACATTTCTAACAAACTGCTGTCATCTGAACATTTAATGTTATTGAATTTATTTAAATTCAAGTTGTACCTCGAAACTCAGTACATTTATCTGTTTTTGTGTTCCTCTGCGTTATTGAGGTATAATTGACAAAAAAAGTTGTGTATATTTAAGGTATACAACATGTTTTGAAATGTGTATGCATTGAGAAATAATTACCACAATCAAGCTATTTAGCATATCCATCACCTCACATAATTACCATTTCCTCCTCCACCCTCTTCCTCTTCCCTCCTCCTCCGTCTTCTCCTTCTCCTCTCTCCCTCTCTCTCTCTCTCTCTCTCTCTCTCTCTCTCTCTCTCTCTCTCTCTCTCTCTCTCCTCTCTCCACGTTCAGCACACTTAAGATCTACCCTCTTATCAAATTTCAAGTGTACAACACAGCATGCTGTACACTATATCTCCAGAATTCACTTATGTTTCATACCTAAAACTTTGCACCGTTTGACTAACATCTCCCCGTTTCCCCCATTCCCCTGCCTCTGGCAGCCATCATTTTACTCTCTTCAATGGATTTGACTGTTTTAGTTGCACATGTAAGTGAGATTATGTGTCATTTATTTATCTGTGTCTGGCTTATTTTACTTAGGTTAATGTCCGCCAGGTTTATCCATGTTGTTACAAATGGCAGGATTTCCTTCTTATTTTAAGGCTGAATAATATTGTGTGTGTGTTTGTGTGTGTGTCATTTTCTTTATCCAGTCATATCTTGGCTATTGTGAATAATGCTGTGATGAACATGGGAGTGCAGCTGTCTTTTCAAGATACTGATTTCATTTCTTTTGGACATTTTTTTGAGGACCCTCCATACTATTTTCCACAGTGGCTGCGCCATTTTACATTCCCACCAACAGTGTACAAGAGTTTCTTTTTTCAACATCGCTGCCAACAGGTGTTACCTTCTGTCTTTTTGATAACAGCCATTCTAGTAGCTGTGAGGTGGTATCTCATGGAGGTTTTGATTTGCATTTCCTTGGTGATTAGTGATTTGAGCACCTTTTCATGTACCGGTTGTATGTCTTTCTTGGTGAAATGTCTATTTATTTTTCTTTAATGACAATTGTAGAGTATTTGTTTGCTACAATAGTTTAGGCATAGTACCTCTCAGAAGATGTTTGCACTGGCAGTCGGCAGTGAGGAACTAAGACATCTATCTCTGTGACTAAATGACTACCTTTGTTTAAGGTTTTTCTTTCCCCTCATTCCCAATTAGATAGCAACATAGAAGTTTCTGTATAAACATTATGAATAGTAATGTGCCTGTTTTATTTTCACATTTGATTTCTTCTGGCTGTAGTGCCATATTCAGTGACTCCCAATAGCCTAGGGTCACTTGGTATGTGCGCCATCCATTACTTTTGACAGTTGGAACACACTTGATTGAATATTTAGTAAAAAGCGCATTTGATTGTCCATATTTGTCATGAAGCCTGGAATGTGTTTCTCCCTATTGAAGGTGAAGGCAAATGGATATGCGCTGGGTAATTTTCAGTAATAGGCTAATATCCCTAAGGGTGTGGTTCATGTAAAAAGTCTGTATAGTCAGAATTCAAGAATGTCCTCAGCCTTTCTTTTGGTCTGAATAGTTTACTTACCAACCCAGAAATCATAGAGACAGCTAAGAAATTGAAGTGATACTGTACATTTATTTGTCAGCGTACAATAGATTTTCACATATATTTTGTTTCATTCGTAATAACAACCTAGTGAATTAGATAGGCATTACTCCATATTCAGCTGAATTAATTGTACTCCTTAAATCAAGAAGTTTATGCCCTCTTGGGTTTGCTCAAATTCTGTGGTGGTATTCACTTGGGAAACACAGCCACTGCTGAGCAAATAAGCAGATATCTTTTATGAAAAGATCATCCTTGTACTAAACTTGTCAGTGTGAGTACACGCTTTGACATGTAAAGCATATACTGACTTTTCCTCTCTTAGTACACGAGAATGCACATGACACAACGTTTCTTATCCTTACATGCACCCTTGTGTTGGGTTATAGGAAGGTTAGTTGCAAAATGTTAGACAGGAATGGGGCAAGATTATGCAAATTTGTACTTTTTTAAGACTCTCTTTTTAGAGAACTGTTAGGGTTCACAGGAAAATTGAGAGGAAGGTCCAGAGATTTTCCACGTGTCCCCTTCCCCCACACACGAATAGCCTCCTTGTTGTCAGCATCACTCACCAGAATAGGACATTTGTTGTGACTGAATTGTCACAATCGAAGCTAGAATGACATCTCATAATCATCCCAAGTCCATAGTTTACATTAGGGTTCACTCTTGGTGTTGTGCATTCTGTGGGTTTGGACACATATACAGTGACATGTAAACATGCTTATAGTATCATACAGAGTATTCTTGCCACCCTAAAAATTCTCTGTTCTCTGTCTGTCCATCCCTCCTTCTCCCCAAACCCTGGCAACCACTAATCTTTTTACTGTCTCCATAGTTTCGTCTTTTCAAGAATGTCATATAGTCCTTTTCAGGATGACTACTTTCACTTAGAAATATGCATTTAAAGATTCTTCCATGTCTTGTCGTGGCTCCATAGCTCATCTCTTTTTAGCACTGAATAGTATTTCATTCAGTGCTAAATAGATGGACTGAATAGATGGACCACCATTTATTTATCCATCCACCCACTGAAGGACGTCCGGGCTGCTTCCAAGTTTTGATTATGAATAGAAATAGAGCCTTTGGAAACATCTTTGTGCAGGTTTTTGTGTGAATGTGTTTTCAGCTTCTTTAGGTAAATACAAAGGAACATGATTGTTGGCTCGTATGGAAAGAGTGTGTTTAGTTTTGTAATAAACCACCACACTGTCTCCAAAGTGGCTGTGCCATGTTGCAGCCCCACCAGCGATGAGGGAGAATTCCTGTGCTCCACGTCCTCACCAGCATTTGGTGTGGTCAGTGTTCTGGATTTCGGCCATTCTAGTAGATGTGCAGTCACATCTCATTGTTGATTTAATTTGTGTCTCCCTGATGATGTTGGATGTGGAGCATCTTTCATGTGCTTATTTGCATCTGTTCATCTTTATTGTCTATTAAGGTTTGGAACATTCAGGTTGTTTGTTTTCTTTTGTTGAGTTTTAGAGTTCTTTGCATATTTTGGATAGCAGTCCTTTATCAGACATCTCTTTTGCACATCTTTTCTCCCAGTCTGTGGCTTGTCTTCTTATTCTGTTGGCATTGCTTTTTCTGACTCATAGGTAGCCCACTTTCTGATGTCACCTCACATGGCAGAAGAACTGAAGGAGCTCTCTGGAGTGGCTTTTATAAGAAGCTAATCCCATTCATGAAGGCTCTGCCCTTGTGATCTAACCACCACCCAAAGTCCCAACTCCTAATACCATCACCTCGGGCATTTAGGATAAACCATAAAATGGCACGGGCATTGTCATTTTTCCTTAAAAGGTATGATGTACCTTGCTCCACCTAAACCAGCCAAAGTTCTAATGATTCCCCTAGGATCTGCCGTGGCAATCATGAATTTCCCTAATTTTACACACAGTGTAAGTGTGGATTTCTGTACTTATCGCCTGCAAAGAGTTGGACTATCTTGCCTATTCAGGGAAAACTTCAGGACCACTCGTTACAGTGGGGTGAACCCGAGACCAGTGGTCAGACAGGCCTGGAAGTCTTCTTACCAGAGGAAAGATAGCAACAGCCACAGCATCACGGGAACAGCAGCCTCTAAACCTCTGTGGTAGTTACTCAAACTATGTCCCCAGTTACTCCTGACTAATAGTAGATTCATCGGCGGACTGCTTATTGCCAGGTTGACAATTCACTTTGTTCACTGTGGTCAATGTGTTTCCTATTGATTCTGATGGTCTATCTACAAATCCCATGTATCCGTTTGTACTCTCTCATACTTTCGCTTCCAGAAAGGCGTGTCTGTGTTACCATCCTATTCAAGGGTGATGACACTGAGAGAACTTGCTATTTAAGTGAATTGTATAGTGAAGTTTTGGTAAAGACATCTTTCTGATCTCCTGCTACATTATCTGGGTACATTTATTATATTTTGTTTGTTTTTGTTTGTATCAGGGACACATACGTTTGAGATAACCTGCAGATATTCTTAAAGCTCGTCTCACTCAGTTGAAAGAATACATTTCAGAACTTTGAGAATGACATCACGTGAAGTGTATTTTATTGCATCAACATCCTGAAATGAGAATGGCATAGACGTCTTAGTCTTGCGACATGACTGTAAAGTGAGTTATATTTGGAACCACTGTTGATGTTATCAAAAATAACAGATTGTTCTTCACACAATGGGTGAAAATGATGACTGTAGAGCTGTCATCTGCAGCCAAATCAATGTCTATTCTGTAGGTGCTGACGGCCGAAAAGAGCATGTGTGAGTCCTCCTCTCAGAGCAGGGACGCTTTGTCACAGGTGATACAGCACAATAGGAGGTGCTGAGAAGTGTTAGGAGAGGACACAAATGTAATTACAACTCATCATTTGTCTAGTGCTTCCTTGGGACACTGCCTTCTTCTCCCTCTCCTTGAATAGTTACTCGTGGTTTCCTAGGTGAGAGTTGGGGTGAGCTTCAGGGTCTCTCGGGTGTGGCTCACCCCATACAAGTGTTCTCTTGAAGAGCTTGCACGAATAAGGAAAAAGTACCGGAAAACAAGGTGCTCTAGAGATCGTATTATTTCACTGTCTTTGGTTCTGTTTGCTGTGATTTTCTGCTGTTGACAGATGGTGGTAGCTCTGTTATAAACACTTGTGCTGTCGTTGAACGTGATCTGGGGTATTCAGTGCGTCTTTTGTTAAATCACTATTTGATATGTGTGCCCTCTCCCACCAGCTGGTCACAGCTCGGAGGAGGCAATAATAGAAACTATCTGCTTTTCCTCCTTTATTTTGTGAAGTTGCTCTCAAGGGGGACATCAGACAGGCTGTGGGGACACAAGGACCTGTAAAGATGTTTTCTGTCTTCTGTGTACACCGATCACCATTTGAAATAAAAAGGAGCAGACTGAGAATATGATACTCAGAGAATACCAAGGGGGAGGGGCAGCCTGTCATCTTTATAGACAGAAAATACCACTCATATTTGTTTTACTGTTTTCTAAATGTGCAGTGTCCCTGCAGAAAGCAGTCTGCTATAACAGAAAGGTATGGCTGAC
The DNA here is from genome assembly GCF_057876585.1 of Rhinolophus sinicus. NCBI lineage: Eukaryota > Metazoa > Chordata > Mammalia > Chiroptera > Rhinolophidae > Rhinolophus > Rhinolophus sinicus. Next base: position 114,626,435 of record NC_142504.1, on the reverse strand, counting down.
ACTTATATTCAAAGCAAGAGCCCGTGGGGAGGATATTGTAATGCTCTCTGTGCCTTTTCAAACTACGAATCCACCTAGCCCTAAGATTCTGTTATCTGTGATGCAAATCCTTGTATCTGTGAGGTGCTGCTATAAGTGAGAGGCACGATTAATGTATCAAGTATTTATATTTGAAAACACTGAAGTCTTTTGTGAAGAAAGTATGATTTGAATTAGGGATTTGCAAATTGCTGATGTTGGTGGTGGAGTTGGGGTCAGGGAGCTCATGTCAGAATCACCTGGGAATTTATTTAAAAATGACAAATGTCCAAACTTGACTACAGACCTTTGAAATCAGTGCTTTGGAACTGAAGGTGAGTCTGGGCACACTTATTGGCAGAAAGATTCGAAGATCATACTTCCCGTCAAAATTATTTGATCAAGTTGAGAAAAACCATGAAATGTACCTGGTCACGTGTTAGAAATATAGTGGACATCTGCTTCACCTTACAGTGGGTTAGGGCAACTACGAAACGTGTTTTTGCTAAGAACAACTATAAATCTAGGTGACATACATTAACCTTCTCAAAAGTTTCTATAAGCTAATAAGACAGGGAGAAATCGCAGGGCCAAAAATTGTGAGAAAGATAAGAACCCACAGAAGTGAAATGAGATTCAAAGCCATTTTACCTGAGGTCATTTGCCTGTGAGTGGGGGTTTAGGGCAGTCTAACTGGGCTGAAGGTGGTAAGTAACCCAGGAGGGAAAAGCTGATAACTACCACTGTCACTTTCATCTGATACCCCAAAGAGGTACACTCTTTGGTAAGGACAAACGATATATATATATATATTTATGTGCCTTGGAAAACCTCAGGTCTTGAACATGGCTTAGGATTGTCTGGAACTAATGACCAATAACAGCAAACTTAAATCATCTCCATAGCAACATAATTTATTGTGAGCCTCACATTATTTCCACAAATATTCTTTCATGATTTTATCTAATACACAAAAATAACTAGGCACATAAGCAATCTAGAAACATTGAATGAAAAACAGTAAAAAATAAGGAAAATAAACTCACAAAGAGTATGTTAAAAGAAATTAATAGTCAACTTGAATATATATAAAGTGAAAATTATGAAAATAGACACTACAGATTAAAATAATTTCAAATGAAACTTTAAGAAGTAATGCAAGACTCTAATTGAAAACTCAATAGAAGAGTTTAAAACACATTAGACATGGCTAAAAAGAGAATTAGTGGATCATAAGCTAGATCAAAAGAAATTGCCAGGGAGAAACAGAACACAAAATAATAAAGTTAGAGTGAGGGGCATGCAGATGAAGGAAGATCTAATATTATTTTCATGAAACTCTGAGGGTGAATAAAAGAGGATGGGGAAACTTACTCTGAAGACTGAAGCACACTGAATACTGAAGGGTCTACTTCAGATTGACGAAACTCGACTGGATAGTAGCTGTGGGTTTTAAAAAAATGAAAAAAGAAAGTGACAAATAATTTGACTGAGTAAAATAATGTTCCATGGTGTTTAACAAATATGGAATTAAAATACACACCACCGGTAGTACGTGAGTTAGGAAGAGAGAGTGTTCTCAGTTTGTATTGTCCTGGGTGGGGGAATGTACAGAAGTTGATCAATGTTAAATTTTGATAAATTAAACCCCTGTCTGCAATTTAAATACTAGAAACAAGGGTGGGTAACCTCTAAGTAAGACAGTGAATAAGTATAAGTATAATAATTTTTAAATGATCTGAAAGAAGGCAAGGGAAAATAGAGAAAAGATGCACGGAACAAGTAGTATAGACTGGCATAAAAAATCTACCTGTCAATTATTTCAAAGGGATCTATGTGCAACATAAGGATGCAAAGAGCATAAAACAATGAAACAAGATATGCTAGGAAAATACTCAGCAAGAAAGTTAGTGTCGATATATCACTGTCTGATGAGACAGGCTTTAAGGCAAAAGGAATTTGTGGACATAAAAACATGACATTACATAGTGATAGGAGAGCCACCTTCTTTAGGAATGTAAAACAATGTGAATATTGTATTCTTCTAATCATATAGTCTCAAAGTACATAAAGCAAAAGTTGCTAGAACTACAAGGAAAAATAAACCACTCCAACTTCATAGTTGACACAAAGTCATAGCAGGCATACCTTCTTCACGCAGAAAACCAGTGGAGGGAAGCACGCATGTTTTCAACAGTAAAATTAGCAAACTCAGCCAACTGAACACGTAGCGAGAATGACCATGGCTGCAGAATACGCGCTTTTTCTAACGCACATGAAATATTCATAAATACCAATCCTATATGCAGCCCTAAGTGGCAGCACCTCGCTGGCTGACCTTCCTAACAAGCCTGCATCCCAGGTGACCGAGTAGGGAAAAAACCAGTATCTGGGTTTTTAAGCTTCTGTAGTGATATCAGAGAGGAGCGGGTCAATATGAAAACATCTGTTGCAGAACTTGGCTGTGATTATGACTTATCCCACTTAATAGATCAAGCACATTCTTCACTTGGTATGAACTGTACCTGAAACACGGAGGCCCAGTGTGGCTAGGATCCTGTCACTACTCCTGACACCAGGGCGTGTACACAAATGCAGGTACACGCACACATGCACAGAGAGACATACTTTCTTGTCAACATCACATAGCATCACTGTAGCCTCTTATCTCAGACAACCGCTCTGAGCAGAGCTCGTCACTATTTTTCTTTTAACAAAGTTTTAATAACTCTAACATTTGGTTACTCTCTCAGGTCACTAAGCATCTCTTACGTCCTTGTCCACAAGCTTCGTTCAGAATGCAATCTAAGGAGTGATGTTGCATGACGACTGGGCCCTTTGCAAGTCTGCTCTCACATTACTCATAATTAAATAATGGCTGCTGGTCACGACGCGCTTAGAACACTTCCAGTGATATTTCTCATTCGGTGGTTTGATAGCATCTGGCCCATGTGCTGATCCCGCGTAGACATCTGTAAGGGCGTGATCATGCTGACAGATGTCTGGGAGGACATTTTCAATTTAGGAAAGCGAGGAGCTAACGGATAGAGAAGACATACATAGAAGCTCGCTGGAACCCAGTCATTGCTTCTAATAATGGTGTGAACACACCTAAGAATAGGGATAACATAGATAATAAAAATATAATAACAAAGAGCAAAGCCTTTCTTTCTTGAAGCAGACTTTTTTGGGGTCTCATTTGGAATTTGAAACTGACACTTCCTCTAGGGAATTTCTGAAGAGTTTGGAGTGTTTTCCTCCTGAAAGAAATTTCTTCCTCAAGGCTTATAGATTTTTTCTTAAGAAATGCTGGTAATTTCTATTTTGACTTAAATCCATTCAGGGCAGTACTGTTTTTCTTCCTCCCTCCCTTTTTCCCTCTCTCCCTCTCTCTCAATTTCTTCTTCTTTTATTATGTGTCAAGCCTAGTAGTTATAAACTTTATAGTTACTTGATTTATTCTTACAACTGGATCCAAATATTTTTACATTCAAGACTAAACCCTTTCTTTCTATTCATGCAAACTACACTTCTGTACAGGTAGACAAAAGGCAAGTTTGGGGGCGACTAACTGAGTTCAAAACAGCTCCGGGGATTTTCAAAATAAAGCCAGGGAAATATCTTTCCATTTCTCTCCAAGGTAATGCTTTTAATAAGCTCTGAGCAAGCAAGAAAACTTTTCTGAATCGGTAGTAGTCACTCATTTTGCAAAATTAGATCTTTTAAGAGATTTATAGGTTGAGGACTTTACAAAGGACTAGCCTGGGGGAGAACAGAGACTAAGAAGAGAGTTGGGGGGCGGGTTCTACTGGAACATCAGGGTTTGAATTCTGGCCTTTAGGTTTCTGTGTCTTGGGCGATCTCTAACCTCAGTGCACCTCAGTTTCTAAATCTGTAAAATGGGACTGATGACACACATGAGAATAAATCTGAGAGCGCATAGGTAGAGGCACTGTATCAATGGTGAGTGGGGAATTTTACAGGCACGGTCTGTGTGGCAAACTCCTCTTTTCTGTTTGTTTTCTCTTGTGCTCGTGCTTCTCCTTGTTCTGTGTACAGACATCTATCATTGCTTTGGTTTTTCGATAAAAACAGGGATGATGGTATCTATCGCAAGGCATCACCGTGATGGTGAAGTGGAAAACAAAGTCAAGCTGTCACCGCTGGGCCTGCCACAGGCGAGTGCGCAGCAGGTTCTGGAAACTGCTGGTACCACTGTTGCCTGCACTCTTCTTATTATTGGCACATTTACAGTTGTGCAATTTACACATCTGTTTCCCATCGGTGTGTCTTGTCCTTAGCGGACATGCAATGGGTCACTCAGAAGGATTGGTGAACCTTACTTTGAATGATTGAGCAAATCTCAGTCTTCAAAGTTGGAGTTTATGGATCGTGTGCTCTAAGCAGGAATATCGTCCTCTGGGAGGATTCAGAATTACTGGACAGAAAGCGCTGGCTGCAGGAGCTGGCAGGCCCAGGTTTGCTGCCTGTCCCCAGGCCACGTGGCCCAGCTCCAGGCTCCACGCCACTGACCACGTGCAATGTTTAGCCATGTGGTGGGAGCGGGTGCTGGGAGGATAGACCCGACACTGAGCTGTTTCGACTCCCTCATTGAATTGCAAGCTGAGTTTCAACGATACACATCCTTTCATATCAACCAAAGGCAGATTTCACTGACAACAATGAATGTAAAACCACCCCCTCAGAAAATCTCTACACTGCGAACGTATCACTGATGCCTGTTTTCTCTCTGCTGTGGAGGCATTTACAAAAGCACTGGGCCACAGTGGAATGTTCTGGCAGGATATTATCTGTCATCTCCTCCAGGGATGAGATACCTGTGAATACAGTAGGTTTTACTCCAAGCTGTACACACAGAGGCCAAAGCACTCAGACTGCATTTTGAAGCAAGTTTTGGGGAGAATGTTCTTATTAGATGTTGCTACGCAGAAAGGATGTAACCACAGAGACTGAAGTTTGACTATAAATCACATATTGTGTGAAACCAACCTGACATAAATTTCTGATGGCCTAATGGCCGCATCAGATAAATAATTAATAAAGTGTGTTAAGCACATTTACCTAGCATATAATGTTATAGTACAACATGACTTTAGAATTTTAAGGTCTTTTGACACATTTGCTTGTGTTATAAACAGAAACGTGCACGCATACACAAATTTTAATTTTTTATATTATGCCAGTCCGATTCATTTTGTTTCAAAGGAATTTATCTAGTACAGGGGTGTCCAAACTGCGGCCCACGGGCCAACTGCGGCCTGTGATCCATTTTTTATTGGCCCGCAGCAAATGCCAAAAATATATTTAGTTTACTTACATAAACCATGTGAGGCAATACGTACTTTAACTCGAGTGAGTGGCCCGGCTGTTTGTGTATTTTACCGAATATGGCCCTTGGTGAAAAACGTTCAAAAAAGTTTGGACACCCCTGATCTAATACATAGAAAAAGAAAGGAAGGAAAGAAAAAATGAAGGAAAGGGAAAAAATGAAAAACAATTGCTTGAGGAGTAAAATGAGCAAATACTTCGAGAATTACTCAGGTTTTAACATTATAGAGTTTTAAATATAGCTTAACATTTGTAAGCCCACATATGTGTATGCCACACACAGAGAGACTCTGAAATTTACAAGTGCCCAGTGATGCTTAAATTGATCAAATGGAAAGGATCAAACTTCTGTCTCAAGAAAGAACACTGTTTTTGCTATGTATTAAAAATGTTTGGCTTCTAGTTAAAGATGAATGAGCTGCTTTAGGATTCTTTCAACTCTAAATAATAACGTAAACCTGGCCTGTCGTGCCTGACTAAAATGACAGGCTGAAATCTGTTATCCTGGGTTGAACATTTCTTTTTTTAATTAAAATGTATTGGGGTGACAGTGGTAAGTAAAATTACATGTTTCAAGTGTACAGTTCTGTAATACACCATCTGTATATCACATTGTGTGTTCACCACCCAGAGTCAGTTCTCTTTCCATCACCATATATTTGATCCCCTTTACCCTCATCTAATTTAGGACTTGGAAAACAAAATGAACGAGGAGATATTTTTTGGTCATGCATAATTATAAGTGATGTACTTCCTGATGGCCACAGTTTTTTATGAGATACTGAGATGCTTTTGTAATTATTGACTAAAAATTATCCTCAAATTTACCTGTTGTTTTCAAAATAAAATGTCTATTTTCTCAATGCCCTTACAGATACAATTTAGCAGAATGGAAGGGAGATTTGTAACTTATATTTTCAAAAAGCTAACCAGATGCTCATAGCTATCAACCCCAGTTTAAGGAATCATGGCCCAAATCCATAAAAACAGTGTTTCTGTTAGCATTGCAGTTTTATACAGTCCCTCTGGGAATACAAATCCTCCAGCCGCTCACTGGAACTCGGTGTTATCCAAAGCTTTCGAAATTTCTCCCAACGTCACCTAGAGTAACATCGATCCTCATGTCACAGATTCTGTGTTTGTGACATCGCCTCCTTGAGAAAATGTATCTGTAGCCCCCAAGTCAACACTCGTGGTGCTTCTGTGGTCACTCTCGGGCATGCGCAGAGGCTAACACGTTTGCCTTGCACCTGACTCACACCTCCACAGCCCGTGATGTTTCTTCTTCCAGCTCTTACACTGTACACGTGTGTCATGTGCTTTTGAGTCATAGTTTTGCATTGAAAATGGCACCCTGATGTACAGCCGACATGCTGTGTCTAGTGTTCCAAGACTCAAGGCTCGGGTGTCGCTTACAGAGAAAATACATGTAGAGAGATGCTTGTTACAGCGCACGGGTTATAATGCTATCAGTCGGGAGTTCAAGGTTAATGAGTCAATAGCATCTGCTAACTAAGGTCTTTGAGCCAAAAACATGTAGCACAAGTTTATGTATTGATCTGCTGAGAATGAGAGCAGAAGCTCGCAGGAAATGATCTGTGTTTCCCTTGGGAGCAATGGTTCAGTGTCTTCAAATTTAGTGTTCATGGTGACTTTAATGAGAATTGACTGTATGTAGTAAATAAATTTATCTCACATCTTAAATTAATCTAGATATAATTTAAAGGCTTGTTCGTGGTTCTTAAAGACTCTTTGGAACTTAAGAAACACAGTCCACTGAGAAATTTATATAAAACTATATTCTGCACTTGAATGAATGTGTAGTTTCATCTGCAACAATTTTACATATATTTCTTTCAATCTATCTGACGTATGTAAGAACAGTATTTTATTTTTATAACTAGTGCAATAATAATCATCATTATTGATTGGTAATGATATTTGCAGAAAAGTTGCTTGACATCCAGGGTAGCATGAAACCCTACACACAATTTTTTCCATTTCTTCTTTGCAACAATCAGGGACCCTATTACTGATATTAATCTGATTTTCCAGGTGAGCACGTTATGGCTCAGAAAGGTTTTGAGACTTGACCCAGGCACACTGCTAGTGGAAGGTACAACTAGAATTAGATGTGGATATTCATACATATGCACGCACACTGAGATTAAACACATCGTGGAATAATAATCACTTGTTTGATGACTGCCACCACGGTAGAAGGGAATTCCAATGAAAGGGGACCTGTTATTCTCTTGTTATCGTGGCTTCCTCAGGGTCTTGTGCAATTCCTGGCATCCGAGTACTCAGTACAGGATTAAACACGAAATTGGGTGTGTGTTGCCTGGAAGCCAGAGTTTGAACCCATAGGTAGTAAGTGGTCAATGCTGCGTCTTACGGTCACAAGATAAACAAAGCCTAGGAGTACTATATAATGAGAAGACTACCAGTCTTCCTTCTGACAGGACGTAGTGTTGCCAATGCTGGAAATTCACTGCACCCATCGCGGTCATATATATCGACATATGAAAAGGGAGACAGTACCTGTCTTCACCTTATCCGTCCCTGACCTCTGCTCGGGGATACTGTGGGTAGCGAATCGCAGACGGGGTATGAAAGCGGTTTCACAGTTAGGATCATGGGGCCTCTTCTCCCTCCTTCTCCTCCTCATCCAGTAGTTCCTGTCACTTTGTCATTGCTTCATTCGACATTCAAAGTTGGATGACTTCTTATTTAAACTAAGTCGAAACATTATTCTTGGTATGTCAGGTTTTTCGACTGGTCTTGCCTGAATTTATATGAGCTGAACCATTTCTAAGACCTAATATTAAAATGAAAAAGAAGATTTTCAGCAATGTGTATTGTTCCTGTTTTCTCTGAGTTAATTTTAGACTAACTTCTCATGTCATTTTTCGTTACGGATCACTCAAAGTACATCTAAATTTGGTATTAAATACCTCTTTGATCAACCATCTCAAGAAGCGATTAAGATTTTTCTAATGGAGGACCTCCCTGCAGCAAAATGAAATATGTTAGCAAAGAAAAGCAGTGACATTTTATTGTTCCATAAGTAGCAATCAATGGAATAATTTTAAGATTTAAAAATTTCTGTGTGAGCTCAACTTGAATTCATTTGATAATACTTAAAATGCTGGCCTCATCCTCCCCCAAAGCAGATCGTTTAGCTTTTTAAATGGCTGGTAGGAAAATTTCAGAGCTAGATTTTAGATTAGAGCAATTTATTTCATTTTTTATGATGCGATACATTTTGAACCTTGATAAGTTTAATGAGAAATGAGTTCTGTGAAGCATTGATTCAATAAATGCTGATGTGGGTTGATTTACAACACTGTGACCTGTCAGCTCCTTGGGTTTTAGGGTGACACATTTAACATGGTAACTGCTAAAGAATTTTACTTCTAAGACTATGCATGTCTTAGTCCACAGACTGGGTGGCTTACAAACAACAGAAATGTATGTCTCACACTTCTGGAGGCTGGATGTCCGAGATCAGGGTGCCGACAGATCCGGTACTTGGTGAGGATCTGATCCTGCTTGTAGACATCCTTCCTCTCGCTGTGACCCTACATGGCAGAGGGCGTGGGAGCTCTCTGGGGCCTCTTTCAGAAGAGCGCTTGTCCCATTCATGAAGACACTGCCCTCATGACCTAATCACTCCCAGAGGCCCCGCCTCCTATACCATCACATTGGGGAGTGGGATTTGACACGTGAATTTGGGAGATGCAAACAGTCAGTCTATGGCAGTGCTAGCTTTAGTGCTGGGAAGGTAAGGCAGTCTCATGTCATCCACGTTCTCAGTGGAATGATAAGTGAGAATATCAGCTGAGGGGAGGAGACATGTGAAGCTGTGAGATTCTCATCTCAGTGATTAGAAATATTAGTTGACTGTGGAATTGTCCTATGGCCACCAGGACGTGCTAAGGAATTGCTGGAATGGTGTGTCTATAACTTTAGGAGACACAGCATTACGTGATTTTACGTAACGGGCACTCAGTCTTATGGCTGAGTGCTAAGTATAGGCTTAGCTATGCATGGCTAAGCTAAGTACAGGCTTGGAGGAGGCCAGGGCATGGATCACCCAGGCCACTGGATGATTGTGTGCTGAGTAATTCAAAGCAGGGATGATTCCTAACTGTAGCAAAATTGTAATTTATTCTTGGGACACACAAACACACACACACATTTTTATTGATTTTATTATGATGAATGATCTCTAATTCCGTTCTGGCTCAACCATTATTATTTTGTGCTTCCATGTATTTTCAAGTACTCCTCCAAAGGGCATAATCTTATGTCTTTCTCCACCTACAAAATTTCCACTCATTTTAACAGCACTCACTCAAATGTTTGCCCCTGTTTAAAAGATGTCCTAATTCAGTGAGTGTCACAAAAATCACTCTCTCTCATAAAACTCTGGTCCTACATCTAATATGAGGTGGGGTGTTTGCTATCTTAAACGGGCTCCCCCGGCCGTCCAATTCACTGACCTTAACATCTGGTTGTCTTTGTAGTAAGGTGTCCTTTTTAGGATTGTCCACAGCACTCCTGGTCGCTTCTCTTAGTGACGCTCTACCTGGTTCACTACAGTGTTCTCACCTAGCACACACGTATTCCTCCACCTAACCTTCTAGAATCCAATCTTTATCAATTTGAATCAACCTTGCTTGGTTGAATTCATTCGTCCTATAAATTAATGCTGTTACGGGTTAAGAAAATATGGCCCATGCCTTCCTGGAACTCAGGCTTTGCTGTTCCCTGGGTCTTGCCTTCAGCACACACTCTGCCAGTTGGAGAATATTGAACTAGAATATATGGATCTCTAACTACCACCTCTTGTTCTTCTCACCTCCCTACTTTAATTTTAGTATTTTTTTCCTAAATTCATTGAGATATTAAAAACTCAAACTCTCCTTTTTTCGTACTCTATAACCCTTCTTATGGATGGTTGGGTGGAGTATGAAGCCATAAGGGTGGAAGGTGAGAAGAATGTTCTATTACTATGGAAAAATGCCGGTGCCTGAAAAAACCAACCTGCTCAGTGAAAGGGTCCACAGAAGATGGGCATTACGTTCTCTGTAGTACGAAGCAAAGAATGCTTGTTTACTTCTCACCATGCTGCAGCTTCAGTGTCTGCTTCTTCTGCTTCTGTTTTGACTACTGTTACCAGCTAGCTAGAATTTGTTGAGGACTTACTGTGAACGTGGTCTTTATCTAGTATCACAGTTAGTTCTCTAGAGTGATAGCTATCACCCAGCAGCATCAGCCTCCCATGGGGCTTTGTTAGAAATGGAAATCCTGGGTCCCATTCAAGCCCTCCAGGTGACACGCTAGGAAGGAGGCCCAACACGTATATTTTCTCATCACTCCACTAATAGAAATGCACACAGTGAACCTTGCAAACCACTAGATAAAAAGTTCGTCCCATTCCATTCTACTTCTGAGATACTTTGGTTCATGGCAGATAGATGTAAATGCCGAAGAGCCTAACGTTTTATTGAATGTTATGTCTATTATTTTCCTCAGTCCTTCTGGAGTAGCTCTTAATTCCTTCACGGTAGGTGCAACCCCAGTAAACTCCGACAAGGAACAGCTTCATTTTGTTTCATTGCTTTTGAACCCAGTCAGCCTGATCGTACTTGTATCCTCCCGCAGCTTAGGTGTCAGAAATACTCGTGGCGCTGGCCTCTTGTTGCATAAACAAGGACAGCATACATGTGATTTTTAAACCCTAATATATGATCTCCTAGATTTCAATTAAGGTCGTACTTCCAGGCTGGCAGTTTTAAGTAACCAAAAGAACTACTTAGATGCTTAATTAGGTTTTTAACCATGGTATCATATTAAGAGAATCCAAAAGAAAAATGGACTCTAATTAAATTTTAGAAAGCCCAGTTAACAGTTTTGAGAAGTAACCTATTTAAACTAGGGAAATTCAATCTTGACTAATCTCATTAAAATAATAAAAATAAAGTCTATCTTCCTAATTTAAGAAGAAAAAATAATCTCCAAATGCTTTTATAAACAGACTCTCCAAGCAGATTTTTACATAAGGAAATGAACTGATACAAAATAATAAAACTTTTATTGTTAGATATTTTAGAATCCTGATTAAGTTTTGTTAAACTCATATTTCTGACACTGATCATGCATAAAACCAAATGAGATTCAATAGAAACATAAAGACTATTTCCCCCCCCTCCCAAATCTCTGTCTTGGTTAGGACTGGGAAATGCTGAAAACAGGAGAGTATTTCCTGAAGAAACTGCCAGAGCAGAGCAGACAGCCATCAGTAGAAAAGGGGACTGCTCATATTACTCTGTCCTCATTATGACAGAAATAATTTCCCCATTAATAATTAGAAACCTTGTGAAGAAAACAATTCTAGAATGTTAGTAAAAGTAATTTCAAATTAAGTGCATACATTAACTATCATTAATGACAGCGAATAATTTAATCAATACTTCAGTTATGTTGGCAGATATCTAAGAAAATAAATTTGCCTGTATTCTGGCTTATTTATAAAATTATTAATGTATAAGGACTTTGACAACATAAATATAAAGAGTTAAAACATCCTCTTGAACTAACTAGTATAAGCATCACACATTCTCACTTGCATTTCTAAAAGAGGATTTAAAAATTAGAAAACAAACATGTCACAAAGCGTAGATGTACAAATGAAGCCACGTGTAACTTCACAGGTTTTATATTCTTGCGATTTCATGTAGAGCTGTCAGTGGCTGTGATCAGTTTGAAATCTGATCAGAGCCTTAGACGATGACACTTATCTGGTCTCTCACTGGCCCTAGACATTGGGACTTTGGGACTTCCCCACTCCTGAAGGGTTTTTCAATGTCGAGTGCAATTTTTGTATGTTACACAGGTTAGGTGCAAACACTGTCTCACCCTGTGGTAAATTGAGACCCCCAGACAGATGTCCTCATCTTGCAGTGGGTCCCAATGTGAGGAAAATCCAAGAAATCTCCTTTGTGAAAAGGAAACAGCACAAGACTTGAGGTCGTGCTTTTTCTTTCCAAGGTCTCAGCCACCTTTAGAATCGGTCACCAACCACACACACAGGACTGGGAGTTCCCAATCTGTTTCCTGGAAAGGAAGGGATGGTGGCTTTCCACTTGTCACCTGGCAAGAAAGCCTCACTCACTGATGGACATGATTCTTAATACTCATGACCTTGGCCTCGGTCACAGAGCTTTACCCCAAGATTGACAAGAAGACACCTTGGCAGCCAGAGGCTACTAGATAAGATCTTTGAGCCTTTTTTGTAACTTTAATTTCTTTTAGGGATATTCCATTTCTTCATTTGTTTCAAGAGAATTCTTAATTGCCTGTTGAAGGATTTTGATGATGACTGGTTTAGAATCCTCGTCAGATGCTCTAACATCTGATTCATGTTGATATTCACAATGGTTGAGTGTCTTTTCTCATTCGTGTTGTGCTGTTCCTGGTTCTGGGTATTACACTCTCTTTTCAGTTATATTCTAGACATTCTTGATGTGATGTTAGGAGACTTTTTATCTATTTAAATCTCCTATCGTATTTCCCAAAAATAAGACCAGGTCTTATATTAATTTTTGCTCCAAAAGACGCATTAGGGCTTATTTTCAGGGGTGTCTTATTTTTTCATGTACAACGATCTACATTTATTCATTTATTCATGTACAAAAATCTACATGTATTCCAATACAGTCATGTCATTTTCTTCTGAAACATCGTCATAACTCTCCAAACCCCGAATTCCAGCTTGAATTTCTTGCGACTGCATTTCCTGTAGAACCACTGGCCCCAATCTCATGTCCAGCAATAGAGCCCTCCTTAAATGAGCACATCTTGGCCACGCAGCCTGCTCGTAGTGCATTGGCAACACAGCTGTCAGTGATTTTATCCCATGGATATTTCACACAAGTACAAACTCTTGCAGGTTAGGCTCCATAAAGTTTCCACACTGATTTCTCTCCATTCTATTTTCAAAGTAGTCATTGATTTCCATGCACAAATGGTCTTTGAATGGCTTGTTTATTGCAATATCAAGAGTCTTGAGCTAGGCAGTCATTCCTGCGGGAATCATTATTTGATCTATTCTTCTCTCTGCAAGGAAGTTCTTCATGTCTTTAGTGTGGTGAGTGCTGGCTGAATCCCAGACTAGCAGACCTCTTTGGCAGACCTCGCAAAACAAGTGGCAGCATTAAATCAATCCACTTCCTTATAACTGCTTGTGTGCACTAGGCTTTTTTGGTTTCAAGAACATAAATGCCTTAATCACATTCAACCTTATTTTTCTTGCCCTTAGTGATGATTAGAGGTGGGACTTTCTTTCTATCCAGAAGAATTGCCAAAATACAGGTAACATGTGCGCTTTTGTAACCAGTGGAGGGAATGTAGATTAATGAGGCACCCCTCTGATCAATTGTCGTTTGAGATCCTTGGCCCATAAACACTGCAGTTTCATCCATAGCAATCATGTTGGAGAATCGGTATTTAGCAAAGTCGATGCCATCAACAAGGGACTTGAATGCAAGTACACATTTAATAACTTCAGTATCTTCCAGCTTGAACAGTGTTGTCGATCTTAGAGACAGTTCATATCGCTGAAGGAAGCCATCCAGCCAGTGTTGTGATGCTTTGAATTCTTCTGGGGATATTTCTAACTGGCGCCATTGCAAGGGCAAATGCTTGACTATCAGCCCCATGCACAACTAAAGCCTTTGCTCTCCACACTTATGCTTCTTAGCATTTCCCTCATCCACCTGTTGACTGAGGTTATCGTACTCAGCTTGCCATGTTTGGACCAATCGGAGATCCAGCTTCTTCTCTTTGCAGAAAGCCGTAAGATTCTTGCCCTGGAGTCCTCCATGATTCCTTTCCTGTACTCTATGGAATAGCTCTTTCTTTTTGCACTCATCTTGTCTAAGGTCAAAATATTATTCCCTTTAAATCTACCATTAAATCAAGTTTTAATTGAAGACTTATGAGACAGGAGTAGCAACAAAAATGATGACAGTTAGGAATGATGGTCCACACAAAAACAACAAAAAATTGCAGGCACCAAAATTCAGAAAACGTTTCTTTACTTTACACGAGTACATTAAGTATGTCCATTACTACAGATGACGTGTTGAATTATGAAGATTCATGTTAGACACAACCATGTCCATTCGTTATCGAGTATGCACATTAGTCCTGCGTGGTGTATGTACTCTGATTGATCATTCGGCAATAAGTCTCGAGTCCATCTGGTCACCTGGGCGGCCTTGTTTGGAAACCTTGTTTGGTAATAAACTAGGATCAAGAAATGCTGATCCTAGTTTGTTTTCTGATACCAGATGCAAGTCAAGGAGATGCTGGCTATTGGGAGGAAGGCCCGGGATATCAGGCCAGCTGGCACTGTGGGTACAAGTAGATGGGTCACCCATGCCACTGAGTAGGGATCCAGTGGTGATGGATGCCTGTCCAGGTTCTGCAAGTGTTGACACTACTGGCAGATGCTGCCACCACTGCCCAGGGTGGGGCGGGTCCCTACTAACTGCTGCTGTAGCTGGTGGGGCCTACCTGTGTGCAGGTACAGATCAGATGTGGTGCTCCCATCAGGTCTCTGCTGGTCTGCTCCTTTTCTGGCACTTTGTCAAAAGTAAAAGCCAGGCATATACATATGAGGCTCTAAAATAATAAACCTAATCTCCAGTAATAGGAATTAGAGCAATAGTTGTCCTGCAGTGGGGGATTGGTGAAGTTGGCTGGTGAGATAGGCATTGATTGGAAAGAGATATACGGGAACTTTCTGGAATGACGGAATGTTCTATATCTTTCCTGGGATGGTGGTTGTACGGGTGTATCATTTGTCAAGACTCGTAGAAATGCATCTAAAAATCTGTGCATTCTATGTGTCAATTATATCACAATTAAATAGTGATACACATTTATATAAACGTGGTCTGACTAATTGGCAAGGGTCTGACTTTGAGTGGCTTAGCACATGCATTAGTAAATCAGGCTGTTCAGATTTTATCCTTGTGATAGAGACACTCTGGAGTATCTGAAGCCAAATCATGCTCCGTGAATGATTCATTCTGGGGGGATCACTCCAGGGGGAACATGAAGGGCAGTTATCCAGCTCTAAGCAAAGCCCTCAGACATGGTGAGAGCCTCAGGAAAGGAGTGGCCATGTGTATCCCCAGGGGCAGAATGTCTGGATGACATTTAAGGGACTAGATGTGTAAGATGGAGGAAAGTGAGTCATTGGCATGGCTCCCAGGCGGCCTTGTTTGGTAAGCTGGTGAAATGCTACACTGCAGTTGAGCATTGAGATGAGGGAAGCAGAGCAGGAACTAGGGAGACATGAGCGAGGCATGACATTTCAAGGGGCATCAAAAACTCAGTGATCAAGATAAGGCAGGATCAGAAGAGGGCATGTCTGTGCGCGAACATCATGGATTTAGTTTAGACGTCCAAGTGTGAAGGGTTAGGTCCAGTGTCACAGAGAAGTCTGACTTTGAACTTCTGAGCAGTGTTCAATTTTTTCAGATTTCCCAGGAGGAGGGCAGGATGAAGGGGACCCTAGAGCAGCTGGCTTTTACCCTGTGGATTGACATCAGATACACAGTTTTTCTAAACAGGTTTTTATTAGCGTCTCAGTGTGGTCCTTGACTCAACAGGTTAAGAATTACTAGAGCATGTTATGTTGAAGCAGAGAAAAGGTGAAAGAAATTGCAAGTAAAGAGATTTATTTTTTTATTTTTGGTAAAATAGGAAGCAAGGTCGTTTGAAAGTGAACCAGGAAATGCATTAGGGAGGTAGAAGAAAGTGGAAAGTCTTTAGAACAGCTGCTGTTGAGAATCAGAGAGAGAATCAACTCAGGATAATTTAAGAGAGCGGTGAGTATCACTGAGGGCTCAGCAGAGTAATTCCAAAGTAAAAGGTTTTAAGAAAAGTTTTTATGTAGCAGCATCAGGATTGAATAAGTGTGTATCTTCTCTGTGCAACCTCTTTGAGGTAAATAGACTCATCTGTACATGTAAGTTGATTTGTTCCCTAAAATCCCAGTCATATACTGTTATAGCCCTTACTGATATTAGAATAAGGCCAAATAAAGACTTTCTGTTAGAGTACATTTTAGTATCCTTGGCAGTGCTGACATTAAAAGTCCTTAAACACTTGGTAAAGCAATTTCTTTTAAGTAAACACTTCACCAGTCCTACAAATGTCACTGATCAAAGCCAGCAATGTTAGAGTCTTAACCTGAAAGTAAGTAGCATACTGAAGCAAGGGAGATTCTGGAGCCATAAAGCCATAATCCTTCCTGAAAATATGAAATTCCATTGCTTTGTCAGAGGTGAGAGGTATAGTTTACTAGGAAGTAGATAGCGGCATCAGAAGGAAGGTGACAGAGGATAACAAGTCAGGGTATTTTTCCTAAGTAGAAATAAGGAATGCTTTCCTTGGCACCAGGCACTTCATTTATGTAAGGAGGTTTCTAACATAACAATAAAGTAACTACATTCCACTTTCATCAAATGCAAGTCATCTATCTTTTCAAGTATCAAAGGACCTCCTTAGGAATGGAATAAATATGTGGCTAATATTTTGCAAATATTTATTGAGCACCTGGTATTTTCCAGCTTAGACTTGGTAACAAAATGCATTTATGTGGAGAATAAAGTATGATGCTATAATTAGGCAGACACATTACTTGTGTAATAAGCAATAAACATAGAGAAGATAATATCACAATAGCTATGCACCAAGACAAAAGTGAGATGAAACACTGGGAAGGTTGTGTGTGTGTGAGTGTGTGTGTGTGTGTGTGTGTGTGTGTGTGTGTGATTCCATTGAAAGTATTTCCCCATTTTCTCTACCCCACCCGTCCCAGCTCCTGACAATCACCATTCTTAAACACAATATCAATCACAATTCCTTGCAAAAAGCTTCCCTAACTCCCTCAGCGGATCTTGACTCTTTCCTACCTACAATTTTGTGATTTGTTACTTTGTCTTCAACTTATAGCATTTATAACAGTTTGCGTTGGATTACTTATAATTGTGGAATTCTTCTCGAAAGCAAAAGAAGTGGGGCTCTCTCCTTTTCACGTGCCTTCCTATACTGTGTCCAGTTTCACTGTCAGCATCGGAATGAAGAGGCTGGATAGTGATGGAGCAGACGGTCCACTCCTCTGTCTTCAGCAGGCTCATTTAACCAACCCAAGCACCACCAACGACCACCATCACCAACTACCCTTTCTTCCATCCCTCCACCCCTGTCTTCCTCACCTGCGTTTGGGAGAACTAAGGTTTCCCGCCCTTTTAAAGGCATGTGTAAAAAGCTATTAGAAAGCTCCCACTTTTGTTACTCAGATAATATACTACATTAAAAGCAGTAAACTTTGGGAGGAAACAAATCTACCTCCCAAATCTCATACTAGTATATCTTTCAGGCAGCTCTAACTGAGAACCATCCAGGAATAAGAATCTGGAAATATAATTCCAGTTTATCCAAGTTGACAATAGAACTATCCAGCAAAACCCCTCTAAGCTTCAACTCCCCCACTGGTAAAAAGCAGAGATGTGGTGATGTTTAAATGAGATAATTCAGCCTTAATTCAGTGGCTGCCTTTGAGTTAAATGCTGAATGAATTTAGTTCTTACTGGTGTTATTGCAAAGTAATCTATATCTCCGTTTGAAAGGAAATGGCTTCACTGACGTCCAGGGCAGACCTATTTTTATCATAATCTTAATTAAGTATACATTAATATAAAAAGAGAAATAAAGTTCTTAAACTTATACAATTATGAAACACAGTAAACTACCCCAAAAGTAAAACCAAAATAATTAAATTAATAAAATGTATTTAATGTAAGAGATGCCGAATTAAAATTTCTCCCGAAAAAAGTGAATCTGGGCACACTGCCATGTCCGCTGTGTGATGACTGAATTCTGCCACGTACAGCTCCGTGAGCTGCAGAGAACTAGACGTCAGCACACCATGCTGGGACTTTATGTGACTTTCAGGTGGCTCACATTAATCATGTTACAGTTCTCTTCTTACAAGAGGATCAGAAACATTTGTAAACACAAGTGGAATCAAGTAAAAATATCTGATAAAATTTGAATAGAGAGTAGTCATTAGGATGTGTTGCTTGTCCTTATTTGATAACTTGATTTTTTACCATAATATACCATTTTTGACATCTATTATGGTGTTAGAGATCTGATTCATTTTTTTGGACTATGTACCACATTTTTATGTAATTGTTTCTCTAGTAATGAAACTTGAAACGATTCCAGAACATTTTCTATTTTAAAGCGAATGCAGTGAATATCCTTCTATATGCTTCCTCGTGTGTTAACAGCCAGGTGTATACCAGCCCATACTTATCTCCAGGCTCATAGCTCACATTTTCTCTTTCTTTTATTTATCTCTCTATCTCGGTCTCTCACTACTTCTAGTTCACTCCCCGTGTGTGCACATGTATCATGCACACACATGAAGTGTTGTTAGGTCACTGTTTTATAAAATAAAAATCATATTGTATGGACTGCATTGCACTTTATTTTTCTCTTTTTGTTTGTTTTCATTTCTAATTATGCGAAAGGAAGGCAAAAACACATGATGTAAAATTTACTATTGTAACTATTTTTAAGTGCAGACTTCAGTAGTCTTAAGTATATTCATATTGTGAGGCGAGATCTCTAGAACTTTTTCACCCTGCAAAGCTGAAACATTACACTCATGGAAAATGTCCTCCCAGTCCCTGCCAGCCACCATTCCACTTTCTAACCCTATGAATTTGATTTGATTACTTTACACATGTCATCTAATGGAATCATATAGACAGACCAGCGATGAATTGCGTATATAATAGAACGAGCTTCAACAAGGCTGCCAAGGCCATTCAGTGGGTGAAGAGCAGTTTCTTCAACAAATGAAGGCGGCAACACTGGATGTGAACATGCAAAACAATGAAGCTTTGCCTACATCTTACGCCATATTCAAAAATTAACAAAATGAATCAAAGACCTAAACATAAATCCAAAAACTATCAAACTTCTAGAACTTTTAACTTTGATTAAACATTCATTGTTCCTCTTTTATGGATCTGTCCTTATTACATCGGTCATATTATAAAAAGTCCTAACGATACACTTACTAGCAATTATAAGTTACTTAAGTCATCAACTTTTTCTAGTTGATGCATCTGTGTCCAAACAGGTTGAAATGAACCATACAAGGAAAGTACTGAAGATGATCAATGTCATCTAAGGAAGGAAGGAGGGAGGGAGCGAGGGAGGAAAGGAAGGAAGGAGGGCTGATTTCCCTGCCAGCACAGAATTCACAGCTTATTATTCCCAAAGAGTGGCTGACTTTTTCCTATCATATTCCTGTTACCTTAACCTTGGCAGTTAAAAAATTCTAAAAGAGAGAATGAAGGGCAAGCAAAATCACTATGAACTTAATATAGGTAAATGTCAAGATGGGAGCTTTGGTCTTCCCGTCTGCCAGTGGAGAACTAGAGACTGGGCTCTGAGGGAAGTGGTGCCAAATGCTACTGCAGGAGATTATATCAGTGCTAAAGCTGGAATTAGGTCCCAGTCGCACGGTGTGTGTAACCATCCTACCAGCTCCTGCATCAGAGAGCGAATGCTGGCTTTACAAAAACACCTTAGTCACATTAGTGGCCGTATCATGGTCATGTTGCTTGATGAGCCTTTGAGCATCCACAAGTGATTAATTTGCACATAGATTTTTAAAATCCTGAGAAGTAAATAATCACCTTATGTGAAATCTCTATGAGAGAGCTAGAAAGTCTCATCACCTTTGGAAGGTTACCTGAGTCTCCTGTCTGTTCCTTAGAGCCTTTAGGACTGCTATGGCAATCACAAAATGTCTGAACAAAAAATATTAGAAAAGCAACATTGTCTACAGACTGACTACATGGAGTGACTGGGCTGGAGGCTGATGGGAAAGGTACAAGAAGGGACAGTTAATTCTGAGAATGACCCTCTGTCCTGAGCAGAGTTGCTTTTATGTTGCTGAATGTCATTGAGTCCCTGGTCCACGTCCCCTACAGAAATTTAAGGGTTGCTGGGAAATTCTTGTGTGGCGATATATTATGATGAGTCTTTTCCTAAGTTTACAACCTTTGTGAGTTTTCTTTTCTCTAAATAATAGTTTATTTGGGTCGATTACAGCTAACAAGTGGGAGAAATAAAGCCAACCTATAGACTCCAGCCAGTCAGTGGACAAAATGCTGTCAAATGCTGAACAAGAGCTGGGCCAAGTGAACTCAACAGAAGCAGGACACCTCCCAACGGGCTTTGTGGACTTCTCCAGTTTTTAAACATTTATTGACATCACCTCTCTTCAGATTTTCCATAATTTCATGGCTCATTCTGAAGCTCCAAGCAGTTTGAATCACTTAAATATATTCTCTAGTTTTGCCTGTGTTGTGAACATGTTTGAAAAATTAACTTTTCGGTCATCAACCTGGAGTAATTAAGAAAAGGCTATAAAATCCTGCTTAGTTAACATGGCCACAAAAAATATTGAAATTTTATTCAGTGCTAGCAGCTATGTGTTTTCCTTGCTATTCCTGTATTCACAATGTCAAGTGGAATTTAACAGGATTTAAAAAGTTATTTTCGCCCTTTTAGTGATTTTGCGAAAACTTAGCACATCATTTCCGTTCCTTGCTTCCTACCCAGCTAGATGCACCAGGACATGACAACTGCAGTCACCCTTAGTGGATGCTGTAATTTCAGACAAGCCATGCTCGTTTAGTATAACATGTTTCAACAGATTTGTATTGTGACCTCATTTCTAGAACAGCCTTGATTCCGTAGGTCCATGATCCAAGTTGTGTACCTTTGCTTATGATTTTTTTTTACTCACAGCATATGAACGCGTATAATATGAAACAAAGTTCTTGTTTTTTGTCACGTGAGAGGAAGCATCCTTGCTATTCTGGTATTCGCTGTAGCCTGGTTTTAGGAACAAAGCCATCCTTGTTGAATAGCTGTAGTGTGTTTGCCTTTCTGCTCATGTCAGGACTTTAATTTCATAGCTTTACAGTCATGACTGTCTTCAAATGTTGGAATGTAAATTGTAAATCGGTTTTCACCTTTCACTCTATGACTGTTAAAGTGCCAGGGAAAACACTGCATTACAATTATTTTGTGTTCATGCCAGCTTCTTTTACATTTTTTTATACAAATAGATATTTGTATAATACAAATATCTTTTTTATATACAAATAGATATATTATATACAAATAGATATATTTTCATTGAAAAAAAATCAGTGATGGAGATGATAGTCAATCATTTAACCTTAATCTTCTTCCAGAAAGAGCTTCTATTATCATGTTGAATGGTAGTTTCCCTCATCCTTTCAAATAGACTTACATATGTATAATGTAATATATATATTTCTATATGTAAATATATACATAACAACACATATCTCTGTATCAATAATTTATTTACCTATCATGTAATATCATGATTTAGTTTTTAAGTATTAATAATATCGTATTGCTTCTTGCTTATTTTCACTTAACAAATGACAGGTTGTAGAGATCTTTCCTATTTCTACATATAGAATCTCATATATTTTAGATATGCCTACCCCTCTCTGGGTAGAAATTCAGGTAATTTCTGCTTCAAGCAGTCATGTAATGTACATCATTTTAAATACTTTTATATCTGCGCAAGTATTTTTTTCTTAAATTGGTTCAAGTTTTTGCAATTTTTGTATCTTTGAGTGATATGTCAATATTATATTTTTTGAGAAAACTTTTAATAGGCTGGGAAAAGCCTCCCAGTTTAAGATATGTAACATTTAAAAATTCTCTCAGCATTTATCACATCTTCACAACAAATTTTCTTCAAGCTTCTTAATTTTTCCAGTGTGGCAATTAAGAAAAATTATATTCTATTTTTACTTTGCATTTTACTGATAATTACTGAGATTGAGTATCTTCTTCTAGGTTTCTTAGTGATGGGTTAGTGAATCAATTATTCAATTCTTTTGCCTATTTCTTTTACTGCATTGTTTTTGCATACAGACATGCAGGATTTTTAATAGCATTCTGCATATGAATTTCTTTGGTAATTATGTGTATATAATTTTTCCCAATCTGTCATTTAACTTTAAAACTTATTTATAATATATTTTGTTGTAGAGCAATTTTATAATCTGAAGCAATAAATTGTATTAATCTTTTCCTTTGTGGATTTAGATTTGGATTTTGTTTTACGAGATCTGGGTAGCCTAAGCTTATTATACACATGCCAATATTTTCTCCCTGTATTTTAATATTTTTGCTTTGTCATAATTTAAATCCATCTAGAATGTTTTTTGATGGAGTGATGAGTGACTCTAACCTTATATTTTTATATATGAATAGACAATTGTGTGAATGCCATCAGTTGTAGTATTCCCCCACTATTCTGAATGCCAAACTTTACGACGTTTGTCAGAGGGTTTGCCATACAAAAGCCAGCTACCACTTCCTTTCTCTTTGGCTTCATTATCTGTAGATGATGGAAAGCGTACTCGTGTACATTTACGTACCTCAATTCCTTTGCCGTAGAGATGGTCATGTGGTTCGATTCTTGCCAATACAATGTTTGCAGAAGTTCCTGAATGGGGGTTTCCACAAGTTCCTGAATGGGGGTTTCCACAAAAGGTTGATCTAAGGCTCCAACTAGTCTGCCTTCGTGAGTTTTGTTCTGCCACGTTTTTTCTGCTTAAAATGTGAATGTGAGTTTGAAGGTGCCAACATCTTAAAGCCATGTGTGATGCAGATGTACAAGGAAGAACAGTGGAACAGAAGGATAAGAGCAGAGTCTCTGATGGCACCACTAAACCACTGTTTTCAGTGCTGATATAGTAACCATGACTTATTTAATCTTGTGATATTTGGGTTTTCTGTTAAATGCAACCAAATGCACTTTTAACTAAATTCCAATGTAATGACTTGACTCTGTTTCTAGCCTATCTGTTCCATTCATATCGTTTATTCTTAAACAACACTGCAATAATTTAATATCTAATTCATGTAAATTTAAGTATATGCATTTTTTCTTTTTTAGTATCTGGAAAGACATAACCTCATCCTTCGTTCTTTATTCAAATTTTCCTAAACTTTATTCTTTCATTAAGTTTTACAGTTTATTATTTTGTCATGTTCCCTAAACAATCCTTCTTAGACGTGATACATGCTGAATTTTGAATGTTTTGTTTTTGCACCTAAAGTAATCACGGTGTTTTCAAAGTCATTATTGTAGGTAATTAAAGTAGCATGGTCTCTGATTTGAATGATCTTGCAGGACACAGCTAAATCCTACTGATCATGGATGTTTTTAAAATTTTGACATATTTGAATGCATTTTGGTAAAGTATTATGTAGGATTGTACACCTGTACTTATTACTAATATTGATTTGTAATGTTCTTTCTTTTACTGCTATTTTCTTGCACAATACCATGGTTATTTAGATCTCAGGAAATGATTTGGGTATTTTTCTATTCTTTTTATTTTGCTCTGGAATGCTTTGTATAAGATGGGAATTATCTATTCTTTGAACATTTGGCAGAACTTGCTCATAAACTGGGGGTTATGTGTAGGTTTAGTTCTTCAATTTCAAGGGTAGAATTTTTATTTAGAATGCATCCTTCAAATTTATAATAATGAATTCAATATAGTGAAGTCATTGCCATTTATATTTTGCTTTTTAATTCCCAGATACACACAAAGAAAATGAAATGATAAGATAGATATAAATTTTATGGATTAACTACATTTGTGAAAAAAAAGTAGATAACACTAAGTTTTTGAGTTTAACTAACAAAGGAAGTCCATTATCACAAAGTAGCATTTATTTTAAGAAAAGTAATCTTAGAATTCATGACTTTAATTACTATACAAAGACAAATATATTCTTACGAAACACACCTCCTACATCTGCCAACCCCCTGCCCCCCTCCACACAGACACACCACAGTGCATGGAGTGGAAAGCACCTCAAATTTGATATAACTTTAAATTAGATATATTTTACTTTGTCAGTACTGTCATCCTGTTTTCCATGCCTGACACATAATTGATCTAAATTAAATTGCAACCATGACCAACAATATTTCATAAAAGCTAATTTAAAATGCATATTGAATCTTATAATCACTAATAATAAAATTAGGCCCGAATTTATTTTAAGTATCCATGAAGGAATATCACACAGTAATAATATAAGTCACCTTAATGTTTCTGAATGACCTGTTATGCATACTAATTTCCATATGTAGCACACACATCTATAATAAATGTGATATGTAACATATAAATAACAGGAGTCGAAGGCGTATAAATTTGTCCCCCATATTGATTTGTTTGAAAGTTTTCAAAAATATCCACTGAAGATTGTGATATACATTTTTTCACTTTAAAAAATAGAAATAGCTTCACATAACTGAAAATATTAAAAAAAATTCAAAGTTAAATATTTCTTTTCTTTTCAGTTCATTATCAAGGTTTATTCTCTCTTTGTTTTGTTTTGCTTTTAAGCTATAGGACTAACTGCACTGTACCTGATAAAATTAAGGACACAGAAAAACCAAAGCACTCTGTTGCCACTTTGTAGGGCATCCATCATTATGTTATATGATTGCTGAACTACCTAAGTATAAATAATTAAAAATTAAAGCAAGCAAGAAACTTAGAAATTAATCTTACACCATTGCCTTAAAACAGCCACTTTTAAATTGAGTAGAAAATGTCAACTCTATGATATTTCCCTGACATTTGAGCACACGTCACATTCTATCAGTTGTCTCACTTCAGCTCACAACATTTCTGTGAGGTGGATATTCTTTTTCTCAGGCTTACTCTAAAGTGGGGGACATGAGGCCCAGAGAGTCTTATCATTTAAATAATAAATCTGAGATTTCTAAATTAAAGCCTTCTTATTTTAAAACCAGATTTTCTTACTACAAAATCTAAGATTCTCAGACCGACTCATTAACTCCTTCGTGTCCTTGAGGTTCAGGACAAAGACGTGGGTGTCCTCAGGCAGGAGGCTCCCGGAGTTCGTGTTCTTCAGAGTCTTCCTAGAAAATTCAGCCACATGGCACTCTTTTGAGGAGAACTTTAAAATCAAGGACAGTGATTAAATGAATTTCAAGGCCTTAGTCTTAAACATTGAAAGAAATGTACAGTTAATATTGTTTTTCTGAACAGTCCATTAAAGTTTTTTGTCTCCGCTTTCTCTTGGACTAAATACACAGTGCCTGAAAAAAATAGAGAGTGAGAGACAAGCCCAGAGACACACACAGAGAAGAGAGTGAAAGAGAAAGAAACAAAGACAGACAGACAGAGAGACAGAGGAGGGGGCTTCGTTTCTGTCATTGTCTTTCATTGTTGTCAGCCCCATACCTGAGCCTGCGGCCATGTCTTAGATGGAATCAGCCTGTGTCTGGTGACAAACAGTTGTGTTTCTGTGAATAAGAGCTGAGTCTAGGTGAGCTGAGCTCCCTTTTCCATAGCAGGAGAAAGATAGCGGAATTTCCTTGCAATTTTGCTGCATTGGTTCTTTCAAAGTTATATTCATTATCGTGAGGTTGAACATGTTTCTTCTCCTGTGAATTTTTTCTTCAATCTTTGCACTTTTTTTCTCTATACTGTGGTTTAGTGGTTCTGGTGTATTCAAGCCCTAGAAACCATTGAATTCTTATTTGCCCAGTGTTGTGCTACGTTTTGCCTGTTACATTCTCCAGGGAGCAGATGCTGGGGTGGGATAGGAGAGCAAGTGGTTTGGTTTGTTAGCTTGTTGGGGATCGAGGCAGATATCCATGAAAGATACAAGTGTCGGCAGGCAGTAGTCGTCAGGAAAGCCTTCAGACTGTGCTGCTGGTCTGACCTCTGGGGCCTGGGACAGAAAAGCAGGGAGGAGACTGCATCGGGCAGGGAATCATGCAGACCACCATGCAATGCACATGTAGAACTGATGAATTCTCACCCAACCCAACGAGGAGCTCCAGGATATACATCAGTTGTTGGAGACACAGATGACCTAGTGTCACCACTAGGTGTCACCACTATGTGTCACCACCATGCTCAGCAACTGGCCAGGAGCCTCCATGGAAGAGCCTGGCTCTGCTTTGAAGCTGAGGAGGCCCCGGGGAAGGCTGCTAGAGAGTGCCTGCAGTCTCCACCAATCACAGGGAAAAGAAAGGTCTCTTCTTGGAGGGAAGGCCAGCCCTTGCCTCCATGCTGCCACAGAGGTGCTGCTGCAGATAGAACAGGACAAAGGGGGACCTCTCCCTGCATAAGGGAGATACAGTGCCGTGGGAGAAGAGGATGACTGGTGAATAAGGACATGAATAAGATGCTGCTGGAAGGGCATGTACCACAAGGGACACAGCCCATGTTAGTTTTGACAGTGACAGAGGAGTGAATACCTCTGATAGTTGTGTAAGGCCTCCCTGAGTAACCCATGAGTCCAGGGCACTGTCCAAACAGAATCCAGTGTCCTGTAATGTGAATCCACTCTGCTGCGGCTTATGTCTGAATGATGGAGAGGTCAGTCCTCAGAGGTGGGCTGCCCATCCCAGGAAGAAACAGCAGCCTTGGCTGAGGAAGCTCCCTTGGGCCATTTCCCAGAGATGGATTCCACTGTGGGACGTCAGGACTAAGACTCCTGGAGCCTGGGACATGTGCCTGGGTCCTGAAGGAGGGAGCCGAATGGCACATGCAGCCCCTTGTCTAGCGGACCCAGGAAGATGCTTAGAAAGAGCTTGCCTGTGTATTGTCTGTGGCAGGGCTGAAGCAGAGGCAAGACCAAGTGTGAGTTCTGGATTGTATGCTGGAGAAACTAATGTGTAGATGATGGAATTCTTTCACTGATTTTATAATCTCTGTTTGCGATAATGTGTCAGTTAAACTTGGATAAGTTATATTTCTCTAATTTATGCTTTCTTTTACAATTTTTTGAAATTTTTGACATTAAAAAGTAAAATGGGCAAGTCTATTTATCTTTTAAGATTCCTTGCATGGATTTGTGCTTAGAAAGTCATTTCTGTCTGCAGAAAATGTCTCCTTCAATATTTGTCTTTTAAAAATCATTCCTCAATATGCAACTCTTTAGCAGAAATGTATTGTGTGGTATGACATAAGTCTATGTACTCTTAAAATTGAGATTCTTCCATGACCGGGCAACCACTGGTCGGCAGGGTGGTCAAAAATAAGATGGAAAAGTCAGAGAGAATTCTTGGGCTCTCTCCATCTGCTTCTCATATATCATGAGCAAAGTAAAGAAAAAGAAACTGAAAGAAGAGGGGTGTTTCTTCCATGTTTCTACTGCTCTCGAGGCAGGAAGCAATATTCCTTCTCTGATCTTTTATTCCCTTTTACTGCCATTTTTCAATCAGCCACCTCATTACTGTCTTGTTTTTCCCACTACCTGTGGTTCATTTTCTGCTTCTCGAGCAACACGATAGTTACATTTCCAACACAGACGCTTTCTTAAGCGGTAATGATTTGGTTGATTATGGCTTGAGAATCCTGAACAGTGTCCTGTCTGATCTGCAATGAGACCAGCTGGAGGAATAACAATCATTTTTAATGGAGAAATATCGATTTCCTAAAAGCAAAGTTGAAGACTTAAATACACTTGAATTTCTAACCTGTCTCCGTTAGAAGGATCTAAAACTCGGTAGAAGTCAGATGATGAAATATTTTGATTTCTGATTTTTTCCACACAAAGCTGAAGTTACATTAGTCGTTATGCCAGTGAAATTTATATCCATTCATACATTTATTCTTTCATCTATTTTTTTTTTTCTTCAGAAAAATTTAAGCAGTTACTGAGTGTCAAATTAGCTTTTAGGTATCAGTAATTGGAAGATGAGTAACATTCAGCCTCTCCCATTTAAAGTCTCCAAACTTAGTGGAAAGGTACCAGTGCATAGAGAGAGGATGATGACGGTGATGGTGATGATGGTGATGGTGATGATGGTGATGGTGATGATGGTGATGATGATGGTGATGATGATGGTGATGACTGTGGTGATGATGACTATGATGATGATGATTTAGTAAAGACAGTGACAGTGATGTGGGTAGTTTGTTATAAGAGCATACTGAGGGCCAGCTTCCCCAAACTGGTGGAGGTGGTCAGAAAGGCTTCCTGAAAGGAAATGCTTCAGGTGACATTGGTGCGCTTACTTTAAAGGAGGGCAAATACACCAGTAGCAACATTTGGGGATGGAAAGGCACCAGGAGATCTGTGTGTCTTTCAGATTCTTAATGTAGTAACAGCATATCCTCTGAATTTTATTAGGTGTGCTCTCAAATAATGAACTCTGGTTAGTGAGTCAGAAATCCTAGGTTCCAGAACCTGCTGTCTTGCGCCCCAGTTTGGTCAGCTGGGTCTCAGGACTCAATCCAGGTGGGACAGATGCTGATTAGCTCTTGCAGTCTGTAACACAGCCACACATCCTTTGAAGGGAGGAAAGGTTAAGGCTCATTTGGGCTAATATATCTGCAAACAGAAAATATGATGTGCTTTTTTAAAAGTGTGTAGGCACTATATCCAGGTTTGTAAATGTGTATAAACACCAGACAACTCTTACTTTTCTGTAGTTACAAGACATGTTTATCCTTGCCAAAATGTGCATGTTTTCTCTTTCTGAAGAAACATTTCTAGGCAGAGTTGTCAAATTTCTACCTTGAGGTTTACAATATTAACAGCTGAAAACTTCACGTAAAATCACTAATTAAGAGATTGGATAGTATTTGAAAAAGATACTAAATTAATAGTTTGCCAGAAAAGAAAGTCAGTTTTTTTCTGATGATAAATCCGACCAATTAATTTTCTTCTTTGAGTAGTTCAAATCGCAATGAGACCATGTCTAATCACTTATAGAATGTCTGGTTATTTTTATTACGTTTAAACTCTTACCAATGAGCATAATAGTGCTTTAGGATTAGAATAAGAGGCATTAGCTCTTAGAAGAAAGTTACATTCTCTGATGTTTTTAAGATTAAATATATTCTAGTCACACTGGCTGAGAAATGACCTTTTCCATGTTCTTTCTAATAGCTTTGAAAGATATTCAATTCTCTAAAATTGAACAAAGAAAGCATAAACATCCTGTTGTAGTCTCTCGCTCTCTGGTGTATCTATTTGAATTTCTTTGACTTTTTTTCATGCGTGTTCTTCAAGCTATTTAAATTACAGTCAAATTAATGTGTGGCATCCCATGCAGTCAGAGAGCTGGACGGGGTCTTCAGAGGTCACACAGACTCACACTCCAGCCCACATTTAGACAATCTAGAAAAGACTACGTAATTTCTAACCTGATTTCCTTAAAGTTCTTATTGAAAAGTCCATTTTATTATTTAAGATGTGTGTGTGTGTGTGTGTGTGAGAGAGAGAGAGAGAGAGAGAGAGAGAGAGAGAGAGAGAGAGAGAGAGAGAGAGAGAGAGAGAGAGAGTTCAGAGAGAAAGAGAGCATTTTACCCTCTATAAACTCAGACTGGGTCATATAGAATTTCCTTTAGTAGCAATTTCCTTAAAAAACTGGGATATGTTTTTTTTTTTAGCGTCCTTGTCTCACATCCACCCCATTACCTCAGTAAGGTTTACCTGCACCTGTAGTTTCTTGGTGGTTTTTTTTTGTAACATTGCTGATACAGGCCGCCTCCCTTCTCCAGTGTGGCAGAGACATCAGAACTGGATGGATGGAAGGGAATCTGCATTCGGGCTGTCTTTGAGGAATTAGCAGCGTCCCGGGCAAATCATTTTACTTAGGTTCCTATGCAGAGATGATCACATTCGTGATGAAGGTTATTTGAACTTTTCATTTATACATGAATCAGCTTGCTCTTGTTTTTCCCATCTGCAACGTCACTAGAATAATTGTGTTTATGTCACAGGGATGCTGGGGAGCTGGAATGACCTACCATGTGCTGAGTGCTAAGAGTAATGCTCAACACCAAAAAATGTTTTGTAAATAGGTACTGTGTTGTGGTGCGATGGACATTGGGGTGCCTGCATAGAGGTGAGCATGCAGCCTGCAGATATGGTGGGCCATCTAGGTGGAGAGCGTAGAATGAGGGCAGAACCCCAAATGCAGTATGACACAGTATTCACTAGCCACATGTGGCTATTTCAGTTAATAACATAGAATTTGGTCAGTCACTCGAGCCATATATCACGTGTGCAAGAGCCACATGTGTTCAGTGGCTACCACAGTGAACATTTGCACAATCACTGCAAGTTCTACTGGAAGCCATTATCGGGAATAAAACCCTAGGAACATGGTCCAGTTAAAGAATCATGGTAGTACTAATGGCTGCTATTCAGTGAGTACTTATCATGTCGTGTGCTGTGATGAAAACTTTTATACAATATCTCTATTTTTCCTTAAAAACTTTACAAAGTACTCATCATTATTCACATTTTACAGCAGAGGAAACTAAGAATCCCTCGCGTTAAACGATGGCTGCAGGAGGGTTGGGAAAACCGTGATCCAAATCGTAAGTTCAGTTCCAGTTCTGGGTCAGGTTTTCATTTAGTCACTGTCCACCCCAGAGCCGTAGGGATGATGCTAAGCTTCTACAGGGAGTATCGCTCATAGTAAACCTGTTCATTCTTTATGTGTAAGCTCACTTTCTAGTTTTGAAATTGCTGTCTGGTCTTTCGTGACAAAGAACGGTGGTGATAAGAACTATTTAAAAAATATTCCTGACTTTTCTTTTTTTCTGATTTAAAAAAAAATATTTAAATTAAAAAAATTCCAATTACAGTTGACATACTATGTTATATTAGTTTTAGGTGTAATTCCTGACTTTTCTAATCTTCCTAGGCCAAAAGATGTAGAACACTTACATGAATTACCCAGTAGTGCATTTTTTCCCCTAGTTTTATTGAGAAATAATTGACAAGTAAAAACTGCATATGTTTAAGGTATACCACATGATGGTTTGATATTTGTATATGTATATGTGAGATCATTCAGTATTTGTTCTTTTATTTCCCTTAGCATAAGGTCCTCTAGGTTCATCTATGTTGTCACAGGTGGCAGGATTCCCTTCTTTTATATAGCTGACTAATATTTCATTGTATATATATAGAGAGAGAGATATAGATATATAAATTTATGCATATATTAAAATGTGATATCTATATCTATACCAATATATAGATATATATTTACCATGTTTCACTGAAAATAACACCTAGCCTGACAATCAGCTTTAATGCATCTTTTGGAGCAAAAATTAATATAAAACCTGGTCTTATACAATGTAACACTGGGTCTTATATTAATTTTTGCTTCAAAAGATGCATTAGAGCTGATTGTCAGGCTAGGTCTTATTTTTGGGGAAACACGGTATATCTATATATTTTTATATCTATATATTTGTATCATATATATATATATATAAATATCTATATATTTATATCATATTTATATCATATTTATATCATATATATATATATATATATATATATATATATATATATATATATATATCTCACTATTTTTTAATCTGTTCAGCCATCTGTGGTGATTTGGGGTGATTCCACATCTTGGCTATTGTGAAAAGTCCAGTGGTGTGAGTTATTGAGTGTCTGGCTGGGGCATCAAACCAACACTTTGGGTGACAGTACACAATCTAGAACCAGGGCTCTGATTTTAAATGTGATGCTTTTTGAACTTGTTCTCTCCCCCAGGGTCTCCCTGGTATGCTTAGATGCACACTTTGTGTACACTTTGAGGCATCTACCTTATTTTATAAAGCCTGTTGTCCAATGTTTACTGAATACTACTCAGAATCATTATATATAGTGAGTTCTTCTCTGTGTGTGTGTGCACAAATTTCCCCTGTTTATATATGGAATATATATATGGAAAAAGGAGGAAGGAAGGAATAGGAAGGAAGGAAATGACAACTCTGAGGGGATGGCCACGCTAATTAGCTTGACTGTGGTGATGATTTCACAACACGTACGTATTTCAAAACATCATTTTGTACAACTTAAATATGCACGATTTTTATTTGTCAATTATACCTCAATAAAGCTGGAAAAAGAAGAAAATTGTATTGAGTTTCGAGGTGCAACTTGAATTTAAATAAATTCAATAATATGAAATGTTGGGATGACAGCAGTTTGTCAGAAAAGTATTACTAGGTGTGAAACTCTATTTCGTTAATTGATCATATAAAATATTATATATATATATATATATATATATATATATATATATATATATATATATATATATATATATTTTTTTTTTTTTCCATCTTGTCTATTCCTTTCTGTACCTGGAAAGGAAGACACCATACAGCAGCCTGCTGCCTTTGGCCTCTGTTTTTGACTCGTTCTATTTTGCACTATGTCAACAGTCAAACCTGTTGAATTATTATGCTTGCTGATGTTTTGACAATGCCGTACATCTGTCATCAATCGTATTAGCTGATAAAATTAACACAATTGAACCCTACTGTAGTCACTCTGAAGTAAAAAAATAAAAATACTTTTCAGGGATAATAATAGCTTCTTGCTTTTCCCCTCTACTTCTGCAATTGTTGGTAGTAATTGGCATGTGCCACTCTCTTCCACTTGACATACCGTTACGTTTATTTTTCTTAGGTGACATTTTGATGATATATGAGACTCATGTGACGCTAATAACGCTTTTCATATTCAACCCATCTTTGCCTTCATACACTTATATAAGCAGAAAATGACTGTATTTGTATAAAAGCAGTCCTACAGAATTAGTTGTGAACTTAGAAAATTTTCAGTTTGACACTAAAAAATGTCACCATTTGATTATTCTTGCCATCTTATCAATCATACTCTGAAATGTCAATTCAGAGTAAAAAAAAATGTTTTCATAAAAATAAAACCAGCATTTATAACTCAATAAAACCATGACACCAGTCACATGTTTCAGGGCTATCTAATTATAGAAGGGGTGTGACATTTATTCTCACAGGAAGCACAGATTGTCAAGAAAATTATTGTGGAAAGTACCAAAGTGATTTTTAACATTCTTGCTTCTACTGTAAATGTTCAATAAATGTTCCTTGATGGACTAACAGATGTCAGTTTTTATGCTAATGTGCTTTTTCTGAGTTTGTATTTTAAGAAATGTAAAGATATGAAAATTATAGAAAAACATCTGCAGTTTTGATGCTATGACACAATATTTTATGTTCATAAATTTTTCTGGTACTCTGCAACTGAATATGAAATTTAATATGGAATTTTAACTCTCTTTTGGGATTTTATATTTTTTAAAACAAAACAAGTATGCTAAAGCAACTCCATTTTGTGAAGTAGCACCTTT
Organism: Rhinolophus sinicus; assembly: GCF_057876585.1. Classification (NCBI taxonomy): domain Eukaryota; kingdom Metazoa; phylum Chordata; class Mammalia; order Chiroptera; family Rhinolophidae; genus Rhinolophus; species Rhinolophus sinicus. The sequence continues at coordinate 114,592,669 of NC_142504.1, read as the reverse complement.
AAAAATATATATAAAATAAGACTGATATGGTAAGTTAATTAGAACATTTATGTGTCTGTTCTACCATGTGCCTACTGCTATTCAAGCCAGTGTAAAAAAGAAACAAAATAGAGGTCCTGACCTCTGTATGCAATGAACTTGCACTTAAACAAAAAAAGATTTTAAAAGAAAAATAATTAAATACAGTATGTATAAGGAAATTTTTTGTAAACTACCTAAAGAGATGCCATTATTATTTTTAATATCTGTTAGTTTGAGAAATATTTATGGAAGAATTGTTGCTTAATATATAGAACTTGAAGAAGTGGTAAGATGTGGATGAAAATCTATATAACGTGAAAAAAATTCAGCTACAAGTGGTGACCAGAGACAAATAGTTATTTAGAACATCTAATAATTTGAAAATCATAAAATATCGTAGTATGCATGTTACAGACAAAATTATAATTATAAGAGTTCTCTAATGTATACAAGCAAAGAAAAAATAATTTGATTTTGATTGTGTTTAATTCCAACTAATGTAAATTCATGTAATTCACAAGGACATAATAGGACCAGTAAAATATACTGGGAAGAATTATTTAGATTATTCTGTCTATTAAGAGTCATAAAAATTTTCATACATAAAATAAACACAGATTATTTTTTTGCCATCCAATTTGCCTATGTAAAAAGTATTCTTTGCGATGTTGGAATCCTTTCTTTTCTTGTTATATTAACTGCATTTGCCAGTTTCCTTTTTTAAGACTGGAGATATCTGGAGAGGAAAGGTTTTAGTCCTATGCACTAATGCTCTTCCACAATCTCCTGTTATAATAGGGACACTGTGAAACGGGAGCTGATGTTGACTCGGATGGACTCCCTCACTTTGACTGACACTGGAGACAGAATTGGCTGACTTACACTTATTGAAATAAAAACTATGGCAGATCAAGTCAGACAGGATATAAGCGTTTCCAGTACGGGGATAAATTATTAACAACAACAAAAGGAGATAAGAGGAAAATTTCACTGATAATAGATGAAACCAGTCCTAAAAGGAGCTTTGTGTTAAACACAGAGAACTAGTAAGCACATGCGTGTTACGCTCTGAGAAGTGGTGCGTGCTAAAGATGTAAATAAATACCGTAAGAGCTTCTGCTGAGACGAGAAGAAAACCCACTTCAGGATTACTGCATTAACACAAGCCTGGGGAGGCTGCCAGAGGAAACAGAGTTTAGTGGATCCCGCAAACTAACCTTAGGAGAAACCACGGGGAGACAAGATAGCTGGGTCATGGTATGGGAGGGAGTATTGGTTTGCCATGGCTGCCAAGACAAAGGGCCATACACATGTTGGTTTAAACACCAAAAGTTTAGTGTATTATGGTTCTGGAGGACAGAAGTCCAAAATCAAGGTGTCAACAGGGTTGGTTCCGTCTGAGTTTTGTAAGGCAGAATCTGTGCCAGGCCTCTCCACAGCTGCTGGTGGGTTGCTGGCCATGTTTGGAATACCTTGGCTTATAGATACATTATCCTGATCTCTGCCTTCATGTTCATGTGGAATCCTCCTGTGTGTGTGTCTGTGTCCTAATATTCCCTTTTTATGTATGGACATTTGTCACAGTAGCACGGGAGTCCAGCCTACTGCAGTATGGCCACATTTTAACTTCACTAATTGCATCTGCAACAACACTAGGGTCTCTAATATTAGACTTCCAAATGCATATTAGATCATGTCACTCCACTCTTTAAAATCTTTAAATAACTTGCTATCTCGTTCTCAAAAAAATCAAAGGATTCACATTATACGGCCTTTCATTATCTGACAGAAGACAACCTCACATCTCTCGCTTCTCGTCTCTCCCTCCCTCATCTCTAGAACCCATCCATCTAGCCGGAAGTCTTGAAGTTCCCCAATGTTCTACCCACTTGCTGTCTTCTTAGACCAACCTTCCCCATAAAAAAATTCTTTCACTGAGTAATAACCTCAAAACAGCTCAAATTTCCCCTTTTTAGGAATCCATTTTTGCCCTTCCACCATTCCTATACTTACGTGTCCTTCCTGTGTGTCCGTGTCAGCTGGTCTTCAGCTGAACCAGTGTACATGCGTGCGTTCTCACATGGCTTGCTTTCTACTGGACTGTGAGCTTTAGAGAGAAAGAACAACGTTTCTTTTCATTATGTTCTTAGTGATATAAGAAAACGTGGCTCATCGGTGGTATTTGAAAGAATGAAAGAATGAATAAAACAGTACCTTCTTGCTGATATGTTGCCCTCAAATGTTCTGTTTACTAAGTTTCTCTGTTCTCATCAGAAGGGAAGGTTGAGTCACTACTTGGTCAAAAGAATGACCTATGTTTTGGACTTATTTTAATCAAAATTTAAATTATTCTGTAGTTTCAAATTTTTCAAAAGGAAATTCAGTATATATACCAGGGGTGCCAAGAAAATGTTTACACATGACTTGTATTCATCTTTTGTTATTGATATATATTGAATAGTTAATGCAGTTTTAATACCGTTTCTTCCTTTCTTAAAATGTGTATACATTTTTTGTCACCCTCTGTGTGTGTGTGTGTATGTGTGTGTGTGTGTGTGTGTGTGAATGAAATTAGATATCTGGTATTATATAGAAACATAATATGAGGATAAAGGTTTTCTGAAGCCGTCATTATATTGGAACCAGACCTTAAAGGAGAAGAGGTGCCCCCTCCCCCCACCCCCCCACCCCCGCCACCCTTGGTATTTCTACATTATTGTGGACCATGCCTCTTATTAGTTTCACTGGTATAAGTATCCTGTTTCAGAGTTGGTTCATAAATGATCTTGTTGTTCCTAGTATTGTGTCTTGGCCAAGAATGTCCAAATGTTGCTAAGATAGAGCAAAGATGTACTTTAAGGTTTGCATCTTTTTAAGGATGAGAAACAGTGTCAGAGCCAGAATACGCTGTTAGTGATAGCCCGGAAATTAGATTTTCTGTAAGGCTCCGATGAACTCATAAAATATTTAGAGGGTCCTATGCTAATATCATATCAAGGGATATGCTGCATTCAGTGTTATGGGTTGTAGTAATCAAGTAGATGAAACCAAAAAATAGCTCTTCCATTTACTTGTGGTATTTTTCTGTCCTTTCCTTGTGAAAAGGTTATTTATCAGAAAACTTTATCTTCATTGCCAGTAAAAATCATGCGCTGTGAGTTCTGCATGTTTTAGACGTGTGTCTCTTAAAAAAAGAGCAATGCTGGTTCTTTGGCCACGACAGTGCCGTGTAACTGGCATGGACGGTTACATCTGTCAGTGAACAAATTGTCCTTTCCCTGTCCTGAGGAAGGTATTGTTATGGTAACAAGTAAGTTCCCGCTCATGTTTTCTTCTTTTTTTTCTTCTCAATAACAATTCCATTTTACCGTCACCCCAGGGTGGAAGTGAAGGAGTTTGCAATATGCCACCCCCAAATATGCCATTCCAGCATAAGGATTTTTTGAACTAAAGGCAATTGAGAAAAAGCAGACAGAGGATGAGCTATCTGCTCTTCCCCCACCTGCTTACAAGCAGACTTTAAATTCCCTTGTGAAGGTGCTCCCCGCTCCCCGCCAAACTGTACCAGGGAGAGGATACTAGCCTGGTCACCAGATACAACACTGAGAAATCTATGGAAACAAACCTTATAGAGGGTCCTTACCGTCCATTAGTTTTCCCCACGTATTTACCATCTCAGTTTGCCGCCCCAACAGCCTGAAGCCCTTTGCTTTGTCTTGTCACTTCTCTACACATTGATTGTCCTTTGGTAGGATGCCATATACGAGAGTCGCAGGTCCTGATCAGCCCTGCGTGTTGCCCATCCCTGCGTTTCTCCCACCTGTATGTGCACTGCCTGTGATAATAAACTCTGCCTTTCTCTTCTTCATCTACCTTTGTCGCTCACATTTGCAGGACCTCAGCTAGAGAACAAAGGAGAATAGAGGAGAAAGTTGTTTTTTGTGTGTTTTTTCCTCCCTACAGAAGTAATGGGGAAATTGTGGAATATAACTAAAATATTTTCTTGGACCTATGAGGAGGAGACCATATAAATAAATAAGGTGAATTTTGAAGGAAGATGGGGCTTCATCTCTGTAAACACGGTTTGGGAAACGAGCATGATGTTGAACTACAAACCAGCAGGACAAAATGTATAGGTAGGTGCGTGAGGAATGCTTAAGAACTTTCTGTGACTGGAAAGTGAACCTCTAGGAATCCAGTGCTGTTTCGTGCCCTAGGTAGAGATTGGCTGTCTCTTCTTTTTAAAAGGAATGACTGCATTAATTCATCAACATATCAAGCTGTCCCTCTGGCTGGGGGTGTAGCTCAGGGGTAGAGCATATGGTTTGCAGGCCTAAGGCCCCAAGTTCGAACCCTGGCATCTCCCAGGCCCTACACTGACTGTCCTGACCTCCTATTTAGGCATATTCACTAAATATTATGTCTTCACAGTGAGCATATATATCAGTGCTACACATTAGCGTAAACTATAGGTGATATCTTACTGTAATAAGCTATCTGCAAAGCTAGTGATGTGATAATGGTATTTTCTTTCAGTATTTATGACTTTTTTTCCTCATGAATCCAAAATAAAAATCTAGCCTTTCCTAGTTTGATTCATTTACATCACAGCTAATATCCTGTTTGTTTTGATAAAACCATATAAATAGATAAAAACTTACCTTCTCTGCTATGGGCATGGTCCACTTAAAGAATAAAAATACAACAAATGTATTTATAATGCTCCTTATTTCTGACATATTTCACATAATATCCTTTTATTATTCACAGCAAAGTTCCATCAGGTAACGGAGCCAGGGAGGCCTGATATGTGTCACACATCTCAATGTGGTGACCAGTCAGTTACCCTAGACGATTACCTGATTATAGCTTTAGTGTAATCCATGGAATTAAAGTGGACCCATTCGGATCAAACATTGTAGAGTTACCTTCGCCATACAGTTTGATCTCCATCTATAATGATGTACAGAATGAAAGACTTTAAAATAGTTGCTGTGTATCTTTGGCGAGGAGGAAGCTGATTCAGGCCTCACCTGACTTTCAGGTCACCCAGCACAAGTGACACCGTTGACCTTGGGCATTGTTAAGCCTGAGGAACTGAAGGAAGTGAATTTCTACACACGATGGAGGGCACTGTCGGTGATGGCACAGATGCCTTTTTCTAAGGAAACATTAGTGATGTGAATTCAGGTCTATATGGTGTGATGACCAAACAAAGAGACGTCAGTGAGTCTCCCTTTGCTGCATTATGGGTCTATTTGTGTATTTGATTGTATGCTTTCACCCGAGCATCTGTTAAATTGTGTTTACTGTTTTAATATGAAAAAATGAAGAGAACTATTGTGACTTCAGCTACCTCTTTTTCCTCAGATGGCACAGAATGACATTTCCGATGAATGGAGCCCCAGTTTCCCCTGTGTGTTGAACATCACCCTAACTTTGGCCCTGACAAAGATCCCAGAAATCAGTGTTTCAACACTTAATTTGCTTGGACACATTTAAGACCTTCAGATCAAAGGCGTCTTTAATTATGTAATACAAGGCTGTACATAGACTCATGTTTCAGAGGGATATTATTCACAATGAGAAGCTATTAAACCTGAGAACTGAGAGAACTAACAGTTTCTCTAATTACTAACATATATTACACATTTTGTTGCTTCATTTGCAATACTATCTCTCCTCGGCGTGCTCTCACTGTCAGTTCCCTTTCTTACTGCACTCAGATGTTCGGAAAGGGGGACAAAAAGGTTACGTGCACTAGCTTTGTCCCTGTCACTATCTGCCCAAAACTGTGTGACAACCCCCATATTTTCCTGACAGACTTAACTACACCCTTCTTTCCCTTTTAGCACTTAAGTGTGGCTAAACTGTCAAGCTTGTGAACTGAAGTCAAATATCGTTTCATTTTGTATATTCTAGAAAATGGGAGACGGTCATAAAAGTAAAGCCAGAAACAGTAAAACAAACAAACGAGTGCTCAGTGTTTTCTCTGCCGTAGGAGACGAAGAAGAGAATAAGAAATTGTATGACGAGGAGGTATGAGAGTTACAATAACAGCGGCTGAGCGGCTGCGTCAGGAGATGGTCTGAGTGCTACTTCTGTTACCTCACTCATGCCTTACAGGAAGCTTGTGAGATAGGTGCTGTTTAAGCTCCCATTTTAAAACTGAGGATGCTGAAGTGGGGTGTTGAAAATATGTCTTCTGTGTGGCCACTGCACAGAAGTGACAATTAGTCTGGTCCTGCCACGAACTGGCTTTACAGTGTTGAGAAATTCATTTGCCTGCAGGGTCCTGACTCCTTTTGCACGGAGGAGGTCATATGCTCAGGCAGAAGTAGTCTCGGTTTTGCTGCTCGGTGAAAACCACTCTCGGGATGCTGTGTAGATGGATGTTTGAGTGGGTTTTACAGCTACAGTGACTCTCAGTGGATTTATTTCACAGAAAATGGAGATGATGCTTAGAGGTGTTCAGGGGATTTGAAAAGTTAACATGTTTTACATACCTTGCAGAATTCCTGATACACTGACAATAGTGAGTTCCCATTCTTTTCCCTCTATCAAATAATAGGCAGATGACATCCAAGACAGCTTAAAATTCTTAAACAGTGATTCCAACATCAGCCCATTATTTGGAGAATTGAAGGATATAATTGAGGCAAAAATATATAAGCACATGACAACTTTGGACAACAGTTCCAAAGTTATTGTGTATTATTTTAAGAAAAGACTATAGTAAAATTATTCAGACCGGATTCAGAGTATGATAAAAAAAAAAATGCTTTGTTTTCAAAGAAGGTAGGAAACTTATGAACTGGAAAGATTTGGGAATTTTTTTTCCCCAAATACCTGCAAAATAATTTTTTTTACGCATGGCTCGTTGTGGTAGTAGGCAATATTATTTTCATATATGATACTTGAAACAAACAAACAAAATAGCTGTTGTAACATTAAACGGTTATCTAATCAGCCTGTCCACCAGAGCTTCTGCCTTCTGCAGTCTTCTGACATCTCGTCTGGTTCCAAGTCGCAAGGCCTACTGCAGAGGGAAGACCTTGCACATTTGTTTCTTCTCTACAAGTCAGTCCCCACACCCCAAGAGCTTTCTTCATGTTGTCCAATGGTATTCAGAGCTGAGCCCGATGATTCATAAGTGTAGAGTCGATTTGAATATCTTCCAGTGATGTTGGCTCTAACTGCCAAAGATGGGTCAGTGAACATAATCCTGGGGACATATTGGCCATCAGAAGAAAGGTGTTTGTCGATGGCTTCATAAACTAGATTGAGGAAGACAGACTGCTCTGCCAATTTCTGGGTTTCTTTATTTTCAGCAAACACTTTCTTTAAAGCTTGACTGTGTGGGCATTCATGCAAGTACGAGTAATCATCAAAGGTGTACTGCTTGGCTTGGATTTGTGTAAAGCTTCTTCTGTGTCTGAGTCCAGATGAGTTGCTCACCCCAACCTCTGGAGGGTCTGGGGAAGTTTGGGTGGCGGGTCCTTCCTAGCTCCCAGTTTGACTGTGGTATCTTTGGCCAGCGTGTAGGAGGGTCACGGCGAGTAAGAATGTTGACACCAAAATCTTCTCCATGGCAAGTCTGGGGGAGCCAGGTGGCCTTAAAATTCCTGGGAGTTTTCAAGAAGAATGTAAAACAGGGCAGATGTTAAATGCTGCATAGCTTTTTTTTTTTTTTCTCTTTTCTTGCATAGCCTTCCAAAGAGGAAAACAAAAACCCAACAAAAAACCATTCACTGTCCCCAAAGTGACGAGGTGAGGAGAAGAGGTCAGAGACAAAACTTGTTTAAGAATCTGTGTATCCACGTTCGAGGGAAGCAGAGTTAATAGTGATGTAGTCAGGGAGCGGCAGACAGATCAGGGAAAAGAAACTTACAGTCAAAGCAGGATGACTAAAAGTCCAGGAAACTTAACCCTCGATCCTGGTGGTGAAGGGAATTCACCGCTCAAGCCAGACTTCATCGCTTCCTGCATGTTTTCATTTCCTCTTCACTCCTGGTTCCAGAATCATTCACTCCCTCAGTGTCCCCTAGGTCTGTGTGGTTAGGTGTGCCTCCACCAAACTCTCGTGTGTCCCGTGGTTCCCTTGGTCACAAAACCGATCACGTTTGCCTGTAATTTCTTGGTGATTGTCTCCTCCTTCATCTTGAGCTCCTTGAGAACAGAGGCCATCTCTTATACATATTTGTGTTTTTTATATTAGACTTTACGTTTTACAGCAGTTTAGAGTTACAGAAGTGTGGAGGTGATAATACAGAGTCTCCATGTATGCCGGCATCTTCTTATTGACATCGAACATCAGTGTGGTGCATTTGCTAAAATGAATGAACCAATATCGGTACATAATTAACTCAAGTCCATAGTCCATTCCAGTTTTCTTAGTTTTTATCTAATGCCCTGTTTCTCTCCCAGTGTCTGATCCGGGGCACCATTACATTAGTTGCTGTGTCTCCTTAGTTTCTTCTTCAGTGTGGCTGTTTCTTAGACTTGCCTTCTCTTTTTTTTGTTATAGCAGACGTTGAGTGCATTGGGCACCTGTGACCCATGGGTGTGAAAGAGGGAGTCTGCGAATTCCCAGAGCAAACGTGCAAATATGTATGTGCATGTGTAGACACAAGCGGGGTATGTCTTTATTTCAGTTACCTTCCTCTAGAATCCGCATCTATGCTGAAATCACACTCAAGCTCTATTTGAACATCGTGATAACAAATGAAATGTCTGCTGTGCTGCCAAAAATCTGTTCTTGAATTAAGAATTGCTGCTTCTGATCACTAGAAGAAATACTGTCTGCTTGTGGCCGTTGGGATGGCCTGTGCTTTTAACTTGGATAGGAAGAACCTTGAATGTGTTCCATAAATGCTGACATACACTTACGGAAATAAGTCTGTCTTGAATAATGATGTGAAAAAGTCACCAATAAGCACCCTTTAGTAAAGTACAAATGACTGTCGGGTACAATGTCCAGAAATGTAAGCTTCGGGGAAAGTGACAATTCTTCCGGAAATTGTGTCCCTGGAAGGGCGATTGGGCTGAGTCCAAGCTTTGGCCTCAGCATGCCTGTGAGAGATGTCCCAGAGCAATTACAAGTGAGGAAGTGGGTCAGATTGCCACCTGAGAATAAGATTTCCCCCACTAACCTCAAATTGACAATTATCTTTCTATCAGTAAGCTACTCTGTCATGCATGGTGACTGCCTCAGAGTCAGGGGCGTCTATGAGGAGGCTGTTTCTGCAAACTCAGGGGAGGCCAGGGCTCTGCTGCTGTGCAGACCTGCCAGGGAGCTCCCAGGAAGGTGAGCCCTGCCCCCCACAGGCTCTGACTTTGCAGCCCCTCCCAGACTTCGGGCGTTGTGCCTTGCATGCTTTCTCTCATATGTAGTAGCTTTTTCTTCCTGACCACACTCTGACTGATGTGTTGAGATAAACATCTTTCTTCAAAATAGTTGAGGATTTATTTACATATTTATAAATTATTACATCTGTATATGTATTTACTTTACCTAAGGGCAGAAAAAAGGACAACTCAGGTTGCATAATAATTTATTATTTTTTTCCTAGAATTTGCATTTAAGATTAAAAACTTTAAAATGCCATAGATTTTACTTCATTTTATATGTAATGTGAATACATGCATGTATAGCAAAATTATAAAAGAGTAATTAAATATTCTCATCTGGTACAAAGAAAACACGGAAGAAGTGTTGTATTTACGATCATTACAAAGTACATACAACCAAATAAGATATAGAAATGCATAACACTAATAATGCACAAATCTTAGCCAATTGCATACATCTATTGCAAACTGTTCGCAAGACAGAAAGTTTAAACAATCATTTTTAACTCTCATTCAGACATTCAGGGTCTGGAAGAAATTCTTACCATGATCAATACTGATTTTGTTCTGAAATTTCTTTCACCTACACAAACACAGCTCAAAATCAAGACTTAAAAAAGACAGGTTTCTATTGCTAAGTTTGTATATTCAACAAACAGTAATTGAGGTGGCCACTTGGGTTTTACTTAGCAATCTTGTGGCCAACACATAAACGGAGAGTATTGGTCCCCTCACATGGCGAGACATGGATTTCATTTTCAGCTGTCAAGGTTGCAAGTGTACAAAGCGGGGACTGTCCCGAAACATACCTTCACGTGTTCTGCTGCCATTTTATGGCATCTGTCGTTTCTGAGGCTACGATTCATAATGATGTCACCCAGCAGTCCCCATTCTTGTTGTTGTCACTCGGAGGCACTTCCCCAACAGCGGTGGGCAGGATGCAAGGTGGAGAAAGAACGCTTTTCCCACAATTGACTGGAGCATTGTGTGTTATTATCGAATTCTTTCGACCATAGACACACTTTTCCTTTACGTGGGTGTGAAACTGGGGACGAGTCACCATGTTTCAGTGGTTGTGAATGGAAGTGCTTTCCCTGCACGTGATGCCTCTCCCGGGCTTGCTCTCAATCCCTTTGGAGTAAAACACATTAAACTGATGTCCGCGTGTGTTAAAGGGCACTCGATGCCCCATTCAGGGATAATATTCCGGACCACGCAAGTCTGAGGGCAGTGAATGTGGACATGTCCAGCCTAAGACATCAGTAAGTTATACATTGGTAAATCCAACAGATGCTCTATTTCCCTACGACGCAAGAGTAGCTGAAAAAAAAAAAAAAAAAAGCATTTGGGAAGTGGAACTTTTCTATTCATGCATTGTTCAAGTTGCTTCTGTAAGCTATTAATTGTAAATCTCTTCAGACAGCAATTCTATTGTAATGGTGTTTCCAATAGCTCTAACAATACTTGAGGCATATCCAGTTAGTATTCAAAAAATTATAGATTCTTTGCATTCTACAGAAAATATTATTTACTAGTATTGAGACTAGAATCTGGCTTTTTTTTTTTTTTTTAAAGTGTGATACCTACAGTTATGAGCAGTTTAGTTTTTAAGATTTGTGTTAGAAATAAATCGATCCTTCAATAGTGGTGATGCATCTTTAAGTAATCTGTCATGTGAAGATGATATGTAAATACGTGCTTTTGCAACGCAGTATTACTCAATTTCCAGAATGAATAACCAGACTGAGACAACTTTATATTTCTCACTTGCATGATTGACATAATCATCGTTCTCCCTCTCCTGAAATAAAAATAACTGTGAGGCAGCAGACTGCTTAAAATCCAAATGCAGTAGAAAATTTCCCTTTCTTACCTTACTTATGAAATGGAGCAAAAAGTAATTTGTCCAGGAGACTCTGAATAACAAATACAGAGAATATTGAAACTCATAGTCAGTTTCCCCATGTATTTTGCTGAAAAATATGAATGATTACCATGTCACTAAGAGAAAACTCAACTCATATGGCTGTGCTCTTTCAAATTTATCCATCACAACTTTGCAATGCATTTCAAACTCTTGCACTGTTTCAATAAAATATCACTTTGTTGAGTGCAGCAACTGCTAAAATTTAAGCTTCCCAAATACTTTTCATTGGTTAGGCATCTTCCATACACCTAGAAACTCAGATTGAAGAAGCAAGGCAATTAAGTTGTCACAGACTTTGTAATGCATTACCAATGTGTTCGATGTATTTGTGGTTGAAAATATTGTGTTGGGTCTCACTTAAATGTTAATTTCTCAGAAATATCATTATGTGGGCAAAAATATGTTAAAAAAATGACTAACATTTGAAAAAAGTATTTTAAAATATGGTTACACTTTTGTGCCTCTAAAGCACACATTGGATCTCTTAGACTGAATATGCAGATAGATATGTTAAAAGGTTACTGTGCATATCTTCCTTGTGACCCTTTATATTAAAAAAAGTTTCAAAGTCTAGACAGACCTTTCTCTCGCTCTATGATAGTGATACTTAGTAAATTTATTGACAATATAATATAGCGTTCAATCGCCTGAGCTCTAGGGTCAGAACCCAGCCCCTCTGTTAACAGATGTGACCTTAACCTAGTTGTTTACTTTATCTACGTTTTCTCTGTTATAAAAGGGGAAAATGGTAGCATCTACTTCATAGGGTTCTTGGAAGGGTTCAATGAGTTAATAAATGTAAAACATTTTGAAGAGTGATTGGCACATATTGTTTTCTAATTGCCAGCTATTGTTATCTCTTTTAACTTTATTAACATCCTATGAGTTAGTAATTTTACTTCTCTGTTTTTTGAGATAAAAATCTCCTGAGATTTAGCCATTTTAATTAACTTGCCCAAGGTTACCTATCCTGCAAGTATTGCAGCCTGGATTATAACCCAAATTGTGTGATCAAAGTCCGTGAGTTTTATTCCTGTGCTATAGTTTCTCAACCCACCTCCACTTTTCATGATCCTCCTCTCTCCTAAATTTTCCAGCACTGATGAAGTCATGGCTCAGTTCAGAACTATGTTCTACATCACAAACACCGTTTTCAATGTGTTTTAGTTTTATTTGTCCAGGTAGGCTAGAATCTAATCAAAGGAAAGACTTGTGCTTTAAATAACACAGTTTACCCAGAGTCTGTACCACGGACCTGAGGAAGAATGTTTTCTTCATTCACATCATCTTATTGGAACAATGCTGAAAAGATATGCCTTAACATATGCACAAATTCAATTACAAACTTCTGTGGACATTTTCTGAAACGTTGGCAATTATATTTGGCACAAGTATGTTTTTCCTCAGTCAGTAGTTGTTATATCATTCCTGAAAGAACTTGATACATAGATTAAAGGTTGACTAGAGAATTCTTATGCAGCTGTAACATGAGGAAAACTACACGGGCCAAAAGAAAAGACATGTGGATTGTTCCGCGTGGCCAAAAGACTTGTGTGATAATTTAGCTGTACAGTGCACATGGCGGTGAAATCTGTGTTCCCTCTCGTTGCCAAGTGTAAGCTTGCTTCATAAAATCAGAGTTACGTGGAGTGATTCTGAGTTATCAAATGGAGATCTGCAAAGAACATCTGTGTTCTGACCTCTCATTTAACACATGTGGACGGTGTTTATTCACCGTAATCTGGAATAAAAGATGTTCCCTGGAGTTAGTGAGCTGTGGCCTTGCATATAAAAGGGTCAGCCATTTACCTGCCTCAGGAAGCAGCATACTTATTATGCCATATTTTGCATTATAAAGGCGATAAATCAGGCTGTGGTGGAACTAGTGGCTCCTGTGTAAAAAGCTTAGTAGCACTCACCTATAACTTGACCCATTTCTTCAACTTTGAGTAGGCGTCTGTGATCAGCAGCAGATGTAAGGGACCCTGGCGGATACTAGAGTCCACTTACAGTAGAGAAAATGAGAACGTAACACGAACACAGACATGGCTAAAGCACATGCTAAATCCAGTTTACGAGAAACACCTTAAAAAGGCTGTGCAGAGATGTGATTGCCATAAATTATGATCACTAACGTACGTTGTTCGGCTGCGTTCATTTACATCACATATTAAATGTGATCTGTTCCCAAAGTTCCATTTTGAAGACACAGAAGATGCTAACGTTTTAAGCAAGCAATGACATTTCTGTTTCAATGACATTTCTGCTGAAAAGAAAGGGCATTTTAAAAAGGTAGACTCTGAATTACAGTGTCTTCACTCACTGCAATATGTAAAGCTCTTAACTGGTAAAGTAGGTCTCCATCAACAAGATGGTTCAATGTTACAAAAGTAAGAATGCTTCTAATGCTAAAGTACCTCTTCAAAATGAGCAATACATCTCGTTAAATAATTTTTTATAACACTAAATTCGGCCATGAGCTGCTTTATGGAGTAGCAAAATGTCTAAAATGGATTCCAGTAGCCAAACATGATCTGTAGAGACATTCTTTTCTTACCTAAATTTTAGCACTCTTGCCTTGGAACAAAAATCATATATTACACGATCATCTTTTAATAGCACAGTATTCCATGGCACAGCCACTGAAGGTTTAATTTAAAATTTTAAATAAATATCAATTGCAATTTCACTGAAAATGACGCACACATTTATTGGTATTTTGACGATTTAAAACAAGGAGTTGTGGTGGCACCCAAGAAAGACAAATGAGTAAAACAGAAATTTCAAAAGGAGCACCAATAAATAAGAAAGAAGCTTTGCAAAAACTCAGACTATTGAAAAAGCTAAGATTAAGATGGTATTTGGCCAAGGGATACAGAAATACCCAACTGGATGCTAGCCTTTTAAAAATGAAATTGATTATATCAAGTTCACGTCACTTATGACGTTTTTCTGTTTTGACCTAGGCTGAGACCACTGGTTTTTATGTCCTTCACTGCACACGTAGATCATAAAACCTTTCCTGCTCAAGATGTGTGCTGCCCGTCACTGCCCTTCCCATGCAACATGGAAGTGATGTTCCCTCCTGGTACAGAATCGATGCCACTGCCCGCTCAGCCTCTGAACCAACCTATTAGGTTGGTGCAAAAGTTATTGCAATTTAAAAGGTTAAAAATAATTGCAAAAACTGCAATTACTTTTGCATCAAATGACTAACTAGCTAATGTCTCTGTGGATATTAAGTTTTCTCCACCTCTCTAAAATCTCATCATTCTATGTCCCATGTTCCCGAGGGTCACTGTCCTTTTCAGGTCACACTTTTGATTCCATATTATGATCATTCATTACTTTATAAAAAGGTGTAATGAACATTACAACGAGGTATGATTTACTCTTCCATTGCTGCCATAACCAATTACCACAAACTTAGCCGCTTAGAACACCGCTCATTTATTATCTCATAATTGGGTAGGTCAGAAGTGTCAGAAGTCCGGCGAGCTCAACTGGGTACTCTGCTTAGCTTCACATGATGCTCAAATCAGGTATCCATGGCCAGGCTTCTTAGCTGGAGGTCTAGGGAGAATGTTTTTCCAGCATCACTCTGGATGTTGATAAAAATCTAGTTCCTGGCTGATGTTGTTATGAGGTCCTTATTTACTTGTTGGCTGTCAGCTGGAGGCCAACCTCAGATCCTAAAGGCTGCCAACATTCCCCTATGTAGTCCCTCCTTGAAGCCAGAGATGGAGTGTTAAGTCCCCCTTGTGCTTTGAATCTTGGACTCCCCCATGTATTTCTAAGGGCTCATGTGATTTCCGGCAGCCACCTGGAAAATCCTTAAAGTCAACTGATTAGTAACCTTAATCACATATGCAAAGTCCCTTTTGCCATGTAAGGTGAACTAGTCATAATTTGGGTGATGAGGTGTGGCATTGCCCTACTTCTCGGTCGTTCTCACTCACTATCTTTTTCATCAATTTCACTCCTTCATTAAAGACTTTGGCGCCTGTATGACACTCTACTCTGCCATCCCAACTCTTGATTTCAAGGGCCCTTCAATGTTGTAGTTTCGGTTCTTGGATTCCTCACGTCCACCGAGCTTCTCAATGTTGCTTGAGTCTGCAGGCCTCTTATAAAAATCCTGTGTTCACCATCCTCTCTAAAACAATGCTTGGGACCCTATTCTGACCCTATCATTTTACCCTTTCATGTCTCGCACTCCTTTACATCTATTTAAGATCCTTGAGCATTCCAGTACCTCGAACCTCCTGCTTTCAGCTGAAGCCATCCCTTTCCTGTCTGAGGGGTCTCTTTCCTTAACCATCCTTGAGCCCACACTCTAACCCTCTGTTGCATTGTCATTCAATAGACTTCCTTTCCTAAAACTAAAACCTGCTTGAATCCAGTTAGGTGTCTTCTATGTGAATTTAACATTAAAACATAAATACAAAATAAAAAGCGAGTTTAGGAATTTATGATGTAAAAAAACAAATGGGATAAGAAGGAACAAATCTTGGTCTAGATATCACAAAACACTACAAACAAACAAACAAACAAACAAACAAACAAACACACTTCTCTTGAAGAGGTAATGACAGATCTTCAGCTTAGGATGGCTATGGATACCCAGCAAATGTCTTGTGCATTTATTTTCAAGGTCTTGGGCTGATGGGATAAATAATTTTCATAGCTGTAAACAATATGCCTCCATATTGCATGTAATCCTTTCTCCTCAACTTGCATCTGTTTTATTTGGTAAAGAGGAATAAACATCTGAATATCTCTCAAGAATAGAAGATAAGAGAGTAACGACTTTCTGATCACATTCTTCAGTCAGTTCCATCACACCCTTCCTTTTGTAAAATGTTTGAGGAATGTGCATGTGTTTCAGAATTCCCACTTTAGGACTGTTCAGCCACAGGGTTTTACTTCCCATTGGGTTTGGATCCATCTGGTGGTGCAGACGTAAAAGATCTTCCCTTCAGCTGAAAGGGAAACACATTGATCACACGCTTTTATCATGCTGCAAACTTGACTGTTTCCGTCGTTATCAAGTAGAAGCACAGTGAGCAGGCACAACTTATGGCCATGACCACAGGCTTGGCAAGTGCAGCCCGTCACGGATGTGGGAGCACTTCCGCTTTCTCTCTCCTACCTGCTTGGGTAGCTGTAAATGGAAAATGATCTAACTTCCCAACTGGTACACCACATACCCACGGAATGATATCCCAAGGGTGGTGACTGCCTTAAGTCCCATATGCTCCAGCATCTGTCTTAACTCGTCTGCCAGGCACTAGGGTAAGCTTGTTACTTGGGTTACATGAGCGAGTTGTCCAACTTTTTCCTCTTTCCTAGTGTTTCATGCAACTAGAGAGACAACAGACAGTAGAGAACATTGAAAGGTCTGAAGAACACATTATCATCCTTACCTCAGTCTTACTGTGTGGAAGGGGGGATTATTCTGCTTGGAAAAATAATGGTCTCCTTTGCAAATGAAATTTTTGCATTGACAGATGGTCCAATAGGAACCCGTGTGGCTCTAATTTAGTTTTTCTAATTCATAAGTATGGAGAGATTTTATTTGATGAATAAATAGGAAGAATGTTGGAGGGAAAATGTCCGATGGAGGAGTTAAGAAAATGCACATTGGTGTGCTCTGCTTGTGTTTCTAAGTGTATTCATTACTAAATAGGTCATGCCAGTTTTATTCCCTAGTTTCCCCAGAGTGAAGCCAATTTCCCTTCTCTCAGGTTTAAGCTAGCTCTGATAGCAGATTTCATTGACAACACTCCACGATAAGACATTTTATGACAAGATTTGTTTCCCCTCGTTGATATAAAGCATGAAAAAGTCTGCCTACATTTCCTATACCTGAGGTACACAGCCTTCAGGTAGTGGTATCTTGCGATGTAAAAGGGAATAAGAGTTAATAGACTGAAAACACTGGCTCTGGACGAGGAAGACAGACAGGATAGCGATCTTAGCATATCTATAGCAGTTGTGAAAATGTGTCCACCAGATGTGACAGCTGGTGGTCACATGCTTCCCGTTCTCCACGTCCATTGGCCAGGCTCCAAGCAGCAGTTTTGATTGCTGTGTGCTGCACTTTCTTCAGAAAATTCTCTTTCCTCCCTGATATCTGAGATATGGGCCATCCCTAGCCACCTTTGTACCTTTCTGTCCCTTTTTACCTCACCATTCTCTCCACTCTGTAGATGTTGCTATTCCAGGTAGAGGCTGGACTCACTTTGGTTCCTTTCCTTCTCTGCATTCACACTTCCACTTTGGGGTGCCTGGAGCACCCCACATGTCCAAACTGTCCAAAGTGGGGCTCGCTCTGCTGGGTCCTTCAAACCTTGGCATCTTCGTGGATTCTTCCTGTGCACCTGTCTCCCCTGAAATGATCGTGACTACATTCTGCGACTTCCACATTCCATGCATTTCTGAGCTCCCTTCCTTCCTCTGCAGCTTCACAGCTCTCGCTGGAACCAGTTCTTCTCCCATTAGGCTCTTCTGTCCGCTACTCCTGCCTCTAAGATCATACATCCATATTCACTGATATCTAAGGAGTTTTTGTTGAATACACGTTTACTCATACAGCCATTCTTTCTTAAATCTGTTTTATATCCCATTGCTTTTGAGTTAAATTTCGATGTGCTGCCTGTATATATGGGCTCGATAATTAATTATATGAAAACAACTTTAAGAAATATTTAGAAATTCTATTTCTTAGTAGTGTAGTCATATCAAAAATGCCTCTCACATCATAGATTTATAATTTCCTAAAAACGATATTTCCACATCTTTCAGTGTTATAGTATGAGATAGATTAAGTGTAAGATTTATTATTTACATAGAACTTGAAATAAATTCCAAGGTATTATTGCTGTTCTAAAAAATAAGTTTCACCAAATTTATTTTTGCTGTGTTTGTAACCTATAGTAATAATTCATCAGCTTCGCTTATGCTTCATTAACTCATAATTAATGCAATTGTTTAATCACAGGCTCTGGTGAAGTGGTAAAGTCTCAATATTGTGTATTCACCTCTGGGAAATGCATAAGTTTTCAGCATATTTTCTCATTTATTTTGTAAAAATTGGACCAAGACCCTATGAAATGCAAAAATTCTTGGCTCTTATCCTTTGAAAAGTCCCTAAGGGAGCCTTATATACTACATATGTTTTTCTTGTCAAGCGTTATGGCTGTCTTTGAATGTGGTTATCGTAAGAAAACAAAGAAAAGTGTCATCAGTTGCTTTATATTTTTATTATAACCTGTGAGTGAGGCTTGTTTATAATACAGATACTCCAATACAGGTCAAAAATCAGACTTTGTGAAGTAAAATGACCCACTTCATTAAAACAGCAAGAAACAAATGGAAAAGTTCTCTGTATATATTTTCTTTTTCAAGATTTTGTTAATGAGGTGGAATTAAATATGGGAACATCAGAAAATATTTTCCCTCAATTTTATATTCATGAAAATTACATGTAGAAACACAAATGATTGTGTTTGATTATGTTGATTATTTATCTATATTTTGTAGATTCTTGATTTGTACCTAAGTTATTTTTAAATAATTTCAAATTTATACTAGTTCCAACATACTGCTCCCTTGTGTATTTAAATATGCCAATAAATATATGTGAAAATTACAGAAGAGCTTAGCTTAAAATATTTATTTAATATAATTATAATGTACAAAAATATTTAACACTAAAAAAAGAGAAGTTGTCTAAATAATTCATTTTTCTTTCGAGTTAATTATTTCTCAGTCATAGATTCTAAGTCTTATCTGCAAGGATTCTGCTTTTAAACATTAAAGATTTTCTTTTTAAATGATAAAGTTAAAAGTTAAAAATTGTTTTTTATTTAGCAATTTTTAAACATTAAAATGAGCAAGAGAAATCATAATTTGCTAAGTTATATGGATAATGTATTTTGACCTAAAATGACATCAAATGAGTAGCATACTAGAAGGCTAAAGAAAAATAAAAACCTTGAAAATGATGGAGACAATAATTAAAAAGTTTCATATATTCTTGATGCATTTTTGATCACTTCCAAAGAAATTGGAAATCAGAGAGGAAGAGTTTTCTCTTCCAAGTAGTCTTATCTGTGAATGAAAACACATGAATCTATGGTAGAACATATAAAACATGTGAATTACAACATTTCTGAATAAAATCACAAGTTAATCAAATGGCTAATATTTTATGCTCCTTCACACAGCTCAAATCTGTGAAGCTTAGTATCTATAGCAACTATCACAGGGTAAGGGTGTGTTTTTCCCAGACCACTTTTTGTTTTGTTTTGTTTTGTTTTAGATTAAGAGGAATTCCCTAAGCTTCTTGTTAATATTCTGTACTAGCAAACTACTGAACCAGAGAAAGACTTTTGCTAGCAACTGTGTTTGAGATTAACTTCTGAAAAGTTAATTGCAAAAGACAAGAGTGAAAGCCAAATGTTTGCAATAAATATAACACAATCAAATATATGACATTATAGAGTCATTAAAAAGGTCAAATTTAGAATCACCAGCTGTGAATATAATTGAAAAAAAAACACCCCACAAAACATTGATTTCTTTATAGTTTCTGAAGCGCTTGGATATGAAAAACATACATTAGACAGGAAACCCAGCTGGTGCTAATCCATCACAACTACTCAATTGAGCTACAAAAAATAATGTATATGGATGGGGATCTTTGATCCAAAATCAATGTCAATACTTTATTATTTATTTACTTATTTATTTATTGAAGTTTAAATTTCCAACAAGGGGGAAGCATCATGGTTCAAAAGTAAACCTTTTGAGACTACGTAGGGTAATTTATAATGTAGTCATTAATATTTCTGCAAAGTAAGAGTTGCAAGGGAATTGATGTTTTCAATGGGACAATGCTGGTGCTAGTGGTTCTTTTCATTGTTTTGCATAGGACTTTAGGACCAGTTGACCAGTGAAATTGCAAACCTATGCCACATAATTTGTTAGAGAAGAAAAGTAGATGCCATATGTTTCCTTTTGTGTGTCACATAAATATCTTAGGCCATGTGTTTTTAAACTAGCCCATGTCAGAATCACAGAAAGGCTTAGTAATTCATGGACTGCAGCCTCTTCTTCCTCTCCCAGAAATTCTGCCTCAGGAGGTCTGAGAACATGCATTTCCAAGTGCCCAGGGAAACTGATGCTGCCGGTTGGGGACCACCCTTTGGCAACCGACCGCTTTGTTAGAATATAAAACATCTCAGTGTGAAGTATCCTGTAATCTAGTCATAGAGGTTTCCCTGCGTTGCTTTCTCCAGCCTTGTGTAATCTTTACATTCCCTCCTTAATTCCAAATGCATAAAAAGAACAGCAAAACCATCATTCTCTGGAGCACTTGAGGTCTGGCTTCCTGGCATGGTATTAGTTTGGCTCAAATCAACTCTTATAAAAATACAAAAAAAAAAAAAGAATATAAAACATCTCCTACCTCCTACAGCTATTAGGATTGAATGTACAACTGTTTTTCTCATCATTTGTCTCTATATTTATTGCTTGCTTATTTCCTTACGTAACTTAACATAATTATTAATTATTCTGCATATTAACCTAAAGTATCTCTCTGAAATTGATTTTATTTTAGCCTCCGACTTTTGAAGTTTAAACCACCACATTTTGATTACTCTCAAATCTCTCTAAATTAGGCTTTTTAAAGATCCTATCACACATTTCAAATATATTTGTTGTTCATATGATATTGACACTCTGTTACTATGATCCAATCTTGTTTTATCTATGTTCCACAATTCTAAATGACATAAAACATAATATAGTACCTGACACATAAACACTTGTGTCCTCTGTGATTCCCATAAGAACATCTGATATTTCTGGGTTAAGATATATGTTTTGTATGTACATTCTACTTAAAATTGTCTTATATATTCCAGGTGTTCTTGAAATAAATGAACTGAACATAGAGTAGAAAAAGTCCATTGGTTCTTTAATTAGTGTTTAAGGAGTCCAACTTTTTCACAATGTTTAAACTCCTTAGTACATTTCAGAAATAGATGTTTTTCTTCCAGTGTAACCAATGGATGTTATACCTGGAACAAGGGTTATGCTTGTAGTAGGTAGGAGCATAGAAAACAAGAATATTCATGTTCTTCAGGACCCAAAATGGAAGCTGTGCACATTTCTTTTACAGTCTGTTTGCTCACATGTTAATTCCTAGCAGCGAAGAAAGGTCTGGGCACCCTGCTCACGGGTCTCTTACATTGTGTGTATCTTGTGGGAGAGGCACTGTGCTCCCTTTGCTCTGGACGCTATGTTCAAATATTCTTGTGTATCAAACAGCCTTGGGAGATGAAGAGACTGTCTCCCTCCAAATCAAAGGTCAGGCACTCAGAGTTTCCGAAGCTCAGGGTTACTCTTCTGTAAAGCCATCACCTGTGTGCAGCCCTGTGTGGAGTGGGACACGGGAACTGTCACAGGAAAACGCTTGAACTCTGCATATGGTTATTGCTGTAACAAAGTCCTTTTTCTCTGACCCAGGGATCTCACGTCTTCTGCCAGCATCTGTCAAACTGTTAGGCTCATGTGTTACATTGAACGTGGGATAAAATTCCATCTCCTTCAGAGTTCTTTGCAGTTTTGGCAATGATGATAGGATGGTGACAAAGGCATTGTTTTCTGGAAGAGAAAGGATGGGGCATTGTAAGCTGATTCGTGATGGCAGAGGTCGCTCCAAAACGAGGCCACCCTTACATGCTCAGGGAGAACACCAGAGAGATAACTGATTCATTATTTGTGTCCTCCCTGTAGACAGCTTTACCTGCAATGCCTATAATCCAATTAGAACAGATGACATGAAATTTGTGATCAGTGACACCACTTCAGTCTTGGAGATGTTCAAATCAGCCACAGCTCGTGGCTAAGGTGGTTTTGGTGGTAGAATGGTGCTTGATTTGGTTCTTATAGCCCAAGGCTGAGTTTGTGTGATCTCTGATAGTTCTGATTGATTACTTGTATTATCTAATAATCTAATATTATCTGATTGATATCTCAGGCCAAGTGGAAGCCTCAGTATAGAAACTTAAAGAGAAATTAACCTGACTTTCTAAGGTAGAATTAGATCGTTTGCAGGGTGTTGCCAGCTGGTTAGGTTGGAACCGTGCGGGGCATGGTTGAGATCAGCACTGCAGGACGGCCTCATTGGGGTGCTTTGAGTCTTGTTGGTAGTAGTTTAAGAAATTTCCAAATGAGAGAAGTTTAGGGGACTCAGTGCAGCTTCTGTCAAGCCAGAATGCTGTACTCATTGAAATGTTAGACAAAAGCAAAGAAGATATAGAAATCAGGACTGAACATTGTTGGACAACTCTCCTTGGTTCTCCCATTTCTGTGGACTGTGCAAGCAGTGTATGTCACCAGCTGCCTTTTTTCAGGACTATATTTGAAGGATGTTTGTTTAGTGAACAGTCAGAAGAGAGGGCATCTCCTGCAGTCTACAGGGAGCACTTCTGTTTCCTGCGTTTTGTTGGTCTGCTTTCCCTCACAACCCGCTTTGTGAACAAATGTCATTTGACACTTCTCATGTTTTCTGGTGGGAACTGGGGCAAGAAAATGTTTATACTTTGGTGTTGCAGGGTAAAGTGTGCCCTTCCCTCCAGATTCACATTTTGAGGTACTAGCCATCAATCCTAACCACTATTTTTTTCAGGATAGCACATCTACTGTATTTGGAAATAGAAAATTGAAATAGCTGATTAAGTCAAAATGAGGTTATTAGAGTGGGCCCTGAATATGACTAGTATCATAATAATAAGAAGGAAAAGGACACAGATGCACACAGAGGGAAGACCATGTGAAGACACCGGGAGCACGTAGTCATCCATAAGGAGATGAGGCCTCAGAAGAAACCAACTGTGTCAGTACCTTGATGTGGGACTTTTAGCCAGGGGAACCATAAGAAAGTAAATTTCTATAGGTTAAGCCACCCAGTAAATGGTTCTTTGTGATGGCAGCCCTAGAAAACCAATACTTCTGGATACTGCTATTGGTGTATGAGGTAAAGCCCTTTGTTTCTGACCTAGGAGTCTCTCTCTCTCTCTCTCTCTCTCTCTCTCTCTCTCTCTCTCTCTCTTTCTCTTTTTTTTTCCCCCTTTTGGTTTGTTGTTGTTTTTCCTCCCTAGCATCTATCCAAGCCAACCTGTCGGCTTGCAAGTACAGTCCTACTTCGGACATTCACAGTTCTGGGAAAAAGGAAGCTCAAAATTTAGTCTCTAGCTGGGTGGCCATATGCTCAGAACAATTCAAGATGGGAGGACAGCTATTATGAGTAAAATGAGGAAAGTAGCTACAGACGCTGGCAATGGGGTGGGGATTAGGTGGGCAGAGTAATAATAATGGAACTCAAAAGGAATAATAATGATGTAATAAGAACAAAGATGAAGTGTACAATCACTTATTTAATCATTTAAAATTTTACTACCATATTCTAAATAAGAATTTCCCAATGTTTATCCTGCGGATCCAAAGAAGTTTCTGGGTTAAGCGTTGTTAAATAGTGGCTTCATTAAGGGTTTTCAGAGCCTTTAATATGGTAATGATTGATTCCCTGAGATAGCTACAGTGATGGTTTTTCACTGAAACTTTCACTGAAATTGACCTAGTCATAGCCCATGGTCGTACTTTGAAAAATTCTGTTCAATCCCATAGAATTAGAGCTAGAATGTAACTCAGAATTCTGGTCTACTGTCATCATTTTACGATTTAGTGAACTGATGTCTCTATAATTGTGACTTGATTTAGAGCTATGTGCTTGAAGAGTGAAAAATGGGATCCATTTATTCTGATTTCAATATGAATAGGTTTTCCAGAATAATACTTCTTTTTAAAATAGGCATACATTTAATGTAAATAAAGCTACAATGTGACATAATATATATAACACTTAAAATGGTTTACCTAACATATTTATCTGTCTTAAGCTAGTTTGATAGCACTAAACGCTTAATACTCGATAATTTATTACCAAAATATTAAGATTATCCAGAGTATTAATATTTTAATAAATAATTTTATCAGTAGCCATAGAATCTTAGATAAAACTTTTTGGGGAAATTGCTTAAACAGAGTACGTCAAGCAAAAGCTATTCTTTGAAAATATTCTAATTTCTTGTAGTAAGTATATATGGTCAAAAAACTTCTCTTAATTTTGTTAAAGCCACTACCACATTTAATTGACAACATCGCTATTAATACATAAGTTGTAAGGTTTTAGGTATGAGTCGCTCTTGAATCAGATTTTGTTCATTCATTGTTGTCTTTGAGATACCATTGCCCTCTTACCCTGATCAATATTAAGAGGAAAACTTAAATGTTATGTGGAAAAGTGTACCTAGAGGAAAAGAGCCTGAAAGTGGAAAATATAGATAGATTGCTCTGATACTTCTAGTGACGGTGGCAGTGTGGGTCTGGGGGAGGGGTCATAGAATAATGGACTCCCACAAATGTCCAGGCATGGAGCCCAGAACCTGTGATGATGTTACTTCCCACGGCAACGGGAATGATGGTTGCTAACCAACTGACCTTAAGGAGATCAGTGTGGTTTATGCAGGAGGGGCTGATAAGTCACAAGAGTCTAAACGAGAGAGAGGGCAGCCCAGAGCCTCCCTCAGTGTTGCAACATGACAAAGATGCAGCTGGTCACGGCCACAAACCCTGACCCCTGATGGTAGCCCTGTGAGCCCCAGTTCAGACATGTGACCTCTAGACCTGTGAGATGATCAGTTTGTGTTGTGTTCAGCCAGTGAGTTTGTGGTCATTTGTTACAGCAGCCACAGGAGACCGATACAGTCCGTACATACACTGTCAGTGTTGTTTCAGAAACACCAGCTTCTCCATCCTCCCACGGCTTCCCTGTGTTACTATGCAAGTAAGTTTCCTTTCCCAAAACAAAAGTCGAGAATTATACATGCACATCACATAGAAATAAATAAATGTAATGATAATAAGTGCTCTTGAGGACCGAGCGCCACTGTTGCTCAGAAAATCCCCTCCATCCTCATCCATCTGCGCCATCGTCTTCCTTTTCCTTCCTAGGATTCCCATCTTGATCTTCCGTCTACTACTTATTCAATTTGGAAAAAGTCATGATCCCGACTCAACTCTCATGCGGAAGTCAGTGTTTTGATTGGAGAAGTTTGGTCTTCAGTTGTGCCTTAATCAATATCCGCTGGCAGCTGGGAGAACGGAGTGGGTCTCTCATTATATAGTGATGACACCACTTTACAGTGAAAAGTCTGTTTTTCAGAATGACAGGTCTAGAGTCAGTGATGGCTGGGCATTTCCCCCCAAGATGTGCTGTGGCAATTAGTGGCTCCATTATGATTTTTTTTTTTTTTTTTTTTTTTAACAGAGACTCCAAATCCAGTAACACTTAGAAGCTGATAGCAAAGGATTCATCAAAGAAAGCCTGATAAGGTGTTTTAGCCTAATCTACAATTTACAACTCCTTTCAATGTCTTTCTTGACCTTCCTGCTCCACAGCAAGCAGAAAATGTATTTCTTTCTTCAGGTCTTGCAACTGTCTCATTCAGGGGATGACTGTGATAATCTCAGTATAGTGAGGATTTTGTACAGATCTCCTTCCACTCATTGAAGGTTTCTTAAATCAGACTGAAGACCTGGACCACTTAAATGACAACTTTCCCAAGCTCTCATTTTAACATCAATAATTCCGCTATCCTTCATGTTTCTGGTTTTGGCCCATTTTTTAGCTTCAGATGTGAAGACATAAATTATTTCTTTTATTGATTCATAGTTCCAAAATTGACCACTGCTTTCTGTGCTATACATTTTTTGCAACTGAATGAAATCAAGGTAAGCAAGAGACAGCTTCTGCTTCTTATACATTAAAAAAAATAAACATTTAAAGCTTACGTATGTTTAGACCATTACCGGTACAATTTGTTTCTTGCTTAATGCCTGTTGGATTAATTACTCTGTTAAGCACTGTTCTAAGTACTTTAAATAGCTCTTTGTTTTTGGTCATCAAGATAAATCTGCGGAAGTTCCATTATAAATCTGTGACATTAAATATTATACTCTATACTTAATACAAAGTAATAGCAAAAATTATTTTATTGAGAGTCTGCTACATAGTACTTTAATTAAGACTTTGCTCTTTTAGATAATATAAAAAGTTGAGTAAATGCATTTTAAAAGAAGAGCGATAATTGCATAAATTTGTGGTTTAAAATATATTTGTCTCTAATATTTTGAGCAGTAATGAGTACATTCTTCTTTGGTGAATCAGAAAGCCTTCATTGTAGCACGCCCTCCCCCCGCCCCCCCAATCATCATAGGTGTTTATTTATCTAAGAATCAGTGCAATTGGGAATCATTAGCGTCTGAGAGCTAGAACTATCGGATGTTTCCTATCAGAGACACCTAGAATAAATGGATGACAGGCATGTGTTAGGGCTAGTTGCTCCACTGCCCCAGGGGACATCTTGTCAATTTTGTTCTTGTCAGAAGGTTCTAGAATGTGTGTAATAAAGGTAGAGTAGCCGGTGAGACATAAACACACACCAGTCAGATTTTCCCATGGGACCCAAGATGGCCTTGTCTCACAAAGTAGGAGTGGTCAGATCGCCTGCCAGCCCTTGCATTTGGTATAACTCTTCATACGCAGATCAATGTTATTGGATTTATTCCACAAACATTTATCAGAACTCTACTATGTGTCTAAACTATGCTAATTGTTTAAAAATTTTAATTAAGATTCCTTTGCTTGCTGGGACACATTCCTTTGGTGAAAGTCCTACATGATTTGTGCCATCATTTTTATTTGTGTCTACCTAGCTGATCTCTCTACTTCTGGCCTTGCAGGGATTGACCTGCTCTCCTGCAAGGATTGATCCTGCCCTGTCATACTCAGTCCCATGTCACACCCTAGGTCTTGTCCTTAGCAATATCTGGACGCCTCCTTAATCTCAGTGTCAGACGTCTCCCCTTCTGACTACCACCTCTTATCTTTTCTGTCCTTTCCCTATAACTCCAATTCCAACCATCTGACTCATCCTTTCAGTGTCTGCACACTGTCCTACCCCCATTATCCTCCTTATTCAGGTGAAATTCCCACCATGCGATATTATAACTCACCTAGATATACCTTCTAACCTTCTCCCTGCTCTCGTGTCGTAGTGGGCAGTCCCTGGGATAAAGCGATGCTTGATTCTCTCCTACTTCCCGACACCAACATGTTGTGGCAGCCCAAATGATGGCCGCCCAAAGACGTCCGCATCCTGACCTGGGAACCTGTGACTGTGTGAGCTTACATGGCAGAGCCGGGGTTAATGTTGCTCATCACCTAATCTTAAGGTGAGGGCCGTCTCAGGAAGACCCCATGTAACACAAGAATTCGTAAGAGGGAATTGGGAGAAAAAACTGGAGACAAAGCAGCGTGAGAAGAATTAAGCCCGATACCCATGGCTTTGCAGATGGATACAGGGGGCATAGACCAAGGGATAAATGCAGCTTCTGAAAGCTGGGAAGGGCAAGGAAACAGTCTCCCCAAGAACCTGCAGAAAGAACACGTCCCGGCTGGCACCTAAATTTTAACCCATTCAGACCCATTTTGGTCTTCTGAGCCCTAGATGTGTAAGACAATAAATTTGTATGAAGGTACTAGGCTGGTGGTTATCTGGCAGCAAAAGTAGGAAACCGGTAACGTTAGCTGCTAGATGTGGGTGCAGGAGAGCCAAGGTGCATACCCCTGGGGCTGGCCTTACTCTTGTCCACCAGTCCCAGCTGGGACGGTGACGATGCCTGGCAGGTTACACTGGCCCTCTTGTCCGCTTCTGCACCGACAGCCTGGTGGACTGTTTCCTGCCCACTGTTAACATACCTAAATTTCCACACATCCTCAGTGTCAGCTGATGGCTTTTTTTCTTACTTCAGTGAGAAAGTAGAAGCAATGGAGCAGAAATTCCACACCTTTGCAGCCACTGCTCTCAAGCTCCTAAAAGTCCAGGACTATTTTCTTTCTGATTACTGTGGTCACACTGTGTGCTCTTCTGGCAGGAGCCATTCCCTCCACTTGTGTGGCAGAGCAGCGCTTTGGAAACTTGAGTACGTACACACATCATGTGGGCTTTGTCTCCTCCCCACCCCCACGCCAACACACACCCTTCCAGGCTCTGTCCAAGATTTCACTGACTTAGATCGCATATTTTCTGTTTGCTCCACTGCCCCAGGGGGCATCTTGTCAATTGTGTTCATCGCTTATCTCTAACACCAATAGCGATGTTGAGTGCATCCTAGGCGCTGAAGTAATTTGGGGATGAATGAGTGGCAAACAGCACCACCTTCTTCAGTTTGTATCAGCAAACAGTTATCAAGCACTCAGATTACATTTGTGCATCTCAGTGATGCTGGGTGATGAGCAATCAGACTTAAATAGAAGGTTGCGAAGTCAGATGAAGAAGGAAGGAACGGAGATGTGGAATCTAGGCTGGACACACAGTACCGCCTCTAATCTCAGTATAGAAAGTAGCAGAGAGAACAGCTTTGCCAGAGGAGGAAGGCAGGTGACGGGTGTGACGCCGCCCTCCTCTGTTCCTGCATTCCCTTCCAGGCCGTGGGTACAAAGACTGTGTCCTTTTTTAACTCACA
The DNA here is from genome assembly GCF_057876585.1 of Rhinolophus sinicus. Classification (NCBI taxonomy): domain Eukaryota; kingdom Metazoa; phylum Chordata; class Mammalia; order Chiroptera; family Rhinolophidae; genus Rhinolophus; species Rhinolophus sinicus. Next base: position 114,563,706 of record NC_142504.1, on the reverse strand, counting down.
GTTTATTTGTTTGTTTGTTTTTGATAAATTTTCAAACTGCATGAAAGTAACTGGCTATACTATGGATTCTGTTTCCATTTTTAGCTCATACCCTTCATCCACCCATCCACCCACCCATCCAGTAAAATTGTAAGGTCCATCTACATTGAAGCAAGGCATTCTGATGCCACAGTAGAATGTAATTATAGGAATGAGGTCAAGAAGTATACATTGGACTTCAGGGTACGTTCTCCATCCCCCCAAAAAGCCTTCTACTTAACAGCCCAGTTGTATAGCCTAAACCAGGTCTAGCCCCCAAATTCTAGAATCTTAGTAAAGCATAGACTAATACATCCCCCCTGTTGATGTGTGGCCAAAACGGAACGTGTTTAACTCCTATTGTGAGTAAAACTAGTCTTGGAGAGATTTAGAGTAATTTGCATATTGCTTGAGTAGGTGCCACTTTGAGCCACCTTACGGTACCCTGTTGTACTTAGTCTCAGTTGTCAAGAATAGACAATATGAATGGCTTTTAGCTCGGAATAGGGCAGCCATTCTATTTTTATTCTGGAGCCCACCTAAACAACATATATTTCATACTTAGAGCTAATACTGTGCTGAACTGAATTCCAACTACTGGCCTGGAAGTGAACAGAATCATTTTTCTTTATACCAGACTCGTAAGATATCAATTCCGTGATATATTCAGAAAATGAGCTTAGCAAAATCTGTACCTTTCTCTCTCTCAAAGCACATTTGTATTTTCTTACTTCCTTTTTTTTCCTTCATACAGGTGATGTAAGTAGATATTATTTTTCACTTTGCTACTTTCCACTGAAAAACACATCCCAGAAATTATTCTATATTAGTTTATATAAATTTCTCCATTTTTTTTTTTTTTTTTTTACAGCTGTAATATATCTGCAGTGCTAGGCTCTGCAGTAATCCTTGGCAGGAAATGCGATATGCTGTTCTGACACTGTCTGAGGCCACCCCCCGCCCCCACAACACAGAACCCAAGAAACCACTTCCTCCCTCTTTTTCTGTAATACATCCTTCCCTAAGGTAATGGGCGCAGAATGATTTAGGTGCTAAAAGCAAGAGAAATGGATGACAAAAGGGGGAGTTATCAATGAAAACAATCATTTCACAGATCTGCCAGTGTCATCCCTGTAACAAGTGTTCTGTGAAGAATAGACGTGTGCTTCTGTCCATCTCACATGCAATTTATATTCGTTTCACCCAAGGTGTGTGATGAGAGCAAATGTGGGAATCACAGCCAAACTCCATCGCTAATTCTGTAACCTTGGATCCATTGTTTACTTCTCTGTTTCCGTTTTCTCATCTGTAGAAATGAGAACGACATAATAACTCTCATAAAATCTTTGCTGTGATCTAAAAAGATGAAAGATTAATGATAGAAAACACATGAAATGTGCTAAGCATATAATAAATGCTCAGAAATGTTATATATTATTACAAAAGCTTCCAGAAAGGATCTGGATCTAGTTATGTAAAACTGCTTAAGAGAACTTTCTCCCTTGTCCAGCCCACCACCCCCATGTGTCCACATATTAGCATGGAGCCTTTGTGAAGACACAGTGTGGTTCTGCCGATGGCTTTGCATCCATAGTCACAAACGGAGCACGGGAACCTCCTAAGACTTAGTGAGTTTATTCTAATAACTATAAAGCTGTATTCAAGGCATACAGAAGACCTGGAGAGTTTCGACAGAGCAATGATCAATAAGATATTGTCAGATGACCAGAGAGATGGATGACACAAGAATCTAATATTATTCCATCTCTAGTTTGCTTTTCCCCATCACACACAGCTACTGGTGACCTCTACATAGTAAACTGCAATGTCTACTCTTTACACCTAAACTAGGTGGCAGCAGAGTAGACGGAAGTTCAGACACCAGGTAGCTTGTCAGTACGATGCAGACCTGTAATGTAACCCCCAGGTAGGTGACTCTAAAGTCAGTTTCTTTTCTGCTACATTCTGAGGGCCCTTTGTATTGTAAAAATACATCTTTTGCCCTAAGAAACAAAATGGACGAAGAGTTTAAGGGTTGCCTTGCTCTGGGTGCTTTCAAGCCAGTTGCACATGTCCCGGGGGCTGTCCTGCTCCTCTGCTGACCGCTGTGAGTGTGGTGGCTGCACCCTCACTGGGATGGCTGTGACCCCGCCAGTGTCAGCTGTCAGCCCCACCCTCACTGCTCTTGTGGGACAAAGGTCTCACAGCTCGCCCGTGACTCAGCTCCTGCACAATTGGTCATGGACGATGCTGCACCATGGTCTGAACCATCAGCCCCCACTGACAGATGTTCTAAGTGATGTGCCTTCAGCTCAGAATTTTTGTTGTCCCTGGAAATTGCCAGTGATTTATGAGATCAAATTCTCCTGAATTCCAGGAATAGTATCAGTTTTCAGTTATGTCTCATTGCTGGGATTAGTTTTTGGATAGTAAATTGTAATGTCTATTCTTTACAGCTGGTTAATTTTAATCTGCATCTACCTGGTCTATCCCGAAATGTGGGACTTACCCTATTCAGGGCAGTGATTCTTAGGATTGTCTTACTTTTTTCCCAGTCAGATATACTGAGGGTACCAAAAAAAGGTATATGAATGGACACTTTGGTCAACGTTGCACAAGCAGTAGTTCACTGTAATCAGAAGTGTCTGGACACTGATGGGAACCACTTTGAGCACCTCTTGTAATTGCAGAAGTCAAACATGACTTGTATTCATTTTTTTGCTATCGGTATATATCGAGTATTACAATTTTAATAGTTGTTTCCTTTCTTAAAATGTGTCTACATTTTTTGGCACCCTCTGTATATGTATGTGCATGCATGTGTGTGTGTATGCATGCACACACACACACACACACACACACACACACACACACACTTCAGCGTTTTAGTTGCTTCTTACTGGAAAGTTTTTCAGGCTATCTTGTCTACCATAACTGTGGACACAGAAATCCTCACAAAAAGTAACTTTATAGATTAAAAAAAATAATTCACAGCATGCAAATGACCTTTAAACACTTTTATGAAAATGATTTCATATGTAAAATAAAATGTAACAGATACATTTAGAAATCAGATGCAAATACTTATAATACGGATGTGTGTTTTCCCACCTTATCAGTGAAAATAGTTCTTGGATGTTTGGATGAATTCACAAAGACTTGCTTCACTTCTACCTCAGGTGTCTGGGGCGGGGGGGGGATGGAATGAGAAACGTGAAAAATAGAGCTTCAAGTATCATTCACTTAGGCAAACTCAGCATCGCTGGCATTTTCCCCATTTAAGACAAAGTATGATAATTACATAATATATTGTCAACAAAAATGAAAAGAATGTCTGTAGCTCTAAAATATTTGAGAAGTAAGATTTCCAAGATAAATGGAACAAAAATAGTAGAACAAGGTTTTCGAAGAGATTGTCCTTCAAAATAAACACCAGTAAAATCTGGAAAGGAAAGCCTTGTTGAGAAGTTAGGAGAGGTTGAAAGAAGACTGTTTGCTAAGGCAGGATTTTATGAAGCTCTGAAACAAAGAAGGAAACAAAGCCAAATGACTACAGCAAAATGCAGTAAAAGAGCAAATGATTTCAGGACAAAATTTAAAAAGATAGATCAATAAAGTCTTCGCTAGATGCTAAAGTCTGACGGCGATAGAAATATGTTTGGTAAACATAGGCGGCATCGAGGGGTTTCACACTAATGGTGGAAATGTCATTTAGAAAATTTGTCCTAATGCTCCTTCAGCACATGGTCTCTGAAAATGTGGACAATAGCCCCAATTTTCTGTTCTTTAGTTCGATAGTAGGCAAAACGGGGTTAGTGATGCTTATCGTGTCCTAATGCACAAAACTGGCATAAAGCTTAATGAAATATTTTACAGAGAATTTTAGACTGATAAATTAGCTTTAACATTTCAAATAATATTGTTTGAAATAAATTTGCCTTCACAAATTGATATCACAGGATATTGAAGTCATAGATTTGAAGCCAGTCTAGTGGGGGGTTATCTGGCTGGATTAAGCCATATGTTGATCAGTGATGACTGCAGAGAAAGAAGAAATGTTTATTTGGCCGAGTACCAACAGTGATGAAGTACATGGGTGCTGGAGCCAGCTGGCCTGGGTTCAAATCCCACCTCCGTATTTATTAGCTGTGTGGGCAATTTGAATAAAATATTTTGTGATTCATTATTCTTATCAGTAAAATGAACGTAATATTAATACTTTTCACATATAGCTGTTATAAATATTAAACCATATAAAGTACTTAGAACTATGGCAAACATATAGTAAGTACTGTTAGTACATTATAAATAATGATATTAATACAGGACTCGAGTTGGGATTGAGAAGCACAAGTATTAAGTTAAAGGAGGGTTCCTATGATATGGTTACAAAAGGAAGGATGATAATCACAGCACCGCAAATTCAGATATAGGATAAAACATTAAACATACTTGCATGAGACACCTTATGACAACGAGGGGCACAGACTGAGTGCCTTCCTCATCGAAAGCTTTTGAAGCAAGTTTCATGCCCTTCCCACCCCCCGACCCCCTTTCGACCTGTCAAAAACCCACCAATTTTTAAAAATCCCTTCAAGGTTCCCCAGAGCTGTACAAACACTTCCTTTCTGTTCCCACATCCACCTTCCTGTAACACTTACACATTTCTCTATTGCACGTTTATGATTTTTGTATTTTAATAATTTGTTTCTTCTTTATCTCTCACATGATAGACTAGAGGTCCTGGATAGACTAGAGGTCTGCCCCCCAGGGGACATTTGACAGTGTCTGGAGAGGTTTTTGTTGTCACAGCTGGCGGTGGGGGAGAGTCCTGACATCTAGTGGGTGGCGGCCATGCATGCCACTACACATCCTACGACAAATAAGGCTGTCCTCTACGGACACGCTGTGCTATATTATACAGGCGTTTCTTAGAGCTGAGAAAATGCTTTATTTACCTTGTGTTATCTCTGTCTAGCACACAGATTTTTCAATAAAGATTTGTTGAATTTGGGAATACATATTCAATTGTGTAAATAATGTTTAGAGGGATTAAATGTTTTCACGAGAAAGTCATTTCATGCTACAAAAATATCTTATAAAAGATCTATCTCAAAATGCTAATGCACAGGGATAAGATTCAAAATGTTTCATGATACGAACAGCCACACGAGGACAGGTAAGAGGCTCGCACAACAGTATTGGTATCCTGGTAGCTACAGACTGAGTCCTGGTTGTATATCTACCCTGAACACAACCATGTAACCTTTTCCCCAAATGCACGCTAGGAGGCATTATTTATGCTCTTCTAATAAACCTCTATTAGAGAAGGTGTATTTTATGATACAGACACTCCAATGTAAATGAACTAGGTCTTTCCTTTCAACTTCGGGGCAAAATCATTAGGACCTGAGTTCTGAGCTGAGCCTCCACTATCCTCTTACTCAATAACTTATTTTTGACCACCACACCTTAATTGCACCAGTCTGAAGGGGAATAGTAATTCAATGTTTGAAGCATAATTTGACTCTTAACATTTGGTTTCTCACTTTACCACTGTGCCACACATGGTCCTATTTAATCATTTGAAAAATTGACTTAATAATGCTATTTACACATCTAGAGTTTGAATGAATGGAAATTTTATTCCATCTGAAAGGTAGAACTCTTCTTTGAATTATCTCAGGATGCATCATAACTGTGCACTTTATGATAATAATTAAGTTAAATGTTCAGCATGGCTCATTGGATCCTTTTAAAATAAACATTTAGGGAATTAAAAATTAGTTTTGAATAATTTCTTCTCCTTAGAGAATTATTATATTTTCTGTTAATCACAAATTTAGGAACCATGTCAGAATTCTTCATTGCTTAATTCAGCCCAACTCAGATGTCGCTCCAAAGAACTAGTCATTTAAATGTAAAGTTTCCTATAGGGATTTCTTAATTAGCTTTTAGTAAGAGAAAAATATTAGCATCTGCTCTATCATCCTTTTTATTCAGAGAAAGATAAGGAATTCCAATATGAAACAACACCATTGGCTATATTCTTTATGCGTAAGAATATTCCATTGTGTAATACAGGACGTAGAAATTTGTTTATAAATAAGGAGATTACTACTCCCAATTCATATAATGTACATGCTTTGGAATTACAGTTCATAGGAAATTGACAAAACCTTATTCAATGTAAACATTATTACACAGAGAAACTAAAACATTAATGGGAAGAAACAACAAAATATATGTGTTTTAATGTTATTGGAAGTGGGTGGTTCTAACTAAATTTAGCATTAATTCAAAGGAACATGCCAATGTTTCATTCTGTTATTTAACATGTTGTCGAACTCGTGGGTGCATTAAACCACGTGGGACAGAGAAGGAAAGATGAAATGTGAGCTGTGTAACCTTCCCAAAGTAGTTTAGCTACTTAATGTATTACTTAAATTTCCACATATACATGCTTTATATTTCTGCTACTTCCAGTAATGTAGTTCAAAGCATTCTTTTGTCATCTTTCTAAGCTCCCTCTCTCTCCCACCCTGAAGACCATGAAGAGCCTTCCATTATATTTAGAATGTCTGACATGCAAACCCGTCCCCCCTATAGTGTGAAAAAGAAAATGAAAATTTCCCAGACCCTACCATCCAGAGAAAAACCACATTACCGTTATGGTGTATATTTCAAGACTTTTTAATTTTTGTATATATGTATGTTTTTTTCTTTGTTTGAGAATGGGATCCTCCTGTGCATAGGTTAGCTAGCATTTTGTTTTCTGCATAGAATGGTCTGCTGTAGATAATTTTTATGTCACTATATTTGGCTCTCCATTGTCATTGAATGTCCATATTGTATTTGGTTGGATGGCTGAACCATATGTACTTAACTGATCCCCCTTAGTTTGACATTGAGACAATTTTCATTTTTTCCCGATTTTAAACCACATTGTGATAAGTAGATTTGGGTACTGTTTAAAATTATTCTTAACTCAGGTTTTGACTTGATATTAGTGCTATGTTTAACATATTACTTCTCTAGTTAGTATATCACATTGTTGTCACAAAGCCTTAGTTTCAAGCATCGTGTCCAAATTACTTAGAAATGCATTTCCCAACCGACTTGCTCATCCCCACCTGTGGGGAATCAGACCCAGCATTTCCGGGGTGAGGCCCAGCTACAGATTTGTTAAAACTTCTCAAGTTGTTTCTCATCAAAGAACTAGTATCAGAGCTGAGAAAACTGACCCCTCTCTGGCTTGGACCAGAAACATTTTTGACAAATTGGGACAATTGATTATCCCTCAGGTCATAACTCAGAGTTAGCTGCCTTCTTTTGAGCAGCGGTTTCGCCCTTCAGTCTTCCAGGATTTCTACCCTGGGCATGAAACTCTTTCCGGAGACGAGTACAGAACCAAATCAGAAGATTACTGCTGGGGATTCTGAAGTGTCTGAAACTAATGTCTGAAAACCTTTGTCTTGACAGGTTCCCATTTCACCACGTTCTTTCACTTCCTCTCAGGGCCCTTTCACTTTTCAATTTCCATGGCCCGTGTCTTTGTGACTTTTTTGACCTTTTTGTTCATGTGAATTCATAGTCCATGGTCTCCCTTTTGTAATTACAGCCCAACTGAGGTGGGTAGACCTCCGCAGATGCCTCATAAGTGACACAAAATTGCATTTGGATTTTCCTGATTAATGTATCTAAGACAGGTCTAGCACACAGAGCTTTCTCAAAAAAATGTTTATTAAATCAGTGTTAGAGAAATAAATTGTTTTGAAAAAAGCAAAAGCTGAGGGAGAAAAATGGCTTCCCTTGTATTTCTAGACAACAAAAGAAAATTCAAAACTACGGAGAACATGAAAAAGATGAGTAAAAGTTTAAGCAGCTTAAAAATCACCTTATAGCTGTTTTTATCATTCTCCTTAGAATCTGAGTTACTCTGGATAGCGATTTATTCAGGACTCATGAGCCCTGAGACTCTTGGTGAAGCCACCTCCTTCCATTGTTAGTCCAATCAAAAGCTTGGAAATTCTGAGGTAAAGAATATAATCACAGAGGTATTGAGGGTTTGCTTGACGATCCTTTCAATGAATGGCCATGCAGTGTAATCACTCTTGTCGTTTGAGCCCTACCTGTGCACCAAGAAGTTTAAAATAAAGTATCTAAAGTATTTATGCATTTCAAGGAATGGGACCATCAAGTGTGTCATCATAAGAACAATAGCCCCAAGGCATTGGAAGACAATGCATTAACTTCCTGTCTATATTTATGCTTTGAAATATGGTATGCATTTCCCATATTTTTTTTATCAGTTCGAAATACTTTGTTTCTGTCCATTGGCTATAAAAGTTGTCATGTCATCATTGCTTCCCTGCTCTCTTTTCAACTGTGGGTACTGAGTCCTGTCACATGCACATCCAGCGTCGTCAGCCAGTTCACCCAGCTTTGTTATACATCTGGGGGCTCCTACCTGGAGCGAATTTTATTGTTTTGATACAATCTCTGCCCAGCAACTTAGCTGTGGACATCATGTGCTCTCTCCTGTTTGATGTCAGTCTCACCGCTAGTTAACAATTTAATTCCCATGTCCCCTGCCACACTGAAATCTCCATATCTATTTGAATCTAGCCTCATTTCCCCAGGTCCCTTGAATTGCTCTGATAATTAAGCAATGGCTGTGTCAACTCCCATATCTCTCATTCCACCCTATCCTTAGCTTTCCCCTTCACCATTGATATGCAATTGATGCTCTAATATTATACATCGTGTAACAAAGTCTAAGAGATATCTTACTTTTCGGATTTTTCATTTTTCATTGGGCATCCATTTTTGGATACTTTGCATGATCCCAGTCCTTTGAAATTTGGTGTATAGCTTATTTTTTTGTAATGTGTTATATAACTTTGGTAAATATGCCATTCACATTTCTAAATAAAATTTATTCTGAAATTATTGGTACTATTTTCTTGTTCTTGAGTCAAGTTTATTAATTTGATGTCTCCTTTGATTTGATATATCCTCTCATTTATGGAGAGTTGGGATAAAACTGCCAATTTTTATCTCTGACTGCTTTTTAATATTCTTCAATTTTTGCTTTAAATATTTTAAGTTATTTTATTAAGTGAATCAATATTCATAATTATGATTTTACTGGAAAATTAACAATGTTATTATTATACCATATTCTTCATAATACTAGTAGTTTTTTTTCCCTTCACATTCAAATTTACTGTGATAAAAATATTAGATGCACTAATTTGTATTAGTTATTGCTTCCATGGTATTTCTTATTCCAGTCTTAACATTCATTCTTTTTGTACTGTTCTTTTAAGAAGTATATAAGTTTAGAATATTTCTGTTTTTAAAATCCAACCTGACAATCTTTGTCTTTTATTTAAAGTATTTAACCATTTATATTTAATGTAATAACTAATATTGTGAATTTAAATCTATGATCTAATATTTAATTTTAATGTTCTCTCTCTCACTCTTTTACTTTCTACATATTATTTTTCTCTCTGTTTCATAGATTGCTAATTTTAAATAATTCCAAAAATTGGTCCATTTTCTTCACTTCTTATCTTTTAGTTATATATTTATAAGGTAGCTCTTAATTCTGTTTGTTTTTTCTTTTTTTTTTTGTTCTTTGAACGTATTATATCTTTTATCTGGGTGCTTTTAATATCTACTCTTTTTTATTATTTTTCTGCAGCATCCCTTTTGTAGATGTGGTTTTTAGGTATGATTTTCTTTATACATGTGTGTATCCTATTTTTGTTTATTTTGAACAAGTTTATCAAGGTATAATTTGTATACCACAAAATTCACTGATCTTATATATACAATTTAATGATATATTGTAAACATATAGAGTCTGCAATTATTACCATAATTCGGTTTAAGCATATTGCCAGCACTTTCAATAAATCTCTTACTTACAATCAATCCCCCTTCCTAGCCCCAATTCTAGGCAACCACCTAGGTGGAGATCTATTTTCTACTTTTATAGATTTTTCTGACTCTACTGTATTTTGTGGCACTTCTGGATCTGGGACTTGATGTTGTTTATCAATTTTAGAAAGTTATGCATCGTGAGAGCCCTGCAGACAGTGTTTCTACTCCATTCTCTCGTGTTTGTCTTTCCTGGACTCTAAAATTACAATATGTTCCATGCATCTCTTCTGCCCTAATATTTTCTCTAGTCTCTATTCTTTGTAATTTACTCCTTTTTAGGAACTGATTGTCCTTTTTTCCCCCTATGCATCATGAGCCTACTGAAACTCACACTCTTAGCTGCTGCTTTTTACTGGACTTCTCAGCCTCTAGGCCCTAGAGATTTGCAAATACATTGAGGGAAAGTGAAACCAAATTTGGGCTTCCTTCTGTGTTCTTACTTACTTTGGATCTGGACTCTCAAGGCTATCTGCCTGAAGAGCCATGAATTCTGATTTTTATTTTTCTGGCACTGTTACATGCCTAAAGTTTTAATCAGCTTTTCTCCTTTTAGCTGCTATTTTTTTAAAAATCTGTTTCTCAAGGACACAAAGAAAATTAATGAGAGCATTTTGAGTTACAGTTCCCATATCACATCAACAATGATTGCAATTTTCAGTTCATAAAGATAATTACCATGATTGCTTCCTTAAAAATAATTCTTTATTCACATATATTCCTCAGGACACTTATAGGGGACTTGCATTTGGCTAGAAGTGTGCCAATTTCATCACTTTATAAAAGCATTGTCAACTTGAAAAATATCAGTTCTTCAAAATTTGTCAAGGTCATTGATTTTGTTTTTTGAAGTGTTTCATTTAGCTTGGAATCTTATGTGATTTTATGTACAATGGATTATTTTCTTTTGTAGAAATATATATATATATATATATATATATATATATATATATATATATATATATATATATATAAAAATATATAATAGTATTTTGCCTGCTGTAGAGGATCAATTCTTTTATAAACAGTTGCTTCAGATCCATCATCATATTTTTACGATCAATTTTTAATGGAGGAACTCTTTCCACTTCTCAGAAAGATTTTAATTAGTTGTTATTTTCATTAGAGAAAAAAACATCACTTTTGCAAAGATTGTTGATAGAAATAGCATGGATCACTAATAAATATGGACATTTTCATGTAACTATGAATAATTAAAATCTTCCATATATTGGATCTTATATGTGTTAGGTCTCTGTGTTATGTTCTGTGAGGTATGATAATTTATTTCCTAGAGTTATTTGTCATCTTTTTGACAAAGAAGATATTCAACAGATATTTCAACAAATACCATTTCTCTCGTCATTCTTATTAAGATTTTGGTTTGTTTTGTTTTTCCTCTATAGATTTATGTAGAAACTGGTAATATAGGATTATGTGGTATTCGTACAATAATATTAATTCAAAGAACACGATAAGTCAGTGACCAGAATGAGTTCATATTTTCCCAGTGAACTTAATTTACACTAGGTGATACTTAATAGAATGGAACAATTCTGAAAGCCTGTAAATTTAACTGGGGGAATTAAATCCATATGTACAATGCAATATGGCTGAATTTATAATCAATGTTCCATCGTAAAACTAGATACACCTTGAAGTTAGGTGTACCTTTAGAAGTGAAAATATTAATGTGGTAGTTTCATGTGAAAAATCAGATCTTTACTGAGAATCCTTTAATTTTGTAATAATCTTTAAGACCAAAGGAAATCACTATGAGAACTGAAGCACATATATTATCTTAGGGAGTTTTCTATTGATGTTTTGAAAAATCTGTCAGGTATAATTAATAATGAGACTTTGGGCCCTATAAATTTTACAACCTGGTGATAAAAATGGTTTATTTTTTTTTCAAGAAGATATTTCAAAGCCACATTGCTATAGCACTAATGCAGAACAGAATTCTTAAAAGAAAAAGAAAAGACATCAGACATTTGTGTCCTCATTACATCATCACTTTGATCACTGAGTCCTGGTCACCTGATATATCTTGTTAATGATAGAACTTCTATGGAGACACTCCAATTTAGAGATTTTCTGAGAAAGGGAAAAGGAGATCCTAAATCCTAACCAAGATTAATTCAATTATTAACTGAAAAAAAAAGTTCATTCAGCCTAATTAGGAAGCATATTCTAGCGTCATAAAAGTTACACACTCATATAAATATTAAATTTATATTGCCATTAATAATGAAATTTTAATAAATGAGTGAAATAACCTTAATGCTAATTTAATGGGAAAAACCAAATGAAGAATGTAACATCATGAACTCTTAACAGATGTCTTAATTAGGTATCATTAAGGAGACTATTAAATGAATTAAAATGGAGACTTTCATTGGCTACCAAAAATATACCCTTTAATTTATAATGAAGAAGTTAGAGGCTGAAATACTCACCTGTGCAATAGGTAGAAAGTAGGTCCAAATTTTCTGGAATCAGTTCTGTCATCCTCATTATAGTTCTAGCTCCCTGAGAGTAGATACTTAACGCTATTTATTTGCTGAAAACTTTTAAATGGAGAATAAGATAAACTGGTTTTCTCAAGCTTAGGTTCATGGAGATTTACAAATAGTTCATGAAGTCTTTGAGAATGTTTGAAAATTTGTTGTTGTTTTTTTTTTTTTATAAATAAGATATTTTATAAGTTCAAAAGTATTTTAATGGTAATTTCCTGTTGAAAGATATTTTAGTTTTCTAGGTCAGCATTTCTTAGGGAATGAGGTATGGACCCTGTAAGCCCTCCAGGATATTTGAGGTTGTACTTTCCTCTTTAGGAGAGATCTGTATACTATTACAGTGGGAGATACAAAACAATGTTTAGTGCTTCCCTCCTTGTGCTTGATTATACACAACAGAGTCACTGTACTAAATGCTAGTAAAAATAAATCGTGACAAACACCCAAACAATATAATGTTCCAAAGAACAGTTACTTATATTTACCAATTAATTTCTTTTAATTACAAATTTATATTTATATTCATAAACCAGATTTGCAACCCCATAAATGTGTTTATAGAATTCTCTTTCGTGTCTAATCCACCTGCATTTGTTGTTTTGGCCAATGTTCAGTTGACTCTTCCTAAATTCTGAGTGAAGGCTCCCTACTCGCAAACCAGAATGGGGGCAATCTGAGCAGACTCCCATCCATTATCTCAGCGTGGCCCTCTGCGTCTCACCTGGGACCAGTGATGCTTCTGGGGGTCGCACAAAGGGATTAAATTGTCGAGTCAGTCAGATGCTAGGTTATAGTTCCATTGCCATGAACTGGGACAAACTCGGCAACAGTGAAAACAGAAAAAGCAGCTAGATTTTGAAATCACAAGTCCCCACAGGCCAGTGTTTATAAATATTTTAATTTTATAACTTTTAAATCCCCTAACACTCATATCATACACAGCACGTGCTTTTAGAAGAATAGATTTTTGTGTTGATTAATTAATATACCTATGGTTGTGTTATGGACTATTGAACATAGAAATCTCTTTTATTTCCTTTGAGTGCCCCCGTCCTAACTCACAGCACGTTCTGTGTCTGGAGGTCAATGTGCCACTATATGTAAGTAATTATTGGATGGAGCAGAACTCCAAGTACAAGCTGGGCTCATCTCTGTTTTCTATAATAATTTCCAGTTCACCTGCCAGTCAACTGTAGTTTCAGAAAATGTAAAGCTTTCCTTTTAATTTCAGGATTTGAAACCCAGTTCAGTAGCTTTCAGAATTTCCTTCTTCCATCTGCGTCAAAAGTTGTCTCCCCTTCACCCAGCGGAGGCCTGGCAGGTGTCCGGAAGCCCTGCCGTGGTGGAAAGGGATGTCACTGTCTGCTGTCATTACTGTGTCTTCTTCACCTTCTTGCTCTTCAGTTGTCCTTCTTGAGTAACTGGTCTTCAAGAACTCAAATAAAATGGCAACAAACTGTTTCCTTTGTCGGGTGCAGTATAGATTTAGCTGGTGAGCAGTGACAAAGGCTCTAGCAAAAGATGCTATTCTGGGTTCCTCAGAAGCCAAAGCCCTTGATTTTAATGTAGTTGAATTTATATTAGTGTTTTAATGTCTTCATATGAATTATATTTATTGTTTCTTACTTAAGAGGGCCTCTCCTATTGTATGTCATAAAGATGTTTCTACATTATCTTTGAAAATGTCCTTATTTAATGGAATTTTAATATACCGAACATTAATTTTGGCAAAGGTTTAAGTCCAATTTCAGTTTTCCATGTGGATTCTGAACTGACCCAATATCATTCATTATACAGATCGTATTTCCCTACTCACTTGCAAACCCAGCTTTGTCATTAATCAAATTTCAATTTGGGATTTGTCCCTTCTGGGGCTCTTTATTTTTCCATCGATTTGCCTATCCCTGTCCTAATATCACATTATCCTAATTCATAAAACATGACACATTAATTCTTGATATAGATTAAGAAAAATTCCTTCACCTTGTTCTCTTATTCTAAGTCATTTGAACCTTCACATAAATTTTAATATATGTTTTCAATTTATGTACAATTATGCACACACATATACACATACATGCATCTTGGAAATATTTTTATTGGAATTACATTAAGTCTATAGATTGATGGGTTAGAAATCATATAAGTAGTCAGAGTTCCCCAGGGAAACAAAACCAATAGTGTGTGTGTGCATGTGTGTGTGTGTTTTGAGTCTTTGTGCACCAAAAGATAATTTTTAAAACAGGTGCAAGTGTTCCTTTGCATGTTGTTTTTTATTTGTTGCTTTAATGCATCATTTTTTTTTTTAATTTGGCAATTTAAACTGACCTTGAAAGACAGACCTAACAGAGAAGGAGGGGACCTGTTCTTATGTCAGATTATGAGCCATAGGCTGTCTCTTCTCCCATTCATCCTAATCTTGACTCTGAAGTCTTCATGATATAGAGTTGGCTGTTGCAATCTTTTTGCCAGAACCTACAGTTTAAAAGTGTGACACTATGCTGGGTAGAATGCAGTTACTGTAAAACTGGAATTCAGATATCTACCTGCTTGCACATTTCCCTAATTCCATTCCATTCAGGATTCCTAACCCCTGTGTGTCCCAAAGTTTTGCTGTGGCTCCAGAGAAAAGATATATATATACTTTTTTTCTCTTAGGGGCATGTGCAGTGATTCCATAACGTATTTGCTTTCATCATCCATGTAGCTTCCGACAGAGATCTCGGTCTTAATTTCATCTTATTGAAGTGTGGGACTTGCCGTGTTCCCTTCCCTTTCTCCTCTGTCCCACCCTGGATGACCTACTCAGTGCCGATTGTGAGAATTCTCTCTGAGCTCTCTTTCCATTATCTCAGCCCCAATGTCGGTGTCCAGGCACATACTGGCCACACCAACAACTAGGAAACATTAAGTATCCACTTGTTGGTTCTGTTTTGGGTGGGCTTTCCTGAGAGATAAGGTTACTCTCATATCATGGGACATCGACGTTGCGGTGGCTGCTAGGCCAGCCAGGTATAAGAACAAAAGACGCAGTTTTATGAGCAGGTAGTCGACCTGCACGTGGTGTCCGTGGCATGTATTCCTGTCATGGAACAAGGCCAGATGGTTTTTCCTCTTCGTCCTCCTCTCAGTGTTTTTCAATTTTTTTCCAGGTGCTTTAATTTCACTAGGCATGCAAGAGACTTGGTTTTGGAATAGCTGTCTGTTTTTCCTGATTAATGCCAATTACTTATCGGCTGCCAGAGAATCAACCAGCAAATAAATAAACATTGGCAGAGGTAAACGTGGATTGGCCACACTTACCTCTACCAATCTGGAAGGGACTGCCATGGTGTTATCTAACTCACAAATATGTAATTATATTCTAACTCTTTTCATCTATTTTCTTGGCAAAGTGGATGTGATGATTAACATTTATATGTCCCTTGCCAAAAAGTACAATGGCATGTTTGGATACAGAATCTCGATTGCATAGTCATTTACAATTTATTTGTGTATGCTCTAGCATGGAGCTAATCACTTCTAGGAACTTGAATGACAGGAAAGGAGAAGATAACAGGGCTTTCTCCACAGCCGTTTAGAGATGAAGGATATCTCTGAGTTCTAATTTAAGAAAGGGAAGTAATTCAAATGATATGCTCTAATATCTCCGACAATGAAGAAAAGGACATTTAAATATGTCCAAAAACATGTTTACAAGGATGGCCTCATTAGAAACCAAAGAAGTGCAAATTCAAATGAGATATATTTTTTCCCCATCAAATTGTCAAAAGGTTGATTTAGCTAGGTATGAAAAGGCTTAGCAATGTACGTACTATTTATATAGTGATTCCACTTTAAGAATGATCAACTGCAACGATAGAAATAAGGATGTGAGCCAAATTTTAATATCAAGAGTATTTATCATAATGACAGTTCAATGTAAATGACAAGCAAAATAAAAAAAGTTATGGTATATGTATGCATGAAAGTGTTCTGAAAGCGCGTAATACGTGAAGTGAACATAAGCAGCACTGTGTCCAAGCCGCTGTTACTCAGTATACCCTGTTTCCCCGAAAAGAAGACCTAGCCAGACAACCAGCACTAATGCATCTTTAGGAGCAAAAATTAATACATATAAGATCCGGTATTATAGTATATGATATTATATGATATGATATTACGTTACATTACATTATATATATTATGTTATGTTATGTTATGTTATGTTATGTTATGTTATGTTATATTGCATTGCATTGCATTGCATTGCATTGCATTGCATTGCATTGCATTATATTATATTATATTATATTATATTATATTATATTATATTATATTATATTAAAGACCTGGTCTTATATTATAGTAAAATAAGACCTAGTGTTATATTATTTTTTGCTCCAAAAGATTCATTAGAGCTGATTGTCCAGCTAGGTCTTTTTTTCGGGAAAACATGGTATTTGGTTTATACGGACTTATAGTGAAATTTTTGTGCCTTTTATGAGGCTAGTTTTAGAGACAGTTTTCAAAAAGACCAGAATATAATTTTGGGTGTATTATTCAGTTTTGATTTCTAAGACAGGGTTTTGTTTCCAGTCATTCCATAAGAAGGCATTATCTACTGACGGAACCAAAGGTTAAACTGAATAATCAAAGTATGAAGCCTCCCTTAGGATCCCACTCTACAGAGATTCGACTATTTAGAGATGCACAGGTCTTAGGTAACAGTTTCTACTCCAGCAGCTCAAGATAGTTAAGCAAAGTCCAAAAAACATTAATAACATAGCCCAAAATGTAAAGTAAATATGTAATGGAAGTGGATCCAGAAATTTTGTTTCTTGGCCTTCGCAGACCATACGTAAAAGATATACTTTCGATTCCTGAAGTACGCACAGTTTTCAAGCTAGCATTATGCTTATTAATATGATTCTGCTTCAGAGGAAGCTGAGTACAGGCATCTATAAGTGATACAGTTCAGTCATCACTATCAGTTAAGAAGAGGCAGTCCTTTTTTTACGCACTCTGGGGGCTGCTCCCAGCTTCTGAATCACGATGTCCACAAATCGTGTGATCTGAAGACAAGGCACCTAGTCAGTCTGTTTTCCTTTTCATAAAACTGGAGATATTTATGGAATCTAGCACATACCACTGTGGAGAGGTTCAATGAAATACAACCTGTAAAACACATAAAATAGCACTTACACATTGTAAGCAGTGGATTATTTGCTACTTCAAGTTTATTATGTTTTCCCTTTGCACTCTTTTGCATATTTGCTGTACTTCACCACTTCATCTAACCTCAGTCTTGTATCTGCATCCATGAATACATTTGCAGTGGTGAGCATGTTTTATTCCTCAGGTGCAGTTTATATCACACTGTGAGAAGCGCTGGAAAACATCAGCACAGACCTTTCTACAGGCTAAAGAAAGGCCGGTTCTGGTGCAGGGGAGCCGCTTATGTTCAGGTCCTGTATGTAGGTCCCCGGGGGAGGGCCGAGCTTCTGTGTTCCATCAGGTTCTCACACGACACTGTGGCTGATGGACAGCAGACTATGCTGGCAACAGAGGAAATGTCTCACTTTACACATCGATGGGTGACATGTGAGCTCACGAGATGTGGGGACCATCCCTATTCCTCTCTATGGAGTAACTAAAGTATGATTGTGATAATTATCCCTTCTGGCTAATTCTTATCTTGTCTTTATAATTGGCCATTTTTAAATAGTGTTGTTTCAAAGGGGTTTATGCAAACATATATTTCCCTATATAACAGAGCAAGACTAAAGTGAGTAGTGAGTAAACATGGAAAAAAAATATTAAGGCTTTAAAAAATAGGATGAAATCCTTTATATGCTAATATCCAACAGTCTTATAGAAACGTACACTTTGCATCTCAGAAGCCGATGAAAGAGTTAAACAATTCAGCTACCTAATTCCTTGCAAGCTCATGAACTGTCATAAGACAAGATTTGGTCAGGAGAAAAACAGCTATTTCTGTTTCTAAAATCGGAGAGAAAATGCTCCCATGAGCTCATATAGAGAAGAAGCTTAGTGACTTGTAAACAACATTATCAATAATACCTTTTATCCTTACTTGAAGGAAAGTAATGAGTGTTCTTGAATTTTTTCTTAGAAGTTTCCTCTGTGTGAGTTGATGGAAAAATGCTAAAGCATAGCTTGGTAAATGTCAAAATAATGTGATCCAGGTGCAAAATTCTCCAGCACAGCCTCTTGATATAATATATCCTACTGTGTTTATATATCAGACTTCAGATGAGATCTGAAGCCACTGTGATGGAGAATTGTCTCTTACTTGGGGGACGTTGCATCTTACTGTCTTCAGACCTTCCCCTGGTTGGATGAGACCCACCGGCACGGAGGACAGTCTGTGGTACTCTACTGATTAAAATATTAGTCCTATCTGAAAATGCCCTCCCAGAAACAGCCAGAAGAAACTGACCAAATGCCACGGTACCCCGAGGCCCACAAAAGTCCATTCATAAAATTAACCATCACAAAATGGAGAAAAGACAAAATTGTATGCCTGCTGATTCTGAAACATTCCTCGAGCCCCGTGATGGACGAGTGTGCTTTTTCAATGCATTGGTCAGAACTCTCTCACATGGCTACACCTAGCTGTATGGGTGATTAGGAAACTGAGTATCTTAGCTGGACTTACTGTCATCTCAAAGAAAACCAGGAATTTCTTAATAAGGAAGAAACAGAAAATAGATATTGGGTGGTCAGTTACCAGGGTCTGACTCACTAAATAATTCACAGAGTTCCATTATTGTACAAAACAATAGATGACTAACATAGTCTATAAATCAGATATAAAGAAAAAAAATGTCCCCTGATTTCTCCAGATAGTGACTCAGAGAGTCATAATTTAAGGGAATTTGATTAAAATTTCAACGTTAGAGAAAGGTCATGTAGGATGCCCGTGTAAGGAGGCAGGCACACTTTTATTTCCATATAAATCCATTTCATTCTGGGATAACCAGCAGCTACTAAGTTTCAGGATTGGGAAAACTTCAAAGGGCAATTGCAGTGTTGTAATTACTACATCTGACAAATATAAACTTGTGCAATTAATTAAATTCTTCCCATCTTTTCTTCACACAATCCAAAATGGGCGGCATACTTCCCTTTTCCTTTTCCAATAACACAAGCACACTGTTAACTTAAAAAATTATGTATACATCACATAAATTTAGAAATATACCTTCCCATATTAATTAAAGCTTAGCTGTTACAGGTGTCTCTCCAATAAGCAAAGTGTATTTTCTATTGTTCATATAAATATTCCGAAATATCTCATGCGGAATAATTATTTTACGATTTCATTAATTCAAACCTAGTTATTAAAATTTATTTTTCTTTTACACTAATAGAGCCAAAATTTTGATCCCCTTATTGAAATGTCGGTGACTAATAATTAACATTTATTTTCTGAAATATGGCAAGTGGGGCAAAGAATTGTGGGAGTGGGGTTCAAAGTAGGGATGTATTTACTGAAATTTACTGAAAGAATGCCGTGTTCTCTCATACCAAATGTAAATAGTATAGAATATTTTTTAAACTTAGATTATTTATTGAATATCAACTATATAAATATTTAAATGCATGAGATATCTGACAAACATTGACTCATTTAAGTTTTTGCTGTGCACCAAAACACTCACAGTCAATAATATAGTGCCAAGTAAAATGCTGTTTTTTAATCTCTAGATGTTATCCTAATATCAATATTTACAAATTTTTTAATTTAGTTTTTGTAATTGAAGCTTATCATGGTATATCTGCCAAGAATTGTAAAAGTGACACATCTAGTTAATTACAGAAGTTCAAAGATACAATTTGGATAGATTGGGCTTCCTAACACCTAAATCTGTGTTATAAGGGTATCTGTATAGTTCAGAGTTGAAGATCTAAATTTACATATCTGGATATTTCAATAGTGATGTTTTGTACCATATTTATTAAAACAATTAAATATTTTTATAAAGTTTCACAGAAAAACAACCCTTACAGTGTGAGGTTACATAGACCAATCGTTTTCCTTCAGTTAGACTTGGCTTAAAGTCCTAGAGGTAATGAGGTATATTTTGTTTTTCATTTTATTTGACAGGAACCTAATCATAGTACCATTTTTAGAAATGCATGTTTGGAGTTGAAATCGAGTATTTTCTGAGATTTCTATTAACTGAGTGATTCAAGTGCGATTGATTTGGATGATTATTAAAACCGTAACAATATGAAATGAATGCGACTTATTACCTCAGTGTCATTTAGAAATGGAGCGTCATAAAATTCACCAATTCAGAGTGATTAGAGGGAAACCCAATGTAAGGTGGTTTGAAAAAGCAGGTGTGGATCGCAGACTTTTCTCTAAGAAATATAGTACTTTATAAATATACAAGCCATGCCCTAAAGGTGCAGAGGTCACAACTGTCCCTCCGTGGGTTTATCCAGGATTAATCCGGGTACTGACTCTCCATTCCTCACGTTGGCCGGTTGACAGTCAGTGTGAAATAAGGGCTGTCCACTTCCTGCTGCTTCTTTGCAACCCCCTCTTCCAAATGAATCACGCTTCCCCCCGACCTTCCCGTTAGTGCCCTTAAGTTGTTTCCTTGCCTCTATTTTTGTGCCCCTAAAATTGTTTTCTCACAAACCATTTCACTGCTTTCCTTGAAGCTCCTTGAAGGCATTCTTACTAAACCTCAAATAAAATCCAAATTACCAACAGGTCTCTCCAGGTTCTAGTGCGCCTGGCCTGTTACTACTCTCCACGTTCATGTCTGCAACTCTTGCCATTAGTCTCTACTCTCCAGATCCATTGGACGACCCTTCCTTCTCCAGGTACACCAAGCTCTCCCGGTCCTCAGGGTCTCACTGAGGCTGTTCCCTCTCATGCCAATGACTTTCCCAGTTCTTGACAAAACTGGCCACTACTCATTTTTCAGTTTCTAGCCTGGATGTTCTGCCTTTTCATGAATTTACTTAGAATTGCACGTCCCCATTCATTTATTCTCTTTAACATCACACATCATAGAATGTATCAAAATGACAATTTTCCAGTGCTTGTTATTTTTCATTATGTCTGCCCCCTTCCCACCTGGACAGACTATAGGTGCCCTGGCCAGAATCTCTGAAGAGAGCCGTTGGGCTCCTGGCACAGTAGAAATTCAATAAACGTTTGCAGATTAATGGAGTAAAATCTAAATGGTAACGGATCTGTGATAGCAACGATTCATTTGAGTTGGCAACAAATACTGTGTCGCAAAAATGGAGCCTTTATGTGTCAAACATTGTGTCATGAAAAGCGTAGCTGTCAGGACATTATCTTGTAATTTTGTAGAGAAATATAATTTATACTTTAAGCCATTCATTCAGAGGCAGTAATAATATTCATTCAGTGTAGGTGAAACAATCTTAAAATCTAAGGTAGTCTGAATGATTAATATTCATTGTTTCCTGAACTTTGAATAAGTATTAATGTGGAAACTATCTAGACTTATAAATAAGATGTGTAATTCAGAAACTAGTACCTTGTTATTTTTTCCACCTCCTCATTTACAAAGAGCGTGTGAATTTAAACCATTCTGTGGAGCAGTGTCTTTCCCTGATCAATAAAATATTCTGACAGATGGAAGGAAAGAACAGTGCTTCTGTTACCATTTTGAAATGCCACAAACATATATATTTTTTTTGAGCTTAGATCAAATTTATTCAAATAATAGTAGGAAAGGGTTTTATATTTTATTAAACAAATTACATTTCAGTGCATTCCAACTGTACAAGAAGGTGATACATACAGCAGAAGTCCCTCTTCTCTACCTTTCTCCAGCCCAAGGCCTCTGGTCCTGCCTTCTGGCTGAGCCCTGTCAAGAGCGAAGTTTGCATAATCACCAAATCCTTTAGTGCTCTTACATCCATCTATCTGCCTGTCTGTCTGTCTATCTATCTATCTATCTATCTACCTACCTACCTACCTACCTACCTACCTACCTACCTACCTACCTATCTACACATCCACACACATCAATTTTTGTATCTGCTTTTCCTAAGTGGAATTAAACATATTATTGTATTTTAGCAATTAGACTTAGAGACGTATTCATATGTATATATCAATTAATATCTTTCAACTTATTCATTTTATAGCTACTTTGTAATTATATCAGGATATGCTATAATTTATTTAGCCTTTGATCAATGACAAATACTCAGTTTTCTTAAATTATTAAGTCACATAATGCTGTGAAGAACAAAAATGTGGAGTCCCCATTTGCCCACATTTTTGCCATGATTTGACATTATATATCTCACCCATTTTGATGATTTTTTTGTTTTACATGTTAGTCCTAAGGATATACCTATTTTAATACTTTTACTAATATATTTACTATTCTTCTGAGATAGCCTATGCATATGATTTGTCTATTTGCATCTTTTTCTTTTCATTGTATATGTATATATAATATAAAGTATACATATATAATACACATGTAGACTCCAATTTAAATTTTATAGGGCTTTTAATAACATTTTGATATTAATCTGTATATTATATAATATAAAATATATAACAAATATAAAAGAGCTCTTTAAAATGAATGATAACATGTAGCTTCAAAAATTATATATATGTATGCGAATAAAAGAAAAAGTTGAGAAAAGCCTGCATACGAATAAAAAAAGACAAAATACATGAAAAAAAAACTTAGAGAATATGAAAAAAATGGAATTTAACTGTCAACTAGAGTTACCAAGAGATAACAAAAGCAAAGAGAAAAATTAACAAAGACATATTTGAAAATTTTCAAAGAGGAAGAACCTAACAAGAAATGAGCAGGTTTCATTTAACACACACACACATATGATTGAAAATATTACTGAGAAATATTAGAACAGCAAAGAGCAATGGAATGTTCCAGAAGCTTTCATTGTAGAGTGGAGGTAGATAGACAGAATTCAGTCAAGAATTCATGACCCTTATCAAAATCCCAATGACATTTTTTTGCACAAATAGAAGAAACCATGTTAATATTCAAATGTAATCTCAAGGGATTCAGAATAGCGAGTCTTGAAAAAACAAACAAACAAACAACAAAAAAACCCAAAATACAGAGTTGGAGTTCTTACACTTCTTGATTTCAAAATTTATTACAAAGCTATACTAATCAAAGCAGTGTGGTACTGGATAAAGACAGACATATAGACCAATAGAATAAAACAGCGCCCAGCACTAACTCCTCACATATATGGTCAAATTATTTCTCACAAGGTTGACAAGATCATTCAATGGGTAAAAAGCAGTCACTAAACATTGAGAAACGCAAATCCAAACTGCAATGAGATATCACCTCACACCTATTAGGATAGCTACTATTAGATAGAAAGGAAGGGAGGGAGAGAGGGAGGGAAAGAGGGAAGGAGGAAGGAAGGAAGGAAGGAAGGAAGGAAGAAGGAAGGAAGGAAGGAAGGAAGGAAGGAGGAAGGAAGGAAGGAAGGCAGACAGGAAATGAAAATAGCAAGTATTGTCCTGTCCCCCAAAGGAATCCAATGCTATTGAATGTTCTGCTGGTGGAGAAGAAATCTTTGGCAAATATTTGATTTTGATACTGAAGGGACTGTATTGTATGTGTTTGAGAAGAGGAAGGCAGTATCGGAGGGCTGGAACGAAAACTTCAGAGTGAGACTTAATAGAAGGTATTAGGGTTTGAAGGCAAGACAGTTTTAAAAAAAAAGTTGTCTAGCTTCATCAACTATAATCAAATCCATAATTAAAACGAATGGATGAGATGAAAAGTGCTCAAATGCCAGGCAAATCTATCCTCTATCAAAATTTAATTGGTCATTTAAATGGGAACCTTTATAATCATCCAAACTCTTTCCAATAGCAAACATTAAACTGTGCTAAATTGCTGGAGATCAATAGGAAATGTAGTCTTTTTTGAAGAAAAAAAATGGAAGTGAAAATACTTAGCCGCACCAATTTGCTGTCAGAAAAAGAGATGAACCCTAGAGACTAAATGTTGACTCAATAGCTGGAACAAAGTAGTTTCATTGATGACTGCCTGAGGCAGATGTACTTTTTTTTTTATTATTAGTTTCAGGTACACAAGACAAAGTAATACTTAGACGTTTATCATTTATATCCCTCACACTGTGTGAACCCCCCTCCCCCCATGCACTATCCCTCTGACATCGCACACAGCCATTACATTTCCACTGTCTCTATTCCTAATGCTGTACTCCGCCTCTTGTAACTATGTACATATACATATATGTGTGTGTGTGTGTGTGTGCGTGCGTGCGTGTGTGTGTATACATATATATATATATATATGTATATAAACTTGTAGTTGACATTCATTATTGTTCAGCTTCAGCTTCAGGTGTACAGTGCAGTGATCAGGCATCTACATCATCCCTGAGGTGGTCTCCCTAATGAGACAAGTGTCCATCGGATACCCTACAAAATCTTTACAACATTATTGATTACATTCCCCAAATTAATTTTCAAAACCCTGTGGCCATCTTGTGGTTACTGACTGTTTTCTAATCCCCTCACCTTCCCCCTTATCCCCACCCCCCTCCCATCTAGCCACCCTCAGTTTTTCCTCTATGTCTCCAAAACTGTTTATGATTTCACTACTCAAGGAATCCAACAGGCTAAAAGTGACTCCTATGCTTGAGGCATTTGGCTCATTCTTTGTTTGTGATTGTAAGTAACTGTGGAAGGGAGACAGGCACAATTTGGTTTTCATAGGCAAGACTGCAAAATAGATTCCTGGTCTCTGTTGAGAATATTGAAATTCTCCAGTGTATTGCAATCACCTGGTGAGACAAGATTTAGTTATGATTCATCATCAAAGCAATTTATTACGTTGATGACATCCCGGGGAATGCTAAAGGGTATGTGAGAACTGCTATAACATGCATGAATTACTAGGGGAGGTTGGTTTCTTTGGTCAGGTGAAATACGGGGCCAGACTAATCAGTTCAATTCTTGGTTATAACTTGAGCTAAAGAGCTAAGAGACATTCCACAGGCCGCATGGGATAAATTACTGTCTTTGCTAAACCCTACCAATAAGGAAAAAGTATAATGCCTGTGACATTTGAGTTTTGACAGACACATACACCTCACCTGAGCTTTTTGTTAGCTATTATACATGACGTGACCAGAAATGCATGTGCGTTTAAATATACAGACACAGACAACCGTTTAGTGGTTACCAGAGGATAAGGGGAAAAAGGGTGGTACACAAGGACAAAGGAGGACAAATATATGGTGACGGAAGGAAAACTGACTCGGTGGAGAACACACAATGCAATATACAGATGATGTATTACAGAATTGTACACTTGAAACTTGCAAAATTTTACTAACCAGTGTCACCCCAGTAAATTGAATAAAGATAAAAATATTCTTGCAGAAATCTGTAGCTCAAAAAGTGCTTTTCAGAACATATAATTTCCATAATAGCAAATGTGAAACATCTTTTCTTACACTTATTGGCAATTCACATATCTTCTTTGATGAATGATTCATATTTTTGGCTCATTTATTTATTGGCCTGTTTGTTTCATATTACTGAGTTTTGACATTTCTTTATGTATTCTGGATCCATGTCCTTTACCAAATATATGGTTTTCAAAGATTTTTCTCCTAGCAGAAGTCTCTATTTTTTATTTATTACCAGCGTTATTTGAAGAGCAAAGTTTTTCAATTTGATGAAGCCCAAGTTATCAATTTGCTTTTTTATGGTTCTTGATTTTGGCCTTATGTATAAAAGTTAATCTTCATACCCCAAATCACAGATATTTTCTTCCATATTACCAGAAGTTTTATGTTTTTATGTCTTACATTCAGGTATATAAACCATTTTCATTAATTTATTTTTTTTTGTATCAAGTATGTGTCTGTTTTATTATTTAGTTTTTGCAAACGCATGTCCAATTTTTCAGTATGATTTGTTTAAAAGACTATCCTTTTTTGCAGTAAACTGCCTTTGCACATTTGTACATGTCAGCTAAAGATATTTTTGTAGTTCTATTTCAGGGATTTATATTCTGTTCCTTTTATCTATATGTGCCTATTATTTGTCAATACCATACTGTCCTGAGTACTATAGCTTTATTATAAGCTTTGAAACTGGTCATTGTGAGTCTGCCAATATTTTCTTTTTCAGAATTATTTTGGTTATTCTTGTTCATTTATCTTTTGAATAAATTTTAGGTTCAGCTCATTAACATCTACAAAAAGCTTGTTGAGATTTTTATTGGGATAGTGATGAGTCAATAGATCAAATTGAGTAGAGTTAGTCTCTTAACAAATATTAAGTCTCTATATCCATAAACATGGTATATCACTCTAGTGATTTAGGTATTCATTTATTTCTTTCATCAGTATTTTGTAGTTTTTAGCGTAGAGATCATAGACATATTTTTGTTAGACTTAAATTCAACTATTTCTAGCGCGCGCTCTCTCTCTCTCTTTCTCATTAATGTGTACATATATATTTAAATGTCAAATTTCAATTGTTGCTTTACTGGCATATAAGGACATGATTGACTTGTGTATACTGACTTTATATCTGTGTCCTTTCTAAACTCACTTTTTACTCCTAGGAGTTTATCATAGACTCTGTGATTTTCTACATAGATAGCCATGTCAGAGATTTCTGTGCACTTCCTTGCCAGTCTCCATCCATTTTAGTTCCTTTTTCTACCCTTATTCCAGTGCCTTTGCATTACTCAGAGTTCTCCAGAGACACAGAACCAATAGGAAATGGATATAGATGCAGACACAGATATAGATATACGGATAGATGATACAGACACAGCTATAGATTATAGAGATAGATTATAGGGAAAAGGATCGGTATAGAGCTAGAGCTAAAGACAGAAGTAGAGATGGAGCTGAGAAGATTTACTATAGGAAGTGGCTCAAGTGGTTATGGAGGCGAAGAAGTCACATAATCTACCATCAGCCAGCTGGAGAGCCAGGAAAGCCAGTGGTGTCTTTAGCCTGAGTCTGAAGGCCTGAGAATCAGAGTCCCGATGGGGTAAGGCCTGGTCTGAGTGCAAGAGCCTGAGAAGCAGGAGTGCCAATGTCCAAGGGCAGGAAATGAATATCTCAACTCAAGCAGAGGAGCTAATTTGCCCTTCTGTCTCTTTGTTCTTCTCACGCCCTCAATGGATTGGGTGATGCCCACCTGCTTGGGGAGGGTGGTCTCCTTTGCTCAGTCTACTGATTCAAATCCTTACCTCTTCTGGTGACAGCCTCCCAGACACACCCAGAAACAATGACTTACCAGCCGTCTGGGCATCCTGTAACCTAGTCAAATGGGCACGTAACATGAACCATCACAGTCTCCCACTACGACGTAGACTAGAACTGGTGAGAGAGAACACCTGGGCTGTGTCCAATCACAGGGAGATATCACTCAGCCTCTCATCAGTGTTACCTGTAGAATATTTTGTAGGTATACTTGATTAGGTTAATGGTTTTTGGCTTAATTTTTCTCTCAAATTACTGAGAGGAATGTTGACCCTATAATTGTAAGTTTGTCTATTTCTGCAGATCTGTCAGGTTTTGCCTCTTGTGTTTTGCTGCCCTACTTTTGCATGTATTTCTACTGAGGATTTTTATGTCTTCTTGAAGAATTGATTATATCATTATCCAAAAAAAAAGTCTCTATTACTGATAATGTTGTTCTGAAGTCTACTTTTTCTGATAGTAATATAACTACCACAGCACTGTGTGAGTGTGTGCATGTGCGTGTTTGTGTGTGTGTCTACATGATTTATTTCTCTCTTTCCTTTTGCTTTTAACCTATCTGTGTCCTTAGAGATGGTATCTGGGGTTTCTGTGGATGGTATATAGTTGGTTTAAAAATCTATAATCTTCTTGGCTATTTTCCATTTGTTCTATTTGTTTATTATTTCTTTATTTTCTTTTCCTCTGTTTTCTCTTGCTTCCTCAATATCTCCAAATGGATATGTGAGAGACTTTCAAATTCAACATGTCTGGTATTGAATTCCAATCTTTTTTCCTTTAACCCTACCTTTTCCCAACTCAACTGATGGCAATTCCATTCTTATAGTTGCTCAGGTCAAAACCTCAAAAATTATTCTTAACTCCTTCCTTTCTCTTATGTCTCATCCAGTCTGTTTGGAAATAATGCTGCTCTGTCTTCAGAATAGATCCAGAATATTACCACTTCCCATCACCTCTCACCTAGACCACTGTGAGTCTCCACATGGGTATCTTTGATTAAGTTTTTATACTCCAGCAACACATTCTCAACACAACAGCCAGAGTTGCCCTGTAAATTAAACCCAGTGGGATAGTACATTGATAACTGAGAAAAATGTCTCTTAAAAATTATTCAGGAGTCGTTGATGAAAGAATGACAAGATTTAATATTTATCTAATTGGAGTTTCAGAGGAAGAGAATAAAGAAGATGGATGACAGGCAAGATTAAAAAATATATATTATATAGAATTGATAAAAGCCATTTCATAAGCTGGATAAATAAAACCACAAGGTGAAAAAAAAAAAAAAAACAGCAACAACAACAACAAAACCTGCTTCCAAATACATTGTATTCAAATAGTAGAATAGTAGAGACAAAGGTAAACTTAAAATAAACAGAAAATAAATGACCTCAAAGGAAAGATGCTTAAATGGTTGCTGAGTTCTCTATAGTTAATAACAGAAACCTGGAGAAATAGACTACTATTCTCAAAATACTGAGGGGAAAAAAGTCCTCATTCATTTGACTGAACACATATTTAATAAACATAAGTGTGTTAGTTGTGTTTTTTTTTTTTTCCCTTGTAGTCTTGGAAACATTTAATTTACAGGAGTTAAATATGAATTGATATGTAAGGAAAGAGAGTGGAAGAGGGCCAGAGAGCTATACATTTATATGGAATCTCCCCATCTGGTGTTCATTCAACAGCCAATGGCTGCTGGTGGACTGACCTCTTTCCCAAATCTCTACGTGTGGATGGTGACCACACAAATACCTTTTGCTCAGTCTACTCAGTTGACAAATACACACTATCACGTCCGTAGGCATCTCTTCTCTTTCTGTAGGCTATGTCAAAGTGTCACAGTATCAGAACTTGTGACAATCCTTGTGTCCCATTGCCTTCTCTGCACATACATAAAACAAGATACTTTTCACTAGATTCTATAGATGGCTACTGGTTGACAGATAGGTCAAAGAGGCCCCCAATTTTTTTTTTCACCTCTACCACTTTCTTGAAAATTGCTCAGGCTTCCCATTTGTGGGTGAGACTTCTTTCTATTTTCTTCAATAAAAAATAGAAACCCTGCTTACTTGACCTGAGCCACTTTGATGGGACGTGGCCAGTTGCACCCATCCTGGCTCACCTCACAACTTGATATTGTCACACTTAACAACGTTCTTAAGATTAGCTGGGTCTGCTCTAAATTCATGGCTCTTTTTCTGTTCTGGGCATAAAGTGAGCTGAAGGTATGGCTCTTTTGCAAGTCTGCCTGATTTCGCGATTTTTCACAAGTATTTTTAAATTGGTTATATTTACTGTATGTATATTTTCCCATTCTCTTATTTTCTCTTTAGGTAAAATAAAAAGTATAAATTAGTACATCATTTTAAGATGTACAATATAGAAAATACTTTTGTAAAGACCACTTATTCATCTTAATTTTTAAACATTTAATATACCCAGAGTTGTCAGTTTTATATAGGAGTAGATCAAATCTATGTGTTTATGTGAAGAGTAAACATAATTCACCTATTCCCAAAGATTTCTTATCAGCTATTAATGAAAAATTGTGAAAAGCAGGCTGCTTACCATATTATACACTTACCTGAGTCCAGGTGACATGCTCTGCCTTTATTTACTATCTGAATTTTAAGAAGGATGGGAAAAGAGTGTTTATTTATTTGGGCTGAGGAGTGAAATAGTGGTGATCGAAAGTTTTCATTCCCTCTCTTAGTCATAAAACCTTTTACTGAGAGATTTAGCAGAGTTTCTGGCTAAATTATTCTTGCAACAATTTTTCATGTTTGTTGAAGTCTCCTGTTTTCTCGCTTTCTCCATCTCATTGTATTTGTTTACCAATATAACATCCTGCCAAAAATAACTTTAAAAATGGAGCATCTGAAAGTTTATGGGGGGACATAATTCTCAAATGTATTTGAGAGGCAGTTGAAGGATTTCTGGCTTCTCCGAATGGCTAATGATTCTCACAGCATAAATAGTACATTCCAGCCTCGCGTCATAAGCATACTACACCACAAGATGCTGGCACAGAAATTCTTCCATTCTTGTATGCACATCACCTGTGTAAGCTTGGGAGACTCTACTCCCCTGCTAGCCCTGATTGCGTCAACTCAGGAAGTACAGTAAGTGAGTGGACAGTGCAGATTTCAGCACCAATCATCTTGCTGTTGTCACCGATAGGATGGAATTAGTCAGTTCTCCCCAGGGTGTCTGCGTTCCACAAGCATAATACAAAGTTAACTTAGCTGGTGAAGTATTGAGAGTTCTCATGCCCCCACTTCCCACCCCACACTGAGGTGGCACAAGCTCCTTCACCAGCTGCCTCCTCTCCGGCCTCATTCCTTTCTACTCCCCTCCTTTCCCTGTAATGAGTGCAGACAGATGGACACCAGGCAGGACGTACTCTCTCACCTATCCACACCTCTGCACGTGTCCACACGCTGGCGCCTGACACACCTGGACCTACCTGTCCATTCTTTTCCTGAAGGCCTGCTGACTCCTGCACACTTCTCTCCTAGCCCATAGCCCACGGAGGGAGAGAGTAGCATTTACATTTCATTAGTTTGGTCACTCATCAGAGGGCTTACCTATTATCGCTGATTATAAATTCAAGATTTCAGTTTAAAGGAATGAAGGACCTTGAATGAATGCAGTCGGTATTTTGATTTTTTGATATGAGCTAGGAGGAGAATGCTGACGTTGAGATTTCAGTGGAACATGAGAGCTATCCATTGAGCAGCTAGAAATGAAATACTAGATTTCAAAATTAAACTGCGATTACAGATTAAAAATTCAGACAATGTCCTCACAGAAAAGAGATTTAAAGCTGGGTCAGGGAATGGGATATCGAGGAGAAAGACTGGAAAGGGTGAAGCTGCCTTACCTGTGAATGATTTATCACCCTAGATTTTCAGTTATCAAGTCCATATCTATAATTTATTCAAAATTGCTGTTGAAGCTTCTTTTAATACTAAATTACACATTTCCTTAAGATGTTGTGTTTAAGCTGATGACAGCAATCCCGTCCTGGGGAGAAGCTCATTCTGCTACTGTGCCCACTGAAAGGCTGTTTATCCGCCCAGAAATGGTCCTGTCAGAGGTCAGTTATGAGATAGACATCCGTGCATTTGGCACAGTTCATCCGTCTTTTGCTTTCTGTTTCATTAGTCAGCATTAGGAAAATTACTTCTGGTCGCCCCAGCCTTCAGAATTGGTGTCTGGATCAAATTCATCCTGGGAACATTATCTTCTGAGTTATTAGTCACCTGTTGCTGCAACAATGTGCCTCCCGGGAAATGTTAGAGGCAGGATTTAAAAGATTAGGCTCGGAGCGTTTTCCCGGTGCCCCACAGAAGCAGGCTTGCTGTCGTTTTAAATTAGGAAAGATTATGGGAAATGAAAATTAAAATGAAGACATGGTTTGTTGCAGGCATGTTGATCATTTAATTATAATGTTGTGTGAATCTTAAGTACCGCTTTGCGAGATCCTTAAAAGCAGCCTTCAGGATTAACTCCAGTTTCCACAAAGACAATGAATAAAGGTTTGCCGTAGCATCTGCCGTCTTACAATCACACTTACTGCTGAAAAGTTTCAGAAATCGTACCTGAAGGTTGGAAGAAATTAAACAAAAATGCCTAAGAATGATTAAATCCTGAATACTTCCATTTAAGAGATTTCGTTATGGTTACAAAATCTTGACCGAAATGCTTTCGTTATGTGGGCACGTATTTTGAAGCGACAATCTGTCAGCTCTCATGGGTGTAGCAAATTGAGATGGTTTCCTAGGCTTCATCCTGGAACAGATTTGGTTCCTGTAGAGCCTGTTAACGGGGCAGTGTCTCCAGGAGGCCGCTGGTGGAAGGAGGCAGCTTTTACCAGTTGGTGCTAAACAAGGCCACGGGGCTTATAAATTCATCACAATCAGTCTAGAAAAGGAACAGTGTAACTGGGTTGAAAAGATAAGGTAGACACATCCTATCTTTTTTCATTCATTGTTTCAAGAAACATTTGTTGAATATTGAAATTCTAAGCCAGAACTAATGTAAATGGCCAAAAAAGGGGCATTAATAATATCGAAAGGAAGGTGAGTGGAAGAGTAACAAAATTCAGGGTAAATGTTTTTTTCTTTTTTTAATGCAGTGTTTGAGGACGTTATGAACAAAGAAAACAAAAATTGGATTAAAGGGAAAGGCATTTCATTTGGGAATAACTGCACATACAAAATCTTGGACATAGAAATTATCCAGCTTTGCATAAAATCAGTGTTTGTTTTGAATGGAGATTTTGCATTTAGAAAAGCAGGTTTTATGTTATTCAAATGGAGTTACATTCTTAAAATCCTCACTGATTATTCACAGTGGAATTTTTCTTCTTGGCAAAGAGAAATAACTTATAAAAAGGAGTATAACTTTACACTTTTTCTCATAAATTTTCTATTTTAAAAAATGTTATGTTACCATTGTGACTGTTTTAGGAAAACCTAAATTAGTTGCTAATGATCTTCCATAAAATTTTGTGAGGCCCTACAATGTAGATAACGTAGTGAGATTTCCTAATGGAAATTAAGAGTAAGAGGATTGTGATAGAGAGAAATTGAGAATTTAAAAAAAAATCTTGTCAAAAGAAAACAGATGATTACTTTGTATTTCTGCATCAGATTGATTCTTGATATTTCATTCATTGAAAGTCTCCCCACCTACTCAATTTCTCTGCTGTAATGTGGACGAATGACTACCTACATAATGTAGTTATAAGTATTATTAACGTTTATGTTAAACAACTTAGTTATTGATGATATATATTATGAGTGAAATAATCAAATATAAAATCAAATTAGTCTTAGATTAGTATCTTATCTAAAAATATGACGTGCCATAAAATGAATGATATTTAACGGTAATGAAAATTTGAAAGAAAGAAAAATAATTTAATCTGCTTTCAAAATCTTCAAAGGGTTCACTATATATACATGTATATATTATATACAGACTTTGGTGTTAACAAAGCAAAGCAAGGAGTCAAACAAACCAACAAACAAACTCTTCTCTGGCTCACCTCTCACCTCAGCATTGCACAGGCCTTGCTTTGTGGTTTTGTAAAGGTCCCATTTTTATGTTTGCTCTTTCTAGGCTAGCTTTTGTCCTAAACTACAGCTCTACTTTGGCATGAGGCTGCTTGGTTAAAGGTATGACCCTTTTAGAATAAAAACACTCTCCAGAGGGCCTGCCCTTACCCTCAGTTGTTTTCCTCTGTGATCTCCTGAGTAAGGACAACTGTCTCAGGTTTCTCAAAATTCAGAGAACAACAGACCATTCCCCCCACTAAATGTCCTAGGAGTGCCCAGTTCCCCAAATGAAAAGGCACAGACACATCTGGGCCATTATTTCTCACATTCTGAAACTAAATGTGAGACAGGTGGTATAAGTTGAAGGTTTAAGTTTGGAGCATTGAAGCATTTGAAAAGAAGGGATGGGATGCGTGTACTGCTAAGTCATGACCACTGGTTAGAATACTTGAGATGTCTCTTTTGGAACATCCTGTGTATTCTGTGATGGTGGGAGCAGACCAGAAGAGGTGACAGACTCCAAGTCATATGCTCACAAAGAATGACTTCTTCCTCTGAATGGTTATTCCAAAGGATTGTGATTGTGATGAAA
The DNA here is from genome assembly GCF_057876585.1 of Rhinolophus sinicus. Classification (NCBI taxonomy): domain Eukaryota; kingdom Metazoa; phylum Chordata; class Mammalia; order Chiroptera; family Rhinolophidae; genus Rhinolophus; species Rhinolophus sinicus. The sequence goes on along the minus strand of NC_142504.1, from coordinate 114,529,282 downwards.
TAGGTGTGTGTGCGGGGTGGGGGGGGGGGTGAAGGAGGGGGAGAAAGAGACGGGGAGGAGGAAGGAGGGACAGAGGGAAGGGTGGAGGAAGAGTGTATGTCTGGCTCATCTGTGCCAACTTTGTCCTACATGAACCTCAGCAAGTCTCTCTGCTGTCCCATGTAGTAGTTACTATTTTTTGTACATGAGAAGACAAAATTTTAAAACAGCGTGACCAGCACTGTATTCACAAATGGTGACGCTAGGGTTCACATGGCTCGCATTAACGCCAAGTTTCTATTCCCAGTCGTAGCCTTCTCAGGGGCACAGTGATATTTCTGAGTTCCGCAGGGGACAGGCAGCCTTGGTAGCCGCTGAAGCAGAGAGCCATGCAGATACCTTTCCCACTATTTGACGACGTGGTGCTGCCTGCTGTCATGGTTCCTTCCGCTGCTCCCCTCTGACCCATTGTGAGTAGACGTCGGGACAATGCATTCAGCCTCGTTTCATACAACAGCCAGCAGTGTTGGAAGTGGGAACCGGTTGTAAAAAAATTTCAGATAAACTAGGTACATGCTGGGATTCCACATTCATTATGATGAGACCTACAGCCAGACTGAATAATTCTGGAAGACACCCTCTGTCTGTTCATTACATTGTCTTCAAATTTACTAAGTATAGGAATCACACGTAGCTTGCTGGTAGCCTTGTGTTTTCTCCGTGCCTCTAGCTAATTTAGGTAATAGTTTCACACACACCCTAGCAGATCTTTATGTCTACATGTTATAATGAGCCCGTCAGCCAGAAGCACAGGTAGCTACATGGACTTGTGATTGGTATTTGAAGAGGGAGGGAGCGCAGCCTGTGAGAACAAGCCCTTCGCCTGTGGGATTTGCCTTAACTCCCATAGTTGAACTGAGTTAAACTGTAGGACCCCCAGCTGGTGTTGCGGAATTGCTGGATGTGTGGGTTTTCTCACACATCTGGTGTCATAAGTGAGGTGGTTTTGTAATGGAGTGGTCAGAGTAGAGGAGACAGACCAGTGAGTTTTTCCAAAATGCTGGATTGTATGGTAGCTCTACGCTTAATTTTTGGAGGAACCACCAAAGTGTTTTCCACAGTTGCTGCACCATTTTACATTCCCACCAACAGAGTATGAGGATTCTTAATTTCTCCACATCTTCTTCAGGGCTTGTCTTTTGTTTTCTTGATAATAGCCATCTTAACAGGTGTGAGGTGATTCCCCATTGTGGTTTTTGACTTGCATCTCCTGCCCAGTAGTGATGTTGAGCAGTTATTCACATATCTGTTGGCCATTTGTATGTCTTTGGAGAAATGTCTGTTCAAATCCTTTGCCCATTTTTAAGTCAGGTAGTAGAATTCATTAATATTTATTGGTGCACAAATTATTACACAATGTTTTTTATAATTTTCTCCATTGCCATTGTGTCTGGATTCATTTCCTCTAATCCGTTCTCTGTTTTGCTTGTTTGTCTTTTACAAATTACTCTTGGTATCTATTATTCTGTTTTATTTATTATCCTTTTCAAAGAAACTACTTTTATGCTGTTACTTGTCTCTGTTGTTTTGTTGTTTTTCTCTAATTCATTGATTACTGCCCTTGTCTTTACCACGTTTCCCTGAAAATAAGACCTAACCGGAAAATAAGTCCTAGCATGGTTTTTCAGGATGACATCCCCTGAACATAAGCCCTAATGCATCTTTTGGAGCAAAAGTTAATATAAAACCCGGTCTTATTTTTGGGGAAACACGCTATCATTCATCCTGGTCTTTTATAATAGTGTTTAGAACATAGCAAGCTCTCAATGCACATTATTTATTATTGTTACTGGCTAATCATTTTTCTTTCAGTCTCAGACTTCCCAAGTCGTCAGTGTTAACAGTTTGGTATGCATTGTCACACACTTTTCCTTATGGTCATGAATAGGACAAGCAGAAATGCATAAGCACACAGAAATACTATTTCCTTTTCTAGGGAACATTTGGGATTATATTGAATATTACTTTGCAGCATCTTTTTTTATTTTTTGTTCTGAAGCATATTAATCCCTTGGGGACACATTTATATCAAACTGCTTTATTTTAAGAGATATAGTTGTATGGAATGGATGTGCTACAATTCATTCAAACTTCAACTGTTCTTAATCATTCTGTTTATTTCTGAGGTAGGATGTGTGTGTGTGCATGTGTCTTTTTTTTATTTCTCATTTTTATTTTTTGCCACTGCACTCAATGTTACATAAATATCCTCTTATTTGGTATATTATTTCTGTAGAAATAAATTCACATACACAGTAATATTTCTGGACTAAGCAATGTATGCCTTTTAAATATTGATATGTATGGTGGGATTCTTTTTTAAAAATTGTAGCATTTTATTCTGCAAAAAGCCTGCTTTTCCTCCTTGCACAAGTTAGAACTAAACTACCTGGGTTCAAATCTCAGCTCCACCATTTACTAGATGTGTGCTTTTGTCAAGTTTTTTATGTTCTGGATCTAAAGGATCTTATCTGCGAAGTGGGGATGATAATAGTATCCATCCTCAGAATGCGATAAGGATTCATATAGTAATATTGATAAAGCGTTTAAATTGTGTCTGGCATATGGGAGATGTGTTTGTTAAATAAATTTTAAAATTATAAGTGTATAAACTTTGCCATCAAATTGCTTTTTCAACATGTGTTTCCTTAATCATAGGAGGTTGACCCGCTTGCTATGTTGCTAGAACAGCAGTGTTTACTTTTCCTATCCTGTTCTTATCCTAGTTAATAAGACTCTTTTGACTCATTCAGAGCAGATCATGGTTCCGTTCCTCATTCCAGTTTTATCAGTTGTGGTTTATGCTTTTTAAGCAGTGTTGTTTCTGTGTTGTCTGTTACATCTGAATAGTTTTGTAATGGTGAGTGAATATTTGTGATAAATCGAGTAAAGCAACAGCAGTTTGACTTGAACAATTTGAGTCTTTGAGTCATCTCAGGGCAGCTTTTATTCTTTCTCATTCCTGATGAAGGCAGGGTCTTTACCTGTTCTGTTCAACGGGTATTCCAAGCACCTAGGAGAGGGCCTGGCACATAGTACTCTTAAACGAATGTGTGCTGAACGAATGTTTGGATTGCTCTGTTGTTCCAAAGGAACTTCCAATTTAATAAAAAGAAAAACCGAGGAAGCAAATGACAAGTTCTAAAACAAACCATACTTCTGAGCTCATTTGCTCAGACTGTTCCGACTGTTCATATTATGTATGCAAACCTACCAGGCTTGAGGTCTGAGTGCCTGGGCTGGACCCCGTCCAGCCTTGGCATAAGCCTTCCAACCCCTCTGGGCACCTCAGTCTCAGCTGCTGCTTTTGTTTATTTCTCCATTTCTGTTTATTTTAATTACCTCAACTTCTTCTGTCTTCGACCAGACCAGTAGGAGGACATAAGAAAGGCAGTGTGAAGGGCGTTATGCAGCGTGACAGGGACAGAGATCACGGGCTTACATGAAGGTCATTGACCAGAGAATGTCAGTCTGAAAAGCTCCATGTGTGTTCTGGCTCAAATGGCTTACAACCTTTTAAAAATCTTAAACTTCATTATGCTTTTTATGAAACGTTTCTTTCTTAAAGTTGGAAAGCGATAGATATTGTCAGACAAAAAAATGGAGGAACATTTATAGAGGACAATATGCTTTGCTTTTTTCAGAAGCTAATGTCTTTCTATTTATCAGAGTAATACATGCATGTGGGAAAAAGTATCGACCATTATGGAATATTCGTCCATGAAATATATATTCGTGTAAAAGCTATAGTCTCTTGTCTTTCTTCTTCCCACTCTAGTTTCATTTGTACAGGTTATACCTTTCCACTTTTCAGTGTTTGAATTCTTCTGGTTGTTACTGTAACAACTTTAAATAATACACATATGCTTCAATTTTCCTTGCTATTATACATTTATTTCCCTGTGTAGTTCCTTACTGTAATTTTCCTGGAGTTTTAGGAAGACAGTATCGTGAATCAGATGTCTTACCAAATCCTTTAAAAGTTTGCTTGGGTATAGCAGAGAAAGAACAGAATTTATGATCAAAATGCACAGCTTGAATTTCTTCTGCTTACTAGCTGATTTACTTTGGGGAAAAAATGTTATGTAAAATCTTAGAAAGTAAGTTTTCTCACTTATAAAGTGGTAGTAACAATACTTTCCTTAAAAGATCATCTTAATGATTACATTTTTAAACATGTGAACATGGTTTGAAAAACTTAAATTCTACACAATGTTAAGTATTGTAGCTTTTAAAAAACAACACATTCATTTTATTGAAGAATCCTCAATAAAAGATGTGTTGGAGTAATTATTTCCCTTATTCCAATACAGAAATGGAAATAATGTTTTAATTCCAGTCCACAATTATTTTGTATAGATACAGGGAATTTTCAGACCTGGACTATAAACAGGAAAGGTCAAAATGCTTAAAAGTTAATCTATGTAAAATCCATGACAAAAAGTTGGTGGCATATATGTGTGTGTGTGTGTGTGTGTGTGTGTGTGTGTGTGTGTGTGTACATATTTACATATATATGAATATATATGAATATATATAATATGAATCTTTCCTTCCCTCTCTTTCCTCTCAGTTCATATTGGTCCCAAGACCTATCAAATTTACATCTTTAAAAATGAACACTTGCTCACATGTCCACCTCATTTTCCCAGTCACCACTTGACTCTTCCTCCTCTGGATTTCTGCCACAATTCACAATTTTCCTGTCTTTAATGTTGTCCTCCGTGACCCCTTCTGATACCAGAGTATGTTTTTCCATTAAAATTCAGGTCTGGCATTGTTACTCTTTTGCGTGCAACTCAATGCAAAGCTCTGTCTGATTCCCCAGATGAACGGTGGCTCCGTCTGGCAAGCATGACCCTGGGATCAGGCCTGGCTTGTCTCTGCATCTGCAGGCCCGCCTACCCTGCCCAGACAGCGCCCTTCATTCTAGCCACTTGTGGTCGATGGAGCTACTCTTTTTATCTTACTCTGTCAAGTTCATCCTCACCTTATGCCTTTGCTCACACTCTGTCACAGGCAGAAGTACCTCCCCACTCCTCTGAGTCTCTTGTTTTTGTTTGCTATCTAATCATGGCCTAACCTTTTAAGGAAAATGGACGAGGTTTCTCCTCCCTAACAAAATGCCCCTGACCATTTTATTAAGTGCGTCACCTGTGTTCCCTTCACCTCCTGGAATTAGTTCTATCATAGCACTTACAGTTGGTGTCATAATTGCTGATTAATATATTTTAAAAGATCAATTTAGTGTACTGTTTAAAAATGGAGACTCTGGTTGGATTGCCAGATGGAAACCTGGCTTTACTGCTTACCACCCACACAATTTAAAGCAAGTTACTTTTATTTACTACGCCTCAGTCTTCTAATCTGTAGAATAGGAATAGTGATTATATCTAACTCATATGGTTGTTGAGGGGATTGAAAAGCAATACATGTAAAATATCTAAATTAGGGGTGGGCATATAGAAAGTACTAAAGAATAGTTAGATATTTTCTCCCTTTCTTTTTTTTTCTTTAATTTGCCAGAGCAGTGCTTAGCAGAAAGTAGGTGTTGAGTGATGGTGAACCATGAATGGTGTTGAGTGTGTGATTGTGAGGGGTTGGTATGTTATACACACGCTCCTCTGATCACTTTCACATGTATTTTATAATTGTGTATAGTCGTTCTCTAGGCTACTTGTTACATATTAACTGGATTTACAGGTAGGCGTTTTGCTTTAAACATTGATTGTGAAATAGTTGAATAATCATGAATATGGACATATTAGAAATACTCTGAAAATTAAAATTTTGGTGGTTTCTGGAATTATGGATGACATATATATATAAAACCATCTGCTATGTAGGCTTTTTCTTCCCTAATAAAAGATGGAACAGCAATGTCATTTGAACTATCCTTTTTCTAAGTAAAAGGCCCAGATGATGGTGAAGTTTAAAATAGATGTGGAGATAGATTGATTGATTGATTTTATTATGACTGCTCATCAAGCACAGTAGGATTGTTGCACACTGCGCACTGGTCAGTATGTGGGGCTGGTCATCTATGCACCATAGTTGAATATTTAGAAACAGTTTTAAATTTAGATTTGTTTGTTATTTATGGTACTACCCATGGTGATTACAGAATTTTAAAAATAGTGCAAAGAGAATTTTAAAATAGCAAAACTTTTTACTATATAAAAAAACATGAAGAATAGAGTTGTTTCTACCTTTTCTTCAGATTTATTTTTATCTTTCTTATCCTTTTTGTCTCCCAAAACAAATGATAATAGCTTCAAAAGTTATAGAAATAGCAAATGAATGGCACATCAGTCTCCATTTTGTTTTCTTTACATGAATTACTTTTTATACTAATCGTTATTATTATCATGATATTCTCTCTCTATTCATCCAATGTTTACTCAAACACCTCAGTGGTCTTTGTGGAAACAGTCATAGGTGTCTCCAAGGGGGGGGGGGGGCGGCAGAAATGTTAATTCTAGTGCTGTCATGGGATGCCTTCTCCAGAAGCAGACAGTGAAATGAATATTTGTGTTAAAAGGATTTATTAAGGATGGGCTCCCTGCCTGTGGACAAACTGATTTCAGGAGAAACCCCCAAGACAGTAGCAAGTGTGGCCAATGGGAGGAAAAGCACATATAAGTGACAAGAGAAGAGCACAGATAAGGAGAGGGATGACAGGGCAGCCTGTCTGTGCCTGGACAGCGGTTGCATAGGGTTCTATAAGACAGGCGGAAGCTGTGTCATAGTTTGTGTCTGTATTAGCTTCCTATGGAAGCTGCAACAAAGTACCTCCAGCTGGGTGGCTTTAAACAATAGAAATTGACTGTCTCGGAGTTGTTGAGACTAGAAGTCCACCATCAAGGTGTGGCAAGACCATGCTTCCTCTAAAACATACAGGGGGAAATCCATCCTGGCCTCTTCTCGCTTTGGTGTTTCCTTGCAACCCTTGACACCCTTCAGTTTGTAGAGCCATCACTCCAATCTCTGCCTCCATAATGATATGGCTGTCTTCTCCTGAGTGTCTGTCTTCCTTTGATGTCCTCTTCTTATAAGGAGAGCAGTCAGATTGGATTACTGCCCACCCTAATAAAGTATGACCTCAACTTAACTTGATGACACCTGTAAAAGTCCTATTTCCAAATAATGTCACCTTCACTGATACCCAACGTTAGGACTTCAACATACCTTTTTAGAGGCCACAATTCCACCCACAGCAGCGTCCCCTAGATATATGCTCAAATTCATAGGAAAAGTGTGTGCCACGGTATGTTCTGGGATTCTAACCATGTTCCTGCAGATTTCATTACTAAATAATAATAAAGTAATAAGGCTTTTTTATTAAAAATTTGTCATGGATTGACATTTCAATAGTTATGAAATGTTTTTCAGTGGACAGCATTAAACATTCAGTTAGATAAGAAAACTAAATAGCATTATGATATTTTTTCATGAAAGGACACACTATTATTGTCATATTCTTTAGACCACATAGTAAGTAGAAAGTACAAATGAAATGAGGCCCAAACAATTTCTCTCTGTTATAGACTTTGTATTATTTGAGGTTCTTTATGTATTACTTATTTAATTTTTGAGTGGATGACGTGGCTTACCATCTCTAGCCTGTAGATACGTTGTTGTTGAACCACCTAAACCATTTGGCATTGGTCACCTAAACAGCCCCACAAGTATTGCCTAAGAACATTTTCTTACCTAACCACAATACCATTATCACATGCAGGAGATGTAATATTAGTTCAATAATATTATCCAAAAGTTTGTCCATATTTATATTTACCCATTTTATTCACAAAATTATCTTTGAGGCCACTAATTTTCAAACCAAATCCAGTGTTCATGAATTGCATTGAAATGTCACATCTCTTCATTTTCCCTTGATCTGGAAGAGCTCCCTTATCTTATTTTGGTCTCTCACGGCATTGATGTTTTTGAATTGTCTAAGGCAGCTTTTTTATAGAATGATTTTTCTAATTGTTTCCACATGATTATTAGATTTAGTTAAACTTTTTTCTTTGTGCGAGAAGGCTTCACAGACAATAATGCTTATTCCCAATGCAAAGTAAGTAATATCAGGTCATGCTGCTATTGGTCACGCTACACTTGGTCACTTGGTTGCTTTGCTGACCACCAGTTCTCTCTGTTTTCAAGGTAAATGTGTCCTTTCACAATAATAAGTAATATTATGGGTGATACTTTGAGATGATATGAATTTGCTGTCAGAATGGTTTTGATACTCAGTGATGATTCTCAAAGGACTCAGCTATTAATTTTGGTGTCGGCATTCTGATTTTCAATTTTAGCAATTCTTTCTATGTTATTAACTACCTTCCTCTACAAATAAGAGGTTTTCATTCTCCCTTCCCTCTTCTCATTTTCTTGATCTCTTTATCATATTATTGGAGACTCATGGAATCTTATAAGCAATCGCCATTTTTAAAATCCGGAGATTAGCAAACTAGACTCCACAAACCAAATACAGCCCACCCACTTTGTATGGACTGTGAGCCAATATGTTGTTAGCATTTTTTAATGGTTGAAAAATAGATAGAAAAATACTATTTCATGACACATGAAAATCATATGAAATTCAAAGAGGAAAGGAGACAAAGTTATGTGATCTGCGCCCAGTTAGAGCTGGACCAGTGCAGGGGAAGTCCGTTATCAGAGAAAGATGTGGTTCCTGCCACAGAAGAGTGACAGACTAACAGAGACCAGGGAGAAGCACCTTCCCCTCTTTCTCCACACCCCCGCCTCACCCTCTGAGCTCCTACAGTTGTATCCCACTGGTCTAATCCTGCCCAGAGCCAACTGTGAAGTAATCCGCAGGGCCCCCAATAAGACTGCAGATGGATGTGGGTGGGAGGTTGGTACAAATGAAGAATAACCAGCATAATGAAAGACAGTGATTTCTACAGAAAACTGGCATAGATGGTGGTCCAGACCAGGTGTAACTTTTATAATGAAATTAACATGACCTCACTGTACATTTATAAATACCAACTTCTATTCTAACATGAAATGAAATATAGAACAAATGGCAGTGAAAAGTATTTAGTTTGTTCATATATTATTTCAACAAATATTTGCAAGCTTAACAAATTCAAAGTCTTATCGAAAATGTCAGGATATTTGAGAACTGTGCTTCAAAGGATTGAAAAATTGAAAATTTTCTATCCAAAAGCCTTAACTATTACTCATTGAGCATCTTTAATGTAAATGTAAATCACAAGTGATTGATATGCATTGCTCGTACCACTGAGATATTATTATTAGTCTCATTCTGTGGAAGAAAAAGCTGAGACGGATGATTATTCTCAGATTTCATCGCTAATACATGCCAGGGCTTGATTGAAACACGTTTGCTCACCTCCAATCGTTCTATATTAGCGTCCCCCTTTCCCTTTGAAATTACATTATTCCAAGTGATGGCGGCTCATACAATGATAAAAGTGTGGGTGGTGGGGAAATACAGCTTAGAAAAATGACTAACTTCACGAGATGTGAGCTTTATGCACCTCAGTGAGCGCCCCCATATCTAACATTTATGTAACATCTACCAGCTTCTTACTTAAAGAGACTGTTAAAAATCATGTTCCACTGTGGAAAATATTTCTCCCAGGGATTTCATAAATGAACCTCACTAGCTTATTTTTCACTCTTCCAAGATGTGAAAGGGCCTGTAGAGAGAAATAAATAATAGAAGGGAATGAACGTAGGGGAGAGTCCATCCACTTCGGTTCTGTTACCACATTTCATGGTTACTTTAATTATTTTCTGTAAGCACAAAATTGTCAGGAATTATAAACCTGGAACATGCAGTTACTAGGTGTCACCGGACTTGTCTTGTTCCGAAGGTCCTTCTCAAATGTAAATATGGCACACATGTATCTACACACACACAGAGGCTGTCACCTGCCATTTGACTTGACAAACTAAATACCCCCCCATCCATGCATTCAGAAATAAAGCCCAGCTTCTCCTTACAAAATGTTGTTAGGAGACTGACTCAGTAAAATTGTGCAACATGATTCCTCTCATGTGTCTTTTATGTTTGGTTTCTACCCCTGTGCTCTCTTGAAATGCCAACCTGAGTTGCAAATGACAGTTGCTGGCTCAGCCCACTGATGTCTTATTGGACTAAAGGATCAATTCTAGCATATGATTGACTAAAAAATGTAAATCATCAGGAGTAATTTCAGTGAAAGTTTCTAGCCTGGATCATGAAGATATCCTACAGTAGGTGGTTACTTGCTGTGATTGTCAGATTTACATTTCTCTATTTTAGTTGTAATAACACTGATTTTGAGTTTCCTTTTGGGATGTTTTCCATGATGAGATTCTATAACCAGTGAGGAAGGCGAGAAGAAGAGTATACATATCAATATTTCAATCTCCCTGCCAAAAGCAGGCACCAAGCTCTATTGAAACAGATTGTTTCTGCTTGTTGACAGAGAATGATTGATCTTGTTTAATTGGAATGTGACCTGGCGCTGGTACTTTGTTTTTCAGGAAATATCTGCGGTAGCTTGTCTTCCGAGTACACTTACGCCACTCCCCCATTGAGAGGTGGAGTCTATCCCTCCTGCCATTTTTTCTTGAATTTTAAAAGGATTCTATAGAAAATAATATATATTATTTCAAATTAGGAACCCTATTGTGTATATTGATTTTGAGGCAGAAAAGTATTTTGGCTATTTTTTTTTTTTTTTTTTTTCATTTGAAAACAGAACACACCCCTGGTTTGTAATTAGTAACAACCCATCACTGTAGTAGAAAATGAGCTAATTCAGAAACCCATGAACTCACTGATAGCTCCGTGTGTGAGCAGCACATTTTATCTCCCCTTTGGTGGATGGAGCATGTGTAATAAAGCCATGATTTTCTGAGCACAATTCAACCAGTAAATTGTTTACTAACGCAAGACAGCAGCAGGAGCTAACTTTCTATCAATCACAAGCTTCTCTTTCCTGTCACTGGGCTGACAGCCTTGGAGTAACCAGATAGCAGGGTCCCTAACCAAGATGGTTTCTACCCTAGATGACTGCATTTTTCAGTAGACCCATGAGTACGTGGATCAAGCTTAAGCTAAAGAGCTAGGCAAGTAAAAAGCTTAATGATTTATGCCAAATCACTGTAATTTCGAGGAAAAGTATACCGCCTGTTGATAAAAACCTGGAGTGTAGAGGTGATCATTCTCAACCTCATAAAACATTCCAGTGCAAGGGGAGTCAGTGCTGTCATATTGCTCCTTTCCTATGAACTTCTGTATTCACGTTTTCCTTCTGCAAAGCATAGGAGAAGGATTGAGCTAAAGTCATCCGTATACAACTAATATTTCCTCATGGAGGCTGGTGCATATTCAGAAGGAGCGTTGGAAATGTTCTTCACTAAAACACAGCCCTGTAGGTGTAGCGACATTTCCTGGGACCCAGAGAAAGCCACAGCTGATACCATTACCTAAAATTTCCTCCTCTGCCTGCCCCGCCACGTCTAGGTTGGAACTATAACAACTTGTTCAGACCAGATTAGGTGAGATAAATGTAATTTTGGAATGTGATGTTGAAAGTATGCCACTTTTTCTCGTTTAATTCTTTCAAAATTCTCCATTTAGGTGTTGCACCATTTTAATCTTTTTTTAATTATGTATTTTTAAGCCATCCTACTAAGCCGGTTCTCGAAACTTTCAGCAAACTAGAATCATTTGGGGGGCTTTTAAAAAAATACCAGTTGCTGAGCCTGACACCCAAAGATTGATTTAATTGATTAGACATAGGACCAAACCTCCTCAGGAGATTCTAATGCGTGTTTAAGGCTGAGCCACTAAATATCCTGTCTTTGCACATACGTATTTTCTGCAATTGTGTGATGAACCACTGTCACCTTGGTTCAGAGAGTAATTGATTGTACTGGAAACCGCCCACTTGGAGGCGTAACTGCTGCTGTCCTGGGCGTTGTCACTCCTCCCTCCCTCCTCCTTCCCTTCTTCCTTCCTTCCTCCCTTTCTTCCTGCTGGTTTCTTTTCTCCTTTTTCTCTTGTTAGCAAGGAAATTAAGTTGATAGTCAGCAGTTAGGTCACTTGTACACTGATTCCACCCTCTGAAATTCTCATTTCGTTCGAGAAGTATATCTGTAATAGGCACAGACAGTGGCTGTGAGACAACTGAGGAAAGAAAAAACAAAAAGACAAAAATTTGAAGTTTAAAGCTATTCCCTTGAGACTTTGAGGGCTAATTTTTCCCTTCTTTTTATAAAACGTAGTCTCCACTTTTCACTTCCTTCCTTGCAATACAATTGTATGGCTTTTCTATTAAACATAGATGTGCCGTCCTCATTATCTGCTCTAACTATACGTGTGTGTACGTGTGTGTGTGTATACACACCACGTTTCCTCCAAAATAAGACTTAGCCGGACAGTCAGCTCTAATGCATCTTTGGGAGCAAAAATTAATATAAGACCCGGTCTTATTTAATATATTTATTATTAAATACATTAAATTTATAATGTCTTTTTGTTTTTTCTTTCCTCAGTTTTCTCACAGCCACTGTCTGTGCCTATTACAGATATACTTATTTAATATAAGACCGGGTCTTATATTAATTTTTGCTCCCAAAGGCACATTAGAGCTGATTGTCTAGCTAGGTCTTATTTTTGGGGAAACACAGTATATATATATCTATAACTGATCATGAAAAGTTGTACAAATATTTGAAGTTTTACAATTTTCCAAAGACTGAACTCAAATGACAACAAATTAAAACAAATGACTTAATTATGGGTATCATTTTTAAAAAAAATTTCATCACTATAAGTAATAAGTTGACATTAGGCAGAAAAATTAATTTCAGAATATGTGTATGCATTTTCTTTTTGTTTGCATTATGAAATTAATGGTGTAAATCAAGGAGTAAGAAAGCTGTCCCCTCAGCTTATAGACTGTTGTTTGCTAGAGTATTCCTTCATTTTCATTATTAATTTATTGATCCACTAGGATATACCAAGTCCCAACTAATTAGAGATATGTGTATACTTAACATAGATAACGTCACTGCCATTATAAATTTTGTGTTCTGTTCTGTGGAAGGCGATTTGTAGATTTTCTGGTTAATGTGGAATTTGTGTTTGCTTTTAATGGCTTAATCACTTTCCCCATCTCTCTAGTCATCGATGCCTAAACAGGCTACAGTGCTCACGGGCAGCTGCCGATTTTTTCAAGTAGTCTCAGTTACGGATATGACCTGGTATATTTTTTGTTTCCTATGATGATTTTTAATTAATTGTGAATGCAGATTATATGCAAACAGTAAAATTTAATATCATACATTAGTTCAGAGATGATGTTTAGTAATTAAATATATAGTGTTTGCTTATCGCCAAGCTATCAGGGAACGTAACGTGTACTGAAGATTTAAACCCTGTAACCCTGTTCTAAGAGCAGCTGGCAGCCATTGGGCCACAGAAATGAAAACTGAGATATTGCGGCTTTACTGTTAAATGGTAGGGTTGGCCCCAGGGAGCAAAGAGTTTTTGTTTGTACAGGAAAATTGCTTGGTAGTGACAGGGATTCATTTCAAACCTTTCATGAAGTTTTGTATGATTTCCCAAGAGGTCTTTCCAGGGGTCAAAGAGGAATGGGGAACACAAACCTGGCCTTTCTATTCTTGCTGGGAGGGAAGCAAATTAAAAAGCGGGCTTCAGCTGTCTCCCTTTCACTCACGAGAACAAGCACTTGTATTAGGACCTGTTTCTTTGTGAGACCCTTCCATCTCCACCCATGGTTGTTGCCCAGTTTCACTGGTGTTATTATGACAACGAATGCTAATGGGCCAAAGATAATAGTGTGAACATGCCCCTTTGTGTTCTTCTTCATGTAACACCAGTGTGTGTTTGTTTAACCAAGGGGGTCAGCAGTGTTTCCTGTCCCCCCCACATGCCTGGCACTAAGTACACTGCCGTACAATTTCTGGTAAAATTGTAATAACCTTTAATGTAAGCTAATAAAAACATATGGTAGTTTAATTAAACAATTAATAATTGTTTAAAGGAGAAAAGTATAATACATAAGCACTGTTAGCATGGAGACTCATTTTAATGGTGGGAAGATAACAGAATATAGCTTCTATGGGAAGGTAATTTGGAGAGATCTATGACCGCTAAACGGCAATGCTTTCGCTCAGGAATCACATTCCTGAGAATTTATTTTTTTAGGACATGTATGGCAGCACTCTTTAAAATATTTAAAACATCGGGAATCACTTAAATATCTAAATAGCTCAAAAATACTTAGTTAAATGAACACTGATGCTTGGACATAATGAAATGCCATACTGCTGGTAAAAATTATAAGGTTGCTCTATGCATGTACTCTCATAGAATCTCTAAAACATACTGATAATGGAAAAAATAAGATGTAAGAAGTTATGTAGAGTTGATTGTAATTTGTGAAAAAATAGCAGGTGTGTGTTTGTGTGTGTGTTTATGTGTCTGTGTGGTTATACATATTCAAACAAATACGTTTAGATTTGTGTACACATTGACTGTTCACAACATGCAAGAGAAGGTGCCACTGAGACTATAACTGGGTGGCCATGTGACTGTGCAAGGAGGTGGGATGATTTTCTTGTAAAATTTTGTACCATTGAAATGTGTTACTTTATCAAAATTAATTTAAATTTATTTTAACATCATTGCAAAGCAAAAATATAAATTAAGAACATTATAATTAAGGGTTCTTCATTTCATTTTTTTGTTAAATATATAGAAATCACTTTAGTGTGCGTAGTTTGTTCTATTTGATGCATTCCAGACACTTTCAGGTCCTAGGCACTCAAATTCAGAAAGTTATTGTTGGAAATAATTGTGGTAATTCAGTGGGTGAGATGTCCCTATAAATATTTTTAAATAGAAAGAGCAATTAAATAAACATTTTGAATTGTCTAAGTAATGTTTGTTCTTATTTTAACAACTCATGATTCACAACCATTTTAAAAGATCTGTTTCTCTAAGTAAATTTATTTAAAAATTTCTCTTAAATTACTATATACAACAAGTAATTTGGGATCCTTTTTATTTACTCTCTTGAGTCATGCTGTCAAGTGTCACATGGCCAGTTCAATAGGCCATTTCAAGTAGTATCATTTAAATATTGAAAAACCTTACTCTTTATTCTGAAAAAACATGCTTATGTAGAGTGAAATATAATTTAGGTTATTCATGAAATTAACATGAAAATAGAGAAAGGGAGAAAAGTGAAAGAAAATTTTTATAAAAATTAATTTCAGGTATTAAACATAGTAGTAATAGAAAAATTGTTTCAAAACAAAATATAATAATTGATTCAGATGAAGATCGTCAACAGATACTAAAAACCACAGGAAGAAAGATGTTTGAAGAAGTTGTTCAAGTGAGGCCCAAATATCGGCCCCATGGCTTACTAACAACAAAGGGAAACATTTACCTGGACGATGGAAAAGACTAAGGGTCACTGTCTTAACCAACCCAGCAAACAGCATGGCCAGCTCTGCAAGGAGACATTCACCCTAATATGATGAGATAAAAAGAACAAACTAGTCCCTAGTATCATTGAAGAAGCACAGTTTATCTGAAACATAGTTCTGAGGAAATAGATAAACCCAAAATACGGGGAAAAAATCAACAAAATATTATGGCGTGGACTTTCAACAATATCTCTCATGGAAAACAAATATTAGGTGACTCTTGTAGACTAAAAGTCACTAAATGGGCATAACAACCAAGTATACCATGCCAACCTTAATTATGTCACGGATAAATCAAAACAGTTATACCAATACATTGGGCCACAGAAAAAACTTGAGCATGAATTGATTGTAGACGATATTTTATATTATTGTTTATTGTCTCAGATGTGGTAATGGTGCCGGAGTTAGAGAGAAAAGGTCCTTATGCTTAAAGGAGGCATACTGAAGTACATATGTCTCTAACTTTTAAATAATTATACACGCTATTGGGTTACACACACATACACACCCATATTCATATGTTGTTTGAATCTATATGTTTTTATTTGCAAATATAATGATATAAATTTGAATGTGAGTATATATCCATATATCACTACTATCTCTAATGTAGATATATATGTAGCTATTTAGATAAGTATAGATATCCAGATAGATATATAGATAGTGGTTAGTTCCAAAACTCATTTTTCTAACCACATCTTTGTGTATGCAAACTCCATGGCTGATCTCTTCATGGATTATGTCATTTATATTATATTAAATTGGAGAACAGAAGACCATTGTGACAATTTTCCTCCATTTTCCCCTTCCCTGGCCTAGATTTATTATTTAACCTTCTGAGCCTTAATCTATACCCCAGTGTGCTGACCTCTAGAGACTGTAGCATTGGAATCCTTTGCTTTGACATTTTCAAAAGCTGATTTGTTTTATAATATGAGGCACAATTATGTTATCTTTTCTGGACATCAGAGTCTTGAATATAATTATAATTGTGTTGGCATGACTGTGAACATAATACTGTGCCAAACGCTGGGCTAGGTGTATTGCATGTACCTGAAACGCTGCAGTTCACTAATATTAGGCACCTATGTAGAATGAGAGTGAGATGTTCTTTCTGTAGCTACACAGTTTCTGGACACCACTTAAGGGTTTGTGGAATGTAAGTAAATTTCCATGAAGAAATAAAAAGCATATGTGTTTTGCTTTATATTAACTCTGATATGAATATATTTCTATTATCAGGGATGTAGAGTAAGATTGTGGCGTGGAGGACCAATTACCTGTTACCAGAAGTAAGGCAGGATGTTGGTGCCACGTGGCCAAGTGTCCTTGTGAACCTGCTCCAGGTCTCTCCTCCCCTTGAACTCCGTGTACACTCAGTGGCTCACTGTTCACACCCCCACACTGTTGTGCAATTCCATCTCTGCTTGGTTTGAGTGTGTTTTGCAGTAGAAGGATCCTAAAGCCAGTTTTCTGCTTAGACTCACTCAAGCTTCCTTCTAAATTGAATTCTGTGGACACTTCCTTATTTTTAAACATTCTTAATAGTGTTGGAATCTGCTAACTCAGGAATGGCTCCTTTCAGCTGTAATCTGCCCATCTCTGTCTTGTGAACAGTAATTAGGATACTGATGAGAAAATAATACTGAGTGGCGCCGAATAATATGCCATAGGCTCTGATTTGAATCCCATTGGCTATTTGACTTGGCAAGTATTCAGATACTTTGCACCTCAATTTCTTCATCTATAATATGGGAAATAAATTAATACCCATCTCATGCTCTTGTGGAGAAGATTAAATGGATAAATACATGTAAAGGGTGTATTTACATGTATTTATGTAAGAATAGTAAAAGGAAGTAGAAACCACTTAATATTATCATGGTGATTACTAGATGTGTTATTACTAATATCTTTATCATTATTAGTCAAGTTGATTTCTGAATGGAAATCAAGATGAAAATCACTGTTCTTATAGAAGAAATATATGGATGTAGTGACATTGCAACTTCATTAAGAATTCCCCTTATACATATCCTAAAACTGTTTAGGATGTCTCCCTGTTTAAACATTTCATGATAAAACAATGTCTGTATTGCCATAGGGTGAACATTGTCTTAAAAAGTTGAAGCTCTGTTTTGTGTATATGCAATTATTCAAACATGCATCCTTGTAAAAATCAGACAAGCTCACTAAATACATTAAAAGATTACTCATTAGTATTGAGATAATTTGAAGAGGAAAATATTTTAACATGTGCTTCACTAGACATCCTGATACCTGTATTTGAAATAATCTAGTGGAGCAGTGATTGCCATGCAAATGGATTTTGGGTAATAATTATCATAACACTGTTTTGAACAATTTATATTTTTTAAAGAATTTATTGTTTCCCTGTACAAAATAACGCACACTCTGAGTTCATTTGCTATGTGAAATGAAACTATTTAAGCTACTCATTTATGCAAATGTCAATGCATAATAAGTAAGTCTGCTTCCATCACTGAAGCATGGTTTTCAATATATCTGTTGATATTAAAACCGTTTGGACTTTCAAACATTCTCCCAAATGTTTCTCTCTAATCCAAGTGAAAAGTTTTATTAATTTCTAGAATGTGATGCCAAACGTTCACATCTGACTATCACATAACTCTTTAACTCCTAACAGCTGAAATTTACAAGGCTAATTGTGTTGTTGAAAAATAAAATCATCAAACGTTAGTATGTCCTATGTTGAGCCCAGCAAAAGGAAACCTTACCTGCTGACATGAACACCTTCTGCTCTATATGGCGAAATTGTTTGTTGCTAATAAAATGTGTAACATATTTCAGAAGGCTTACAGGCATTGTTTTAATTATCTTCACCTTTGTCCTATCTATGAATTATTTTATTGATTGACGGAGCGCCACTAGATCAATACATATCACGTTGGCCTGGACATCTCCCTTCAAATTCTCACAGAACTCGGAGTGACTAAGAGATAGTCACTAGTGGTTGGCTTCATAAATATATGGGAATGACTGCAATGTCTTCCAAATCCTTGCAGGATAAAAAGCATGACTCTTTATTCAATAGTTTCTATGTCTGCCTAAATTTCTGAACTTTGAAGCTATGGTATTTCAGTGAGCTATTATATGCATTTACTCAAATATTGGCAAATAATTAATAGTTTTATTTAAACATACATCTTCAAAAATTACAATGGTGGCATCTAATTGATTGTGCCACTAGCGTAATTTTTATGTTATGTGTCATTCGTTTTAAAGCTAGCAACTCAAAATTAAAATAGCAAATAACTTTCAAATTTGAAATATTCAAATTCAGTCAGATACTGTATGTGAATTATACCAGTTACACCTTATTACACCTCACAGTTCACACTCATTTATCTTTTAAACACGAATAAAAAGTGACCATAGAGATTTGGTCTCTTACAGAGAAAAAACCCTGTAGTTATCCACACCTGGTGTCACCAGTTCCTGTCACCCCCACACCTATGATATGCCCAGGGAAACAGATATTTGTGATATGATTTCTTTGGAGACAAAGAGAAAGATTTTAAATTTAGTGACTTTTATTTCAGCATGGGAACGGGCTATCTGATAGAGAGGAACATTAGCCTGTGTAAGGTGGGCCCAGCTTGTATATACTTATTTATACATAGGGCTTCTTTTGTTTTCCTGTAGCTGGAGACGTCCAGTATTGAATGTCCACCCTTCTGCACTTACATGAAATGCTGCCTGTAGTCCAGAATACATTTCTGAGACAGATTTTACTTTCTAATGCTGATCACAACAATGTATATCCCACTCTCTATACTCTTCTTTCTATGTGACAATGACATTCCTCCTTTGAGAGGAGGGGGTCTATGTCCCCTCCCCTTCAACCTGGGCAGACCTGTGTGTCCACCGTGGCTGAGAGATGAGGCAGGAATGATGCTATGTGGCTTCAGACTAGGTCCCAAATGGCACTAAGCTTCTCCCTTGGCTAAGGGTCTTCGGGTGGCCTGGCTACCAGTTAAGTCCACCTCCACGAAAAGCACCGATGGAGAAGAGGTGGCGAGATCCCAAATAAACCAAGAGAGGCACCTGAGGGGGCTCGGGTGGTCCAGCCCCCAGCAGTGTGGGTCTTCCCAGGTGAGAGTGTGGACAAGTGAGGAAGGGCAGTGGCTGCAGAGATCCTGATGATGCCCAGGGAAGGGGAGGCCAACTTTCAGATGGTTATTTGAAACTGTAAGGTGGTATGTTTTACAGCAATAAGTAACTGAACCAGTTCCCGTGTAGCTTTTGTTGCATTTATTCTGCTGTAACTCATTGATCTACATTCGTGTTTCCTCCATAGGTACCAGCTTTTTAAAATTACTCTACCTTTAAAAAATGAAGTGTGATAGAAAAAAATTCTCCATATTACTCAAAATATGTTGGATTTTTTTTTCCTGTCTTTTCTTGTTTGTGCTTTCTTCCAGAAAAGCAAATTAATTTGATATCCTCAAGCGAAACAACAAAACAAACAAACCCTGTTTAGTTAAATTGTTATCCCATTGAATGTTAAGAACAATTACGAGATAATTGCTAATTTCATTCCATCAGCTGCAAGAGCAACTTATACTTTAAAATTTATTTGCATCTTATTTTTTGATTCAAACAAAAGGCTTTAAAATTTTACTTATGTAAGTTGTTTCAATATAGACTATTTCCTGGTAGCGAGAGTGCTCAATAAATTTATCTTATTGTCAGCTTATGGCTTCTTTTATTTTTATTTTTGTCATTTTGTAAGACTATTTTAAGTGTGTTCTTTTACTTTAGAAGTGGGGCATTTAATTCAATTATATTTTTAAATATGTTAAATATTGCCCCATACCTTGGGACTAGTTATATAAGTATCACGTATAGCAACCCAAGGGTTTACAGTAACCCACTCAAGATATTCTTACTGACAGTGTGCCTCCGATTCTGAATGCAAACATTAAAACACAGGTGTTGGGCTGTCAACAGTTGTGCGTTTTGATTGATTACTGCATCACAACGCTATTGTATCAGAAATATCTCCAGATGCCCAGGTACCTTGCGAGCTGGATCAAAAGTCACAGGTGAATACTCCTTTTAAAAAAGGTGGTGTGGCTGTAATTCTTTTCGTACCAGAATTGTTATTCTGATAATTTCCTCAAGGACTATTGGCTCCTCCACAGTCTGTAGCTTGTATCCTGAAAAGCACATCAGTGTTCCATGTGGTTGCATTGAAAATTGCGCATAGATGACCCAATGTCCCTCCTCCCTATGCATTGCTCTTCCTGTGCTTCATCTGCAGTGCTCTTCTCCTTGCTCAGAAGCATGGACTTCATTTTGTACATTTCCTGAAGCTAATTGGTGGGCTGAGGAATCTGCCCCAGTGTCTAATTGTCATGTGTCTTTCACCTGTGAGCTGCCCAGACCTACTTCCTGCCAGTTCGATGATATTCTCATCATATACAACTTGACTTTGACCACAAAGAAGCACCAAGGCCTCATCTAGTTCCTCACTGACGCCTCTCTGCTATTTCTGAGATTTCCACTCTTCTTAACACTCCCTTTCCACTGAATACTTCCCTTCATCCCTTCTTTAATGATTATTCCTTGGCAGGTGTTTGGAAAATCCACATTTTGAGATTATCTTACCTTTTCTCAAATTCTGATTTGCCAGCAAACCACACAGATGTTCTTTTGACACATAATTCTTAGCAGGGACAAAAATCAAAATTATTTTTGTGTTTTTTTGTTTTTTTTTTTCAAATTTCCAGTCTCATAAGCTTTTTTAGGACTCTGTTTTGGTTTTGCAATCTTTCCCATTCTGTGTAGTGCTATTTAATGGTTCAAAACACTGACAGTTTTTAATATTTTTTTCATATTTTCCACATTATCTTTAATCCCCTTAATTCCAAACTTGCCTGGACCATTGAAACCCAAACTAGGATTATTTCAGCTATAGATACATGATACTACAATAGCCCTGGTTCTGGTGTGCTTCATAAAGAGTCCCTGATCTCAGCCTTACAACAAGAGCTCATTTCTTACTCAAGCCGCAGTGCCACGGTCGGTGGGCTGCAGTCCTCCATCTTCTTCATTCTGGGGCCACCATCATTTTTATTTTCTCATCCATAAGCTTTTTAAAAAGATCCTTCTCCCTATTGAAAAACAAAACAAAACAACA
The DNA here is from genome assembly GCF_057876585.1 of Rhinolophus sinicus. Classification (NCBI taxonomy): domain Eukaryota; kingdom Metazoa; phylum Chordata; class Mammalia; order Chiroptera; family Rhinolophidae; genus Rhinolophus; species Rhinolophus sinicus. Next base: position 114,507,534 of record NC_142504.1, on the reverse strand, counting down.
ACAACAACAAAACAACTCCTTTTGCTTTCTCTCACCCAAAACCAGCTAGCCATTTCTAACAATTTCATCAACAGTCCTTTCCCAGCCGATGTCCTCTGGCCATCTCTATGGATGTCATAGAGACGTCCATTCTTTTAGCAATTCTTTTACTTTTACTGTGAGGCTTCCTGGTAAGGCTTGGCCATAATCTCTAGCTGCAATGCGTTTAAAAGCTTGTGTCTCCGTGTGTATGCTGGAGATCCTAAGGGCAGAGGAATTCATACATAAGCTTAGTTTGCTTTCTTTCAGAATCTAGAATGAACTTTTGCCAAATTATCTCAATATGTGCTTTTTGAAACTTTGATAGGAAAAGTTTTGCTTTCTTAGAGAAAACGATTGACTATAAACAAGGTTCAGTTATGTATATCATCGACCATATCAAGGAGGCTAAGAAAAGTCCAAGAAAACACAGATGCTTTGAAACAATACGGATTTTGTAGAGAGCATGCTTGCCAATTGCTAACTGGAGTGTTTTAAGAGTTTTCTTTTTCTTTTTTTTTTCTTTTTTGTCCCCAGTGCTCCGGTTGCTGCATTGAACATTTGCATTTTGACAGTTTATGTCCTCCAAAAGAATGTTGCTCTGTTCCATTCTTTAGATCAGTTATAATTAAGTCGACTCTTAAGTTGACCCGTAAGGAAAAGTCAGGTCTTCCTGACTGCCATGATTAGATTAAACCCTCCTATCCTCATCATAGTTGCAATTTTTCATTTATTGTGTGATTGTTTGACAATATTTTCTCCCATCTACTAACATATAAAATCAATAAGAGTACAGACTGATCAGTATTTGGCTCTCGGTGCACTGCTGGAGCTTGGCACACTGTAGCCCCTTAAAGATATTTGATTAAGTGGATCAATACAAAACATTTTTGAAGGTATTATTTTGTAGACATCTGTCCTGTTGGGGCAGAGGGTATATCTATATGATTCACGCATATTGATTTCTAAGTGAAAGAACATTTCCGATAACCTGAGAAGAATTAAAATAAATGCTTTTCCATTAAAATGTTTTTAATGTGCTCCCTTGTGAGATTACTTTTGACCCAATGTACGTTAATAAAAGGCCTAGCACATATACTTATATATAGACCTTGCTATAAAAGCCGAGACGTTTTCAGTTGCAAATGGTGACAAATCTGGCTCAAACAATAGAATGGGATCTACTGACTCCTAAAACCTAGGAGTACAGGAATGAGGTGGACTCTGGTAAAATCTGTACACACAGATCCAAACAATCTGCAGTGTGATCAGAAATTTAATGTCTGTCTTTCTGTTTGTCCATCCATCCATCCATCCATCCATCCATCCATCCATCCATCCATCCTTCTTTCCTTCCCTCCCTCCCTCCCCCTTCTTTCTTTCCTTCTTTCCTTCTTTCCTTCTTTCCTTCTTTCCTTCTTTCCTTCTTTCCTTCTTTCCTTCCTTCCTTCCTTCCTTCCTTCCTTCCTTCCTTCCTTCCTTCCTTCCTTCCTTCCTTCCTTCCTTCCTTCCTTCTCCCATCCTTTCGTCTCCCTTCCTCTCCCCTCCCTTTCTTTCCTCCCTCTCTCTTTAAACTTCACTCTCCTAAGGATGAACTTTATTCTCAGACAGACTTCTTCAAAATGTTGTAAAAATGACCACTGGCGAGCCCCATTTTACCTCCTTCTCATTTGACAATACAGGATGAATAAAGCATTTTTTTCTACATAGCAGCTGCAAAATCCTCCAATAAAATTCTCTTTAATCCATGATGTTGTGTCACGTGCCCAATGCTGAATCAGTCACCGAAGTGACTGGGCTTAGCCATAGACCATGGAGTGCAGACAGCCCCACAGGGACAGTGATTCAGAATGGGAGGTGAGTGGCTCACAAATGGTTGTGACGGAAGCACAATTGGGTTACTATGATAGATGCAGCAAGGATGGTGTCGTTCCTGACACTCCAGTGTGACGTTACAATGACTTATCTTTCATAATTTAGCGGGAAACATGCCCCATCCAATGACTCATTTTATTTTTGTTAGCCTTTTGAAATATTTTTTATCTTAAACAAAAGCTTTGTTTCTTTCTTAGCAGCAGAACTAAGATTCAGCTACACCTGGTACTTAAAGTCCTTTGTCCACACATCAGGATTTGAAGAGTAGGTAGTTTTCTATTAAGCACACAATTGATGTATAGCTTTTATTTCCTGAAGGGCTTCCTCATGTGTACATTTTTTGTCTTACTCAGAGTCAATATCCACTTAAACTACTGACTGACTCTCACATCTCAATGTTGTATTACTCTTTCCCTTCTTATAAAAATAGAACACAATGTAGAACAGATTCTAATGTATTTATTACTCTTGCACTTCATTAAGCATTTATTTATTTGTATTAATTGATTTGTACATGCATTAAAAAATCAAACATATTGTGAAAAGAAATACATACAGTCCCATTCGTCTCTTTGGGAACATGTGGTTTAGTAGAAGGGACCGTCCTAATGACATTGTCAACAAATAGTGTTCAAATCTAAAGCAGCATGTGGTCGGAGAGACACAGACTACTGCATGTGCAGGGATTTGCAGCCTCATGAAAGAGTGTTTGCTGGATGGGCCTCATGGCAGAACCTTAGAAAGTAGATTGCAGTTTATAAGTGAGTGGGAAGCAGAAGGAACATTCCTACAGTTTGGCATATTTCTTATCAAAATGGAAAATTTCTTGCCACAGAGAAATTTACCTTGATGATAATAGGAAATGGTAGAATGGTTGACCTTATGTTTTACTTAGCTGATTTGATTATTTGTTTTTTGCAGGTCACTAAATGGGTCTCATGCCAGGGTTAGGGTGCAGTAACACACAAGGAGTTCAATAGATTGCTATCAAAATTTTAGATCTGTGTATAGTCAGACAAACATAATATATTTAAACATTTATTCACCTTTATGAGCTATAGTCAGTTTAGGTTATAACTTTTAGTAAACATGATAATGATAAGAATAATAGATAACAGTTATCAAATGTTTAATAGGACAGCTTTATTTTTAGCCTTTTATTTATATTAATTCATTTAATTATTTAATCATTAAAAACTGCAATTATCTTTACTTTAAATATGTAAACATTGATAAAATTTTCATCAGATTATTTATTCCAACATGCAATTGCATTCTAGAATTAGCTTTCAATTTTATTATACAATTTTGATCAATTGAAACATATTTCCATATCTATATTTTTTTGTATTGTAGCTATGATACAGAAGCTGCTCAGTTTTCAAAATGCAAAAATAAATATTTCTTTAAACCTTGATTTTGAAAGATTATGTTTAATTTCCTAAGTGAACTCGAGGCAAACAGTGAATTCATTTTTTGGTTTAATTTTGATTTGGTTTCAGTTCATTTAATTATTTTACAAAAAAGTAGTATCACATTTCAAAGAAAATTCCTTATAGAAATATTTATAGTTAAAATAGTAAGAACTACATAAAGTTTATAGGAACATTAGCAGATGCTTTTTGTAACATTTTAAGAATTTTGACATAAAATTTATCAAATAAAATGCAGCTGTTTCACTAATCAATTTACAGTAAAAAACAGTTCTGCACCTTCAACAAAATGCATTCTTACAATCATGTATTAATGTTTTTCACTTCATAATTTTCAAATGAAATAACAGCTTTGTATGAATTTTATTGAAAGGAACAAAAATCATATGCAATGACTTATTGATATAGGGGACACACATTTTTGTTTTATATGGAGAACATCTCTATATCTTAGTCTCCTGTTAATTAATCATACGTTTTATCTGTGAAAGCAGCATAAACAAGTTGCACAGTATGCGTGTTCATAAGACAAATGTAATCTGTAAACACGTGTTTGTATAAATTCTTTTCCTGCAAGTTATATATGTGATAGTAATTACCAGCTGGTCTCATCACTTATTAGGGATGATTTTGTACAAATTATAGCTTCCCACTGACTAATATTTACCACCTATTAAATGGGATTAATAAGGATGCCTATCGTATTTTCTTATGAAGATTAAATTAAATTATGCAACAGTACACTGAGGAAAATGCTTGGGGCAGGCACACCCTTTATATGTTTAGATGTTATTTTTACAATTTTTAGTATTACAGAAGCTATTTTATTGTGTATTTTCACATGTTTTGTAGGGATTATAATTGGACTATGAATAATTTTATAAGGTCCTGTATTTTCAGGTAATGAAAATAAGTCATAACATATTTATATGTGATTGATTTGTAAACGAACTCATGACACCATCTGAATCTTGATTACCAGGATTTTCGTGGGAAATTTACTATGGAAATATTGGATAAACCTTATATCATACCATTTAGGATGTTAGAACCAGTGAGATCATACCTAAAATCAAAATAATGTTCTATAATCCATTTAAATAATTTGTTTTGTATATATTTATTGGGTAATTTATAGTGTTCTTCTACAAGTGCTTTTTAAAGATGTTTCTAACACACTACCTCATACATTTTATGCGACCTTGTCCATTAAAGAAATAAAATCTTTAACTATATTACCTCTGGACACAATGTTATACAATAGCCCTTGAAGGTGAATTCAAGGAGCATGACTACAAATTAAGACAAAATATAAAAATAAGGGAATTGCTGTCACCAATGCCGTAGCACAAGTTCTTCTCTTAATACCCTGGAATATTTCCAGTGGCATCTGCAACATGGACAGTACTTGAGAAGTGCATCATTGTGACCCTTAGTTTGCCCTGGAACAGGTAGACATGTTGTCCTTCTCAGACACAATTAAGTTCCCCTCTTTCCTCTAATACCCAACCCTCTGTGTTCCCCTTGGCCTGACTAAACTTTAGACAGGTATTTTTCTGACTTTCAGCCCTGACCTCCCTTTTCTGAGAACATTTACTTTAGAGAAGTTGTAATTGTAAATTCTTTTTCCGGCCTTTGGAGATGTGAATCTATTTTAAAAATATTTTGCTTGTGTTAAAACCCAGGGAATGTCCCTGTCAGTGACCTAGAAGCCATCCCTTTGGAATATAATCATCAACAAGAAAGATAGAGCCCCCAACCTCTGGGGGGAGGGTAGGTGCCTGACTTGGATGGAAGCCACTCTCCAACTTGTAAAGCTGTCTCCTGTGATGGAGTAACAAGAAAGTTTACTTATTTTTTTGGGTAGGAAATACAGATGACCTAAGATTCTCTCCCACCCTAGCTCTTAAAAGTTCTTCAGCCCCCTTTCCAGTAAATGTGAACCCAGCTGAATTCTGTTCTCTCTCCCCTATTGCAATAGCATTGCATAAAGTCTTCCCTGCCTCTTTAAATTTGCTTGGTGCAACTTTTCCTTTCACTATATTCATATATCAGATATCTCTTCTCTGTCTCTTTTCCTCTTCCTTCATGTCTTTGTAGCCATCTACACATGTTTTTTATACTTACACCTATCTTCAGGCATACAAGGATGACAGTAATAAAAATTACTTGCTTTCTATTAAACTATTTGGTCAATTGGGACATCTCTACAGACACAAAATGGTGTATAATTTACATGCTTAAAGAGAATCTGTTTCTATTTTATAGCAGTGTTTTTCACATAATCTATTTAGATGATGGTTTGGGGCAGTCAAGGAAGAGCAACTTAAAATAGGATGTTGGATCTATGAGTTTGGAACTCAGAAGTGCTGTCTCTGTTTTTAAATAGACACATCTCATATTATGCAGTTTATCAGTCTGCTTATTTTAATTGTTAATGGAGTTTCTAGGAGGAGTGTGATTCTACTCACATGTACTCATACTTGATCAAAAATTTCTTTCCTTTTTCTAGACATCTGTGCTCTTAGGTCACTTGTGCAAATATGGGAACAATGCACATGCACATTCATAGATCTTTTTTCAGTTAGATTATCCTATGGGACCAAAGGTTTGGAAACTACAGAGAAGCATAGAGGCACTTGAAGAGTATTTCTATGAATAAAAACTAAAAGAACTTTGTTTTGGAAAAGAACAGGTGACTGGCTGGTTCAGGAGGGCTACGTACGTGTTCCTTCGGGCTCTGGGAAGAACTAGATGCTAGATCTTTGACAAGTCCATTAATCTTGTAGAACCACAGGGCTATTAAATAGAGTTTGAGACATAATGATTAAATGAGATAACGTCTGAGAGTTCACATTTTAATATTCTAGAAATATATAATTTCTAGTGCTCTTCAAATATTCACACACCAGATATTCCCCCACACTTTATCTCTTAATTTTTCAACTTAAGTCATGGCATTGTTTGGTATAGCAACTAATAGAGAAATCTTCCTTATAAGATTTCCTGTTATTCATTTGCATAAAATGAAAATCACTGAGATTGCTTCAGAGCACCAGTTTTTCCCCTGTGGGTCCATGAGGAAGTTTAATGTTCTCAAAAGTAAAATTTCCCAAGAGGATAATGCCTCATTACCATTTTTCAAAAGCTGTTAGGATCTCCTGAACCATAAAATGTAATTTAAAAAAAGAGAAGGCACTGTTTTTTTTTGTAGGTGATAATTTGCTTTAAGTCACATAAAAATATTACTTTTGTTATTCATATGGGATCACCTAGGCTAAATTAATAAAACACATAATAAATTTGAATTTTATTATATTTCTGTAAGATAAGGAGCAAAATTGTTTTACAATAAAGTAAAATATTGTAAAGCAACACCTCATGCAAATATATTTATTTAAAAAAACTGTGATTTTTAAGATTTTTTCTCAATTTGAAATCAGTTTCACTTTATTCCTAAGTAATACAGACATTACTTCTGAGTTAAGCATCATCATGTGTCATCATTGTTTTGTTACTATCTGAAAATAAATTTATAAGTCATATTTGTGTTAATGTAATAGAAATTTAATAAGGGAAAATAAAACATCTCAGTATTTAATTTACATACCATTTGGGTGTGTACTATAAGTTGTCCAGACTATCATTATTTCTATTCATATATCACCTTCCTAGATTGTGTTTTCTTAGTTTTGTATACCACCGTGCCCAGTATGCAGTAGGTGCACCATGAACACTTATCTATGTGAATAAGCAATACTGGGATCTGGGATATTTTTCTATCCTTGTGTGGGTGAAACCTGCTCAAGGAAGTACTTTTTTCCTGGAAGATAGCGTGTGAAGGAACCAATACAACTTGTTATCAAGAGCCCCATCAGGAAGTTTGCCTTCATGTGCTCACCAATCCATAGCTGTTATATCCTCAACTGTTCCATCTGAAGCTTCCTTAAAATCATCCAGGTGAGACCTAAAACCCTATAGGTATCATCCACGAATTTTCCTTTTTTGAAATGCTACTAAGATTCCAGCAAAGTGGTATTCTTCCTTACTGCAGTAAATCTAGTAAAATTTACTTGACCAACAAGTTTTTCTGGTGATCTTGGAAAATTGATGGTCAGTCATTCTGGACATCCCACTAAGACCGGATAGAGACATTCTCAATGCTCTGGCTCAGCTGTGTCCCTCAGAGACGGCTCCCTTCCCTGAGACGCATAGAACCTCCCTGGAATGTCTCTGACCACATTTTGTCTGAGCTCAAATTTCTTTCCTTCAAGCTCTCAAATATGGATTTATTTATATGAACTGGTGTGATGACTTATCCTTGGAGAAAACTCCATTGTAACCAACCTGACAACAAAAATCAGTCCAATTTTTATTTTCAGTTTCTTGTATTGTTTGTTTGTTTCTGTGAGACACTGTCTTTGGTGCTTCTTTCTGTGAGCTTCTAAGGGAACGTCCATGAGGAAGAGGGTGGGTAGATCCCTCCTTCCCTCCAGCCTGTTGAAAGAGCTGGTGACTTCAGAAGGTTTCATCCAATCGGCCTCCTCATAACATTTCAGTCTTAGGTGTCAATGAGAACAACTTTATTTCGTGTCATCTGCCCTCTCAACACAAGGATGTGTCACATCTCCAGTGGATCGGGACTGGTCTTTGGTCTTGCTCGGGAGATATGTGTTTGGCACAAGGGTCATTTTGACCAGCAATTGCTATTTTCATGGGTGTTCACTCTTTGGAACTCCAGTCCACACACCTGCCCCTTCATTTTGTAACTTATGTTCATATAACTTCAGTAGAATTCATGCCAGCCAGGACCGTAATAAGTTGCACTGGCCATTCTGGGAAACTTTGACCTGAATAGCATAACTCATCTGAAAAACACAGAAAAGTGAGTTCACCATACTTAACAAGAGGAACTCTCCCTTCAATTCTCCCCCCTTTTTCCTTCCTTTTCTTTTATTATTTCTATCTTTGGGAACAGGATAGAGGTGGATTGTGATTTCAGGTCCTGGCTTTGGCCTCTGTAGAAGATGAAAAGCTAGCAACTTAGAGCTTAAATTTAAGAATCCTTGAACATTTTTTGATATGTGAACAAAGGTTTATTTATATTTAAAGAACTCATGAATATTCTCAAAATAGGAGAATGTTTGGGCAGATAGAAGTGACTTGACTTTAGCATAACATAGAAACAACTCTATGTTTCATTCCCTCACTTTATCACAATATAAAAATAATGTCCGTCCAATAGAAAAGACTGTGGTTTGATTTCTCATGATCTAAGATCTTTAAAATTCATACTTTATTTTTATACCTCTAATAAGTTATCATTATTTCCATAAATTGTTCAAAATTGTAGGAATTAAAAAATGTGCTTAACCGAGTCAAATTTTAAAATCAGCTATATTTCAAAGGATTTAATTTTATAAAATTTTATAATTCTTTAGAAAGGAAAAATGCATGACATTAAATTGTAATTTCTAGATCTTTATTCAACTTTAAGACTGTAGAGTAATATTAAATTGTGATAATTAATAAAACAAATCTTCAGAAACCTAGACAAATTTTAATAAGGAAAATGATACAGACACTGGTGATTAAACAATTTTTAGTGACTTTGCTGTTTATTTTTATACATAGAATGGCTATAGGTTAATATGATGTGAAAATGCTTGTAAATGACATGCTATTCTCACACATGCAGATATGTCCATGTTTATTTGTAGCCTTGAAATTTTTTGAAGTAACAGAAAAATGTATGCTCAAGGAAGAACGATTAGCTAGACAATTTATATTTCCTGTCTTCTAGTTTTCTTTTGTGTTCATATAAACAAAAGTTGTTTACTTTGGTTAAAGTAGGTAAAAAATGGTTAAAACAATATTACATGCAGTGGTTATAGAACTATAAATATCTGTTCAAGAAAATCAATATGGTTGGTTTCTTAAGGAAATTGTTACAGTTTGTTAAAGTAGTAAGTTCAATGAGACTTACTCAATTTATTTAACATGCTGAGAAAGTTAATATATTAGGGTTAAGTTCAAAGTTAATTTCTCATCTAGGTGATGATTTATATTATACTTAACATGTTTCCCTGAAAATAAGACCTAGCCAGACAATCAGCTCTTATGCGTCTTTTGGAGCAAAAATTAATATAAGACCCAGTCTTATACTAAATTAGACCGGGACTTATATTAAATAAGACTGGGTCAGATATTATAGTAAAATAAGACTGGGTCTTATACTAAAATAAGACCGGGTCTTATATTAATTTTTGCTCCAAAAGACCCATTAGAGCTGATGGTCTAGCTAGGTCTTATTTTAGGGGAAACATGGTATGTATGTCTAAACACATACATATGGAGCATATTAAGATTACATTTTCTAAAATTGGCTGTTTGCCTGAAGAAATACTTGTTCCTGGAAGATAAGGCTGTGAACCAACTGAAACAACTTACATAAGTAAAATAAGAGCAGGCCTCTTTATGAAGAGGCCTTTTGAAATGTCATTCTGGCCTAGCTAGCATATAATAAACTCACCCAATTTCTCTCAGTCCCCATCTGTGCAAGGTCCATCTCAAAACCAGCCAGTTCAAGACCCCAAACCACAAGAATATTTTCTCCGAATTTTCTCATATTTAGAAACCACTATGACTATCAAGGTGGCCTTCTCCCATGTTGTAGGAAGTCTAATAAACTTAGTTTCATTAGCTCCACAGTTTTATCTGGCAGTCTTTTGTGAATTTAAAAGTTGACAGTATTGACAATAATGAAACAAATAAAAATTAGAAATGAATATTTTTATAGAAGGTATTCATTAGAATTCTCTAACAGATAATAGTATTTTGAAATGTAAGTGTCATCCAAGTTTAACCTCAGTAATATCTTTATGATATGTTCAGTATACCACACACTAAAACAGTTTAGAGAAGTAACTGTTTTTGAGACAATACTTCAATGACATAAGAAAAATTAAGGTTGGAGTTATGCTTGAAGATACACTTGTAAAAATATGATGTGACTTCTCTGTTATTGACAGATAGATTAGCTGTGAATGCAAGAATTTCTGCTTTTTCTTCTTAAAAAGTTTGAACTAAAAAGCTAGGTCATTCAACAGTGTACCTGCCATGTGTCGTGGGTGTGACAGAATGAGAGCGCTTATAGCCCAAATTAAAATGTCTCATGGTAGTCTCCCCAGTGAATCTGAAATGGAAAAAATAAAAGCCAAGGTCAGAAAATTGTCACCATTTGAACAAGCTGTCAGGCAGCCTCCAAGGAAACGTGTCCAGATGACTTCTATATACGTAGAGTAAATTATTTAAGTGAGAAGATGCAGTTTAAATATGCCTTCATTTAGTCTATCTCAGGGATTGAAGGAAAGACATCTTTCTCTGTTTCCCCTGCCTAATTTTCTATACTCCTCCAAACTTCTGGGATGGGGATCAAGACCTCTCCTTCGTATTATGATTTCAAAAGGGGTTCATGATTTGGCAGGGGCATCAGAAAAGAGGATCACCGATGCAGCAGTTGAGGTGCAGGGTCTCCTACAGCCATAACTGCTAGACCACTGTGTCCAGGAAGTGCTCACCCAGACTGGCTCCCCTCACAGACTGACTCGAGCGCCCCACCTGTTTGCTCATAGGTCAGTTTCGTATATCTACCTGCATTTTGGTGTTAATAGGTGTGTTCATAGAACTTTTCCAAATTTGCAAGGATTGTGGCCACCAAGTTTAAATATTTGTCCTAAATATGGGATTCAATAATCTTGAAGAGTTGATTGCTTAAACGTTTGCAGGAAAATGAAAACGGAGATACAGCTTTTACAGTAGTGGAGGTAGCGAGTGATATAAATGAATCATTTACTTCTAAGGGATGCGCACATAGTACAAACTGCACAGACTTCCTGCCTAAGTCACCAAGACAGAAACCGAAGAGGAGGTGAAGGTGTAGGCAGAGCAGAAACAGAGATGAAACGGCCAGAGCTGGGAACGTATTACTCCTCGCCTGTCTGTCCACCAGCTTCATCCCTCCTGACTGTGGAAGCCCCATGTCTGGGCTCCCTGGGCTTATGCCTCCATGAAGGGCATTAATTGAGTTGCAGTGGAAGGCGGTGCCCTTGTTCTTTATCAAAGGTTATTATAAGAAACAGCCACATGAAGGAAATTTCCCCATCTTCAGCAAAATTGCAGACGGAGATATTGCCCATTATGCTAGTGAATGTCTCTTTCAAGATTTTACACAATAATTTTTTTAACATTTAATGCCATATGAATCTTCTTAACGTGTGTGTGTGTGTGTGTGTGTGTGTGTGTGTGTGTGTGTGTGTGTGTGTGGAGATACACACACAAAGACACAGAGTCTGGCTTTTATGTGTGTTTTTTGAATGAAATCCACGTAAAACCATGTTTTGGTTTTATCTTTTTGGAAAAGCAAAATGAAACTGAGTTGCCTTTTCTCTTAGGCTCCTAATACCATTTTCCCCTTCCTTTAATTAGTTTTATATAGTTCTACTTTATTGTTTTTATTTTTATTTGCTCAGCTTTATGTGTATAGTGTAAGCAAATGTTTTTGGAAGTTGCCAGGTAATCAGCTTTTTAGGGAATCATTTTGAGTCTGTACCAGTGACATATACACATCCCAGATGTACTTGTAGATGAAGACGCTGAACACCAAAGGTGGTAATTAACTTGCTACCGGTCTCAGAAGCACTTACTAGTACAGGGAGACTCTCCATGTCTCTGAGCAGACCTGACGCCTTCATTCTATGCCGCACTGACTCTCAGAGAGGCTGCCAGGGAAGCCTCCTGCTCTAACTTCTCTCCCCACTTCCCCTCACAGTCCTAATCTCGGCGTTGTCCGGTGGCACTCATGTGAGTCTTGGAGGCTGTCTCTACCTTCAGTGTAAATTCCATAATGTAGAGACAGCTTCAACTTCTGTAGGCAGGGGTGCTGCTGGGAGCTCTGGCTTTCAGAGGGGCCCCCAGCGAGAAAAGAGGCATTGAGAGATACATGAATGCAAACAGGTAAATCCACTTAAAGGAGCGTTTGCTCGTGTTTGTCGCTCGGTGTTCTGCAAACCACAAAACACGATCAACATGTTCTGGAAATCATTTCCCATATCTGTGTTGTGACTGTCATCACATGATTTCTTTTGAAAACACTATTTATGAGAATAAAAGAAAAAAAGTCCAGTCCAGGTGGAGCATCAGCCTAGGAGAAGCCGCATCTGCAAATGAGAAAGAAGCTGACTGTTACAGACCAGGACTCTAATCACCGCAAACCCATTCGGAGGTAACTGCTGGTGATGACTATTGTTGGACGTCGGAGCTTGTTAGGCAGGTAGAGAGAGAGGTTTACAGTTTCCACTCTGGCTTAACAGATTCTGTGCAAAACAGAAGAGATGAAAAGTATGCACTGCCCCGAAGGGGGAAAACACAGAACAACTAAGAAGGGTCATCTGCCTTCTGGTTTTAGGCTTTCACGAAATGTCCTGTTACTTGCAACATTAGAAAAACAAACAAACAAACAAACAAACAAACCTATTTCCGAGTTCAACATAAAGGATTGTAGAGCTAAATTCCTGGGAAATGGAAGACAACTGACATGTATTTTATCACCTGCAAACAAAAGAGGCGTTCCCTTTACAATGGCAGTCACCAAAGCCATGGCAGTATTTAAAAATGTGTAAAATTTGTTAAGGTAAAAGAAACAATGACAGTAAAGATAATGCAAATGTAGTATTCTAAGTACCAAGTGAAGTGATGTTCAGACCATCCCATAAGGAATGAAACATGTTGCCAGCCTTCACTTTCAGTGAGCTAAGAGCAACCTCTTACTGCAGCAAGCACAGAGCATGTTTTCTGCCAGACACTCAGAGTACAGTACTTACTACATTTGGAACTGTGTGTGGACGACAGATGCTGCTGTAAAATTCAAGTGAATCAACTTTGGGCAGAAATAAGCAAGGCTATTGAAAGAAGCCCAAATTCAATTCATATATTTTTAATTTAGAAGAGAAAATCTGTATGTATGTGTGTGTATATATATATATATATATATATATATATATATATATATATATATACAGATTTAATATGTATATATATGTATATATATGTGTATATATATGAGTACACTTACATAGATGAAACTATGCATTTAAGAGAATATTGTTTATTGTAGTCTCAAATTACTAAAACACAGTAGTTGAAGAAATAGGTGCATTAAAAATGGAAAGCGTGTGCATTTCAAGTGGGAAAATAGAATTGGAAAATATAAATTTTCCTTAGGAATTTGCACATGGATATGTGTATTAGTTTGCTATTGCCCCACAACAAATAACCACAAACTTAGTTGCTTAAAACAGCACCCAATTATGATCTCAGTGTGTGGCTTGGCTGGGTCCGCTTCTCAGGGTTGCCCCAAAATACCCCTTTCCCTTCTCTAGCACTCTCTAACATTTCCCTGCTCTACGTTCCTGCTTTGCACTTTTCAACGTCTAACGTACTATATACAGTTGACCCTTGAACAACATGAGAGTTTGGGTCACTGATCCCAGTGCAGTCAAAAATACACATACAACTTTGACTCCCCCAAAACTTGTCTCTCAGTTTCCATGAGGAATTGGTGCTAGGACCCCCCCCCCCCCAATCCCCACATGGGTACCAACATCCGAGGATGTTCACCATGGTGAGAATGGGACAAAGTAGGGGTGACCAGATGGCACACATAAGCCAAGAGATGGAGTCAGAATTGTACTTCCGGTGTGAGGGGAAGCTATTGGGGCTTCAGGAGAGGGGATCATGTGATGAGGTTTACAGCTTAAAAACAGTCATTGGGACTGCTCTGTGAACAAAAAGTGATCCAAAAGTGGACTGGAGGAGAGCTGTTAGGAGAAAAGTGCACTTGCCTGGTGGAACTGGTAGTGGCTTCAGGAGTGCGGTGACAGTGAGGGGACAGTTCAGGGTTTGGAGGCTGCACCTGTTCTGAAGGGGAGCTGACAGAATCAATGATGGCCTGAGTGTGAGTGGTGAAGGGATGGCAATAAAATACATAACTCTGCGTGTATGTAGTCTTACTATAATGCACGGTAAAGGTTTCGTAGACCCTTGCTTTCTCTTAGAACTTCCATGTGCAAGTAAGTCTTGCTTGCTTTATAGCAAACAGAAACAAAAACAAAAAACTTTGGGCAATTGCCTACAAACATCCCCCCAAGAAAATCTGACAGATACATCAAGCATTTGAATTAAATAAGTCAGTGGCTCTACAGTCTTTTGTCTATTGTTCTCATCAGTTTCAGAAATTTATATTAAAGGCATCTGAAAAAATATAGTGTAATAGTCACATCATTATACATATATATGAGAAAAATACATAGATGTGTATTTGTTTATATATACATTATATATACATATATATTTATATGCAATGTTCATATGTACTTGTATAATTATAGAATATCCTCAGAATGTTGACATCAAAGAAAACTATTATGTAAACATGTGGCTTTTATATCTTTATGTCCTATTGATTTGATCAAATATATTATTGGTTATCAATGACTCACAATCAAGACTGAAATTTTCCATTGGTTTATCTAAAATGAAAAATATTGTTATCTTAAAAAAAGTTTTTTGTGTGTGTGTGCGTGCACGTGTGTATGCACGTGTGTGTACATGTATGCGTGTGTGTATGTGTGTACATGTGTGTTATAAACTGACAGGTCCTGGGGGGAGAATGAAGGGACCAACCAGTAATTTACGCTGCTGAGATCATTTCTCCCTGTGAGTCATGGAGGGGCTTGTGGTCCAGGAGTAGGAGGGAATTTCCCACACTGAACTAAGCTAATGACAGCTCATCGGGTGGGGCAACAGGGACAGTTCCTCAGCCTCAGGGAGCCTAAGTCACAAGGGCACTTTGCTAAACGGTTAAAAAATATATGAAGTGGGAAGAATGCAGCAGCCTTACATTAACCAAACTGCTTGGTGTTAAAATGAGTGCTGGGCCTTCCCCACGGGCATTTCAATGACTGCGAGTGGCTATTATGCACAACTGTTTAGTTAAACCTGTTCTACCTCACAATGCGAAGAGGTCATGTTGGTCTAGAGGGAGCGGCCTCGCTCATTGCGGCAGCTGGGTGTCCTGGGGGCGATCTAGACAAAGAGAATTTCACGTGTCAGCGATGGCCAAGCAACTTTAGTAAATCTGACCTGTTGCATTCAAATGTTTTTTGGTTTTTTTTTTTACACAAACTTTTATTTTTCAGAGCCATTTTAGGTTCACAGTTAATTTGAGGGGAAAGAGCAGAGATTTCTGATGTATTCCCTGCCCCCCTTCACATAC
Source organism: Rhinolophus sinicus (assembly GCF_057876585.1). Classification (NCBI taxonomy): domain Eukaryota; kingdom Metazoa; phylum Chordata; class Mammalia; order Chiroptera; family Rhinolophidae; genus Rhinolophus; species Rhinolophus sinicus. Next base: position 114,491,874 of record NC_142504.1, on the reverse strand, counting down.
ACAATCTCCCCCACTGTCAACACCCCCAGCAGAGTGGGACAATTGTTATAGTGGATGAACTTACATTGACACGTCATGATACCCAATGTCTATAGTTTATGTTACAGTTCACTTTTCATGATGTACATTCCATAGGTTTGGAAAAGTATGCAATGACAGATATCCAGCCTGATAGAGTCATATAGCGTTTTCACTGCCCTGTCCTCTGTGCTCCCCCATCCATCCCTCCTGCCCCTAGTCCTTGGACACCACTGATGTTCTTTTTCTAGAATGTCATATAGTTGGAGTCACACAGTAGGTAGTCTTTGCAGATGGGGTTCTTTCACTTAGAGATGTGCATTTAAGGTTCCTCAATGTCTTTTCATGGCTCGATAGCTCATTTGCTTTTAGCGCTGAATGATACTCCATGGTCTGGATGGAACACAGGTTATTTATCCTTCACCTACTGAAGGACGTCTTGGTGGCTTCCATGTTTTGGCAATCACGAATAATGCTGGTATAAACATCCGTGTGTAGTTTTTGTGTGGACATAAAGTTTCAACTCCTTTGGGTAAATACCAAGGAACGTGATTTGGGGATCATATGTTTAGAGTATGTTTAGTTTTTCAAGAAACTGCCAAGTTGTCTTCTATAGTAGCTTCCAATGTGGTACTATTTTCGTACCCCCAGGGATGTAGCTTTCAATTTTAACATTTTTCCTGTAGTGGCTTGGACTCTCAAAGAGCCTATTAATTTAACGGTCAGTCAGCATCTACTTCTTACGACGGCCTTGTGTCAGTGTGGAGTGCGGGGAGGGAGGCAGAGATCAGCATGGTGAAAAGTTGTGCAGAAGGAAAATGGCACCAAGAGGAGTCAAGGAGGAGACAGTGAGTCGCTGGAAACAAGAAATAAGAGCTTATGGGTTCCAAGGAAAACAGTAACCCCTTGGCCATCTGCAGAGAAATTGCCTGGAAAGATGGTCCACCAGAAAGTCTCCAAACTGAAAGTCAACCCAAAGAAGTCCTCCTGGGAGGTCAACCCCTAGGGAAGGGACATTTCCGGGTTCAGACACCTGGAGGTCACTGTTGGCATCAGAAATTCCATCCAACAGGCAATTTAAAGACAAAGCTAACGGGTGGAAGCAGGGTCACCCGAGAAATTGGCAGGTGAATGAAAAGAGCTCGGGTCATAAGTGCCAGCAGGGGAGGTGCCATCTGCCTACTTTGCTTCAAGTCTACACATAAGGGGTGTGGAAGTGAGGGGACAGGGCCTGGACTCTACCTTTGAACCTCCTGCTCTTGAAAGAAGCTGAACGCACATGCCAGCTTCTCAGTGCCCTCTGCACACTGGAAACACGCTCAGGATGACACGGCCCCATGGCGAGGCTCCCTGGCATCCTGCCCCTCCATACCTCCGCCCAGGCGTTCTCAGGCTGTTGTCAGCTTTCTAGTGCCTTGAGGCGTTTTCTTTTTAATATTTTGTCTAGGTTTTTCAGTTGTCCTCAGTTCGTGGTTAGTTGGAAGAACTAGTGTGCTCAGGTCAATTTGGGGTTAAATAATAAAAGAAAAAATAACGACACTCACTGGACTACAGTTTTGTCAATTTAATAGAATAAAATGCAGACTGTTTTGGCTCAGGCAGGGGAGTGTTTGCTTACCTTTTCTTTAAATGTTGTATATTGACCTGTCTTCATATTCTGAGAGTAAACTTGAGTAGTCTTTATCTCTCCTCTAATTCTGCAGAAATGGACTGGTTCCCCAGGGTTAGGAGACTTTGCATTCACATGTCCAGCTTATTATTTTTTATGATATTTACATACTGCCTTGTGAAGATTTGCCTTATTTCATTATTATTATTCTTTTTGTATTTCAAGTAAAGTACATGATTTTTTTTTCCCAACTGATACCTGATATTTTCTTAGATTGTTCACTTAACTTTTATTCTTGTTACAGGTGAAACCAGGATAATAAGCCAAACAAAACTAGAATTTGAATGACGTTATACACACCTTTCTGAATAATAGACCAGAGAATCTGAAAGAACCATAAGCAATTTAAATATATCAATAGCTCATAGAATTTAAAGGACAGTTTTGCAATTTCTTGATTTAAATAAACATTTACATTTTATCATATGTCTCCCAGAGCAGAGTATTTGCTGATGCTGAAAGAAACTGACACTCAAATCGCATCTTTGCAGGAACAACACATTTTCAGAACATTTGTCATCATTTCCCATTGCTTGGTTCCACAGTGACAGCTTTAAGAAAAAGTGTTTCTGATGTTGCAGAATTCATTTAAATCTCTGGAAAGACCTTTCCTTATAAAGACTTCTCTGTGACTATGTTTCCAAGTAGCAGAGGCTTAATAACAATTAGAAATTAGAGACTCTGAGCTTGAATCACATGGTAGCCTTGTGTGTCCTCTGTGGATGCATCGTCACTCAGTGTGGCCCCCTCCCCGCACTGCCATCTACCATACAGGAAGGGTTTCTCCCTCACGTGTATGGGAGGACAACATTCCCCATGTCCCTTTGCCCACAAGTACTGCGTCCATAATGAAACCTCAGTACTCCTGGCTTCAGGTATAGTTTAGAAAAGTAGTATTTCACCTGAGACAGTTTTTATTCACTAGTACAGTCCCTGTGTTTATCAAAATGCCTTATTTGTAGCAGCATATCAATAAAAGTTTCCTTATAGAATGACCTAGTTAACTGTAACATTTTGTGTATATATGTAGGTGTAAATAAATAAATGCGTAATATATCGTATAGACAGACACAGATATACTACCTATAGCTTTGGTCCACACAGCTCCAGCAATGTGGTTAAAATCTATAAACTTCAGAAACAAATAAAAGTTGAAATAGTCATCAATTATAATCTTAATAAGTAGTGAAAGAAAAAACATATGAATGAATTCCATATGTACATCTGTGATCTATTTAGTCTGAGAAATTAACAATCAGTCATGATGATTAGAGAAATGACATGGTCTAAAAATCTTTAGGAGACAGCCTAAGGAATAAACAAACAAGTTTTAAAAGAATAATGTACGAACATAGAAACTATGTTCTTGACTATTGTTTTCAACTGTTGTATAGATTTTGAGTTATCATATATATTGGAGATACTTATGAAAACAAACAAACAAAAAACCAGTTTTTCATTTAAGCAACCTTTTTCATCCAGGAGCAGAGAAAGAAAGCAGGTAAAAGCAGAGGTCAGAGAATATACTGGGGAGTGGATTCCATCCTGCCCACTTTTACTTGAGTTACCTAAATCAGCCAAGGATTGGGAGAATGAGTAAAGAGACCCACTATCATTAGATAATCAAATTACCCTATTTTTCTATTGGAATATTGGAAGAGAATGCTAGAAATAAAATCTGTAGTGTATTGCTGAAAATATAATGAACTTCTGTGTTGATGTTTTTGAGTATTTCAAATCTTATAAAATACAACTTTTAGATAGAGTAGTGTTAAGCAATGTGAAAGAAATTATTAATTGAGGTGAAATGAAGCGATGGATATAGTGAAAATCAATAGGACCTCGAAAAGTACTGAAGGACAGTCTTATTCCAATTTAAGTCTAATTTTTAGAATTCTTTGTTGTTGTTGTGGTTGCTGTTAAAAATCATGACTGGACTTTCTGGGATGGATAGTTCTGTGTTTAGATGAATATATATTACCTAAAAATGGGAAAGTAAATGCATTTTCTCTACAAAATCGCAAAGTGGCAGTGATTTTTTAAATGATTAATGTCAAGTATAATTTTATGCATAAAATCATTTCAGAAAATGTTGTTAAGCCTTCAAATGATAATTTATATTGCTTAACATATTGCTAAATGGCACATGCAAGAAATTTCTAATTTTTCATTCTTCAGACAATTTAGGGGTGCATTTTGTGGTAAATCAAAGATACAACAGTGCTAGTTGAAATAAGATACAAAATATAGGTTAATTTAATGAATGACAGAATATGGTATGCATGTGTGTATATGCTTATGTCACATGCAACAGAGGAATTAATAAATTTATAAAGTAATAAAATGATGTATACATATCAAATATGCAAGCAGAGAGTATTTAGAGTGTTTCTGTACAACATCAGACATGCATAAAGCAATAAAACTTGGAAAGCAATAAAATTCAATAGCTATTAAGGAACATTTTAATATCTGATAACTATATTACAATGAATTTTATATTTGGCCATACCAGGCAATGTAACATATGTCATAAAACCCTCAGGCAAATTAAAAATAAAAGGATCCCATTGGAAGGGAAAAATAAAACGGTAATTAGGAGTATCAATGTAATAGAAAACAAGAGGTAGAGATAGATGAACATAAGTGTTTGGTCAAGCCTTGTTTGATCAACATTGAAGTGTGTTTGATTCTTGCTAGTTCACTTTTACCCTGGGACCATCACACCCATTCAAAGAGTAACCATGGATTTCTGGACTTAACACATCAGGGAAGGGGTGATAGAGACAAAATAAAAAAGTCAATTCACTCACTTAAGGTTTCCATATAGGTTATCAAGCTTACGGAACCAACAAGATTTTGGTTAAAAGCAGTGATAGAATTTGAGCTTTGAAGGATTTAGTGTGTAAGATTTTTTCCACAAATAATAGATACAGATAACACATGAGGGCATAAGAATGGTATTTTTTCTCTTCCAGAGGCAATGACATCTTTCCAAGAGAGGGATAAGAAGACGGTGGCTCCATGTACCTCCCATCTCCCTTGTAGAACCGGATGTCTACAGCTGCTGTCCTATGGCGGCCCCACCACTGTATTTCGGGATGTCAGGAGTAGGTAAGTTATGTTTTTACTTTCAGGGGTTCACAGCTGGAGAGGGAATGTGCTCCAGGAGCTGCACTGAGTGGACGAGACACGGGAGTCTCATCCACACCTGGACCTTATTTAGACTTTGGACTTGGAGCTGATGAGGTTTACATAAAATTTTGGACCTGAAGTTGTTGAGATGATTGCATTTTGGTTTAGATGTTAAGATTTGGACTTTGAGCTGATGCTGCAATGGATTGAGACTCTTGGGTGTCGTGCAAAAAGTTGACTATTTGTGAAGGATGTGAATTATGGGGTGTCTGAGGGATATTGGGGTAGACAAAGTGCTAAGATGGCCTCCAACCCTCAGGATCCCGGGTGTACCCAGACTGTCACCCCCTCCCACTGCTTTCTGTGGCTGTGTGAACAAGATGGATGTTCACTCCTGTGACTACATTTCTAATCAATTGACTTTGGCATAAAGAGGGGTAGTTCTTGCTAAGTCTGCCCGGAAGTTTATCCCTTAGAGGAAGGACTGTGCCCTTCCCGAAATGCGATGTCTTCTGCTGGCTATGAAGAAGAAAACTGCCTTTTATGTGAGGACTTAGGAGAAGACAGATGAAGAGAGACACAGGAGGGAAGAAAGTGTGTGGAGTTTGCGTGGAGTGTTGATGGGTGAATAGAATTTTCCAGGCAGAGAATAGAGGGTTTTTCTGCATCTAAGAAAATATCAGGAAGATATTTAAAGGAAGGAAATAGCATTTTGCATTTGGGGGACTGTGAAGAGTTTGGCGTGATAGAGTATCAAGTGTATTGAGCCATTGAAATAATAACAGTAATTATCATGGCCACTGTTGACTGAAGTTTTAGTTTGTGTTGGGGACTTTCAGCTGTGTGTACAACAGGCCATAATACATTTATTCTTCATAACAAACCTCTATGATATATTTTACCAAGAAGTAATGAGGAACCAGTAAAGGAGGTCAAGGCAATAATTTGGTATCCTTTTAAATAAACACACTGTACTCAATACTCATTTAGTTGGATCAGACAAAAAATACATTATTCATAATAAGTATTATACATTCATCTTTTCATGTTTGAAATAATGGCTTACTAGGTGTGATTTTTCTTCAAAATGCACCACTTAGGTCAGCACCTTTGTATTTTTCTCTTTGCTTGTAAATATTTAGGAACAGATTCTCTGGGGGGAAAGAGGAAAGGAAGGAAAGAAAGAGAGGAAATCTCTGTCCTGTGGTGTTGGCTGATTTCTGTCATGCAGACATTCCCACCTTCGCTCAATTGAGTCCATGGGCCGGGTCTCTGAGACAGGGCTGGGAAGCTGCATACCCCCCCACCCCAGCAGCTCCACTCAGATGCCCCGCCACCCAAACCTCTTCCTTCTTCTCTTCAAGATTTCAGTTTTCACACTGAACATGGTGCTCTTATAACCCGACTTTCTTTATATTAATATCACAGCATGTCTCCCTAAGACTTTCCACACTGTCATGGTTTTGTTTAATTACACGACTAGGTTTTCTACCTTTCTCTCCCCACTAGAATGTCCATTGCCAAAGGGGAGGAGCCTTATCTATTTGGTTCATCACTGAGTTCCTAGAGTTTCTCAGCATATGGTATAAATTCAATAAAATGTGTTGTATTAAAGACTGAGAGTCTGGAGAAGGTAAATACAAGAGGCTTTTCCTCTGACCACTTAAGTTAGTAATTATATAGGTTGTCGTGTTCATGAGCAGAAGATAAATGGGCGAGAAGTGATGTGATTTGGGGACCTGCACCATCTTTATCAACTTCATTAAGACAAACATGGATAATTACATGGCTGTCCGTATAGAGAGATGCCAATGGACAGCATATGATAATATTCTGTTAAACCAAGATTTTGTCTTTTCTACTTCATTGCAGGATCTTGAGATAGAAGTGATAGAAGAAAGATTAGGGCCCCCTATCACTGCAATCTCATTAGTCACAAACCTTTTTAAATTTGCGGTGTTCAGTATGGGGTATAGAGGAATTTGGACTATGACAGACCTTGTGTCAGTGATTGTTGAAATTAATGAGGATTAATTTAAAGGTACAGGGTAACAGTAATGGAATGTGGTAATGTGACAAAAAAAAGAAGTGACTTTCCAATCCTCTTGAGTTAAAATCTGTAATATGGATTTATCATTTTGCTTTACAACTTGATCTTTACTAATCATTAGCTATAAGCATCCTCAAATATCACTAAATTTTCAGGGACAAATCCAGGTATTTGGAGTCTGCTGTTTTATTGGGTGAGCTGTGCCTTTCACTAGTTTAGTTAATTTAAGAAAACCAGACTGAAATTTTGAAGTACACCATGGGGTATGTGCTGAATGTGCCATGTACTCATATTCTTTGGTGTATTCTGATTACAAGACAAGTATAACCAACTTTAATAAGCATCTTTTCTCTTTGCGTTTGATAGGAAAATGTGTCCCTATATGCCTTTGTGTTAATGCCAAGATGTTTAATTGTACTCTAGATATAAAGTAGAAAGTAAAAGATTTTCCAGGTAATCAAACTAAACTGCACAGAAGAGCAGAAAAAAAAATGAAATCATAAAATCCTCTGTCTTTAAAGTGATGAAGAAATTCATGTTGAAAAAACAATTATTTTTAAAATAGGTGTTAATAATGAATTATGCTTCTGAGTGTTGTTATGTGTTGAGGTAACTGTCAGTGCCGTGTGGCCGTGGCAAAGGTGTGTGTTGAGCAGTATGAGGTCACACAAATGCAGTGCAGCACTGAGTAGGAAAATCACGTTGATCACTTAAATTGCTACCTTTTCAAGGATTTACTTTTATAAAGGACAACGTAGGGAAGATGTTAGACACTTAAATGCATCATCTTCTTTATGTGCATTTTCCCATTAATCTCTGTTACCTTTTTGCCTCCAAATGATCCTTCTTTTCCTTGTTCCTGATTTCTAGTGTGCCATTATTGCACATCTTGGAAAATTTTGCATAATATCATTTTATCTCATTATTTCATTGAAACACTGTATCCTCTGCCATGCTTCCCACTTAAACAGCTACAAAACCCCATTTTCATAAAGCCTCTTCCAGTTGGCACCATATTTGCCTTGTCTTTTTTTCCTAGCATGGCAAAGTTTTAAACTTTACCCAACTTGTTCCCAGTTTGCACAGATCCATAAGCTTGTCTATACTGTTCATCCAATGCTTATCCACAACATTGGTGAGCCCAGGCTTTCTTCATGATTTTCACCTTTCCAAGTGTCCCAAACCTCATACATAGGCTGGGCCTTCATGCCCTAGTGAACAAGGGCCAAGCCCATGTCACAGAATTTGTATTACTCCATGCACAAGGAAACGTACTTTTGTGTGTGTGGATGGTGATAAGGTGATTACTATCTTATTTCATGTTTTTGGCCACCTTTGCATGTCTCATTCCTCAATTACATTATAGTTTTTCTCTCCGACCTGTAGTTTTTAAAATTCTATTTACCCTCTGCATGTGTGAGCAGCTGGAAACAGAATGGAATTCAATTCACTATATGGAGTGCTTTGAATTGTCTCTTTTTGGTTGGATTTTAAAAATGTAAGAGAGGGTGTCATGGAAGCAACTTATTTTGAAAATCCAGAACTCATTTGCATCCATATTGTACTTTGAGTCAAGGATTTAGGAAGGTCAAACACTCTCATTGAGTTCACATAATAGATAGAGGCCGCTCTCCTACGAGGACAAAAACCCTTGATGATATTTATTCATGAACTGGGACAATCTCAACAGTAAAATAATTCATTGCCCAAAATATCTTTGCTGAAAAATTCAAATAGCCAGATGGTGGTTGTGCAGCCTTATATCTTTTCAAAATGTGCTGTAGTCAACAGATAGTAAGTCAGTGAAAGAGGAGCTGATATTCAGCGTAAACGAAATATAATCGGAACCATATATCTCCTGTACATAGAGTTACAAGAGGATAAGATGACAGAATAAAAAGTATGTTCCTTAGTACAGGTCATGATATTTTGTGCTAAAAACAAATATACTTGACTTTGACTCTTACTTAGTCATTCAGTTGTCTAAGAGAGTTCAGGATATCTGGTCTCCTTCAAAAGTAATTGTTGGAACATACATAAAGATATGATGATGGCCCTTCTACATCATAAAGTTAAATAATTTAATTCATAATTATTATTTAATAGTCAATGAAAATCTATCATGTCGTCTGCCTTATTTTGTTAAATACGATTACATGTGACTTGCCAGTTTAAGAACTCCTAGTAGCTGCCAACTAGCTCCTGATGCAATGTTTGTATCTGCCTCACAAGAGGCTTCTCTTGATGTGGTTTCTACTGATAATGTGGTACAGAGTTGGGGCTTAGGAATATTTAGGCATTAAAACTAGGACATATAATGATAACAATTGCCGTTTTCTGATAAATACAATTGTCTGTAAATGCTGTATCCGTTCTGTAAACATTTTTGATGCAGGGGACAGAGTTTTCATATGTTTGAGAAATGTAAAGGGGAGTCATCATTTCAGCCAGATGTCTTGTTAGGCTAAACTCTAACAGAAGAAGCAGTCATATAAAAGATCAGCGTTTCACTTTAGAATGAATATATTTTGTTTCTACAATAATTTATTCTTATATAAATTAAAAGTGAACTGTAAAGGTAGTAATCCAGGATGAGAACATTCATGCCTGTGCTCCATCATGCCCCAGGACCTTTGCATATGCTTTTCTCTCTCTGGAATGTACCCTCTCCTTACCCCATCCTCCTGTCATTCATTTCCACATCTGTTAACTTCTCCTCCTCCTTCAGTTATCAACTCAAATGTTGATTTCCCTTGAAAGACTTCCATACTCCATCCATAGCAGTGTATGTCCCTTGCTTTTATTTGAATCTTTCTAATTTGCTCTTACCACAAATGCAACTTATAACTGTTGACATAATTACCTGATTGCTGTCAGACTCCTATTTTAAACCATGTCCTCTTTAAGTGCAGATGACTTGTCTATTTTTGATGACTAGTATGTACACATAGTTTGGCATAAAAATATTTGTCAAAAGAATACGCTTGCATTGAAGAAGACATATCACTGAGTCATCGTCTTAGTTATTAAATGTAAATAAATTTCCTGAGAAAGCGTTTTAAGGAACTTCTCTGTGGTTTTGCAAAGTTACCCTTTGTAACCAATTAGGGTGGCTGGTGTGTCAAAGTTACACTGGAACATGGAACTTCTCTGGGAAGAACGGTTTGAGATCCATCTTTGATCTCTTGGGAGGTCCAGTGGTAAGGCTTGCCGTTAGCAGATGCTCACCGCAAATAACGGAAGTGAAGAAAGCACCTGGGTCAGCTCAATAGGCAGAAGCAGAGCCGTGGTCCAGTTCTATCAGAATCAACAACCCCTTGACATGAATAGCCTGATAATGGAATTCATAGCAAATAGAACCTACCTACATACTGTACTTATGCAAGAAACTGTATGTTGAGGTCCTCAATAAAAATAATGCTAAGTTGTAATAACTATTCTATTTAAATATAAACAACAACAAAAAAGAAAAATAAAACCTGTAAACTACAACTGGAGACAGCAACGTGCTATGCTTTTTGAAGGCAGGGGTAGTGATTTGGTGAGAGCCTGGAAGAGCTCGGGCATCTGATAGTGAGTGGACTATGGAAATCCATCAAGTTATGGAGAGGATAGTTTGTTAAACCGCAGGGACTGAAACAGGTCATAATGGTTAAAAAAGAAAGAAAAAGATTATTGTAGATGAAATTGCAATTGATACAATAAAGCCACTTTGGTGATTTAATTCTTACTTTTTCTATCCCTTTTTCCTTTCTCCCATCTATTAGTCTTCAAATTGTCACATATTTACCACAGATAAATGTTATTTTCCCTAGTTTCCTGACGTAGAATTGTGCATTCCCAACACAGATCCTAGATAAGGAATAGTATATACAGTGACACCTGTAGGAGTTTATAAAAATATGGAGCTCAGAAAATTGGCTTGAATATGAAAATATAATTTGAAGTCATTTTAAAAGCACAAAACAATTAAAAACTTAGCAAAAACCAATAAAATAAAGTGCTATGTACTGTACCTAAATTTCACTCACGTCATAATATTGTATAATTATACAAAAAAAAACAAAAAAAAAACCTGTTTGTGAATGAATGGTAAAATTACGAAAGGGAAATTTTCGTTAATTAATTGTCATGTGTTCAACTTTTCTTTTCAATGGGTCCTTAGAGGCACAATTTATTCCTGCCTAGAACTACAGCTGTGTCTAAATACATAACAGGGGATTATTTAGCTAATGGAATGGGAACCATAAAAGCAAAAGAATTATAAGAAATGAAAAGAGGGTCATCCTGAATGTGAGTACAACAGGTTATTGTCTCTGAATTTAGAATGACGTGATTTAAAGCACAGGATGCCGAAAGAGCCACCAACCAGTTAGTACATGCAGCTTTTGGGATAAAGAGTCGTCTCCAGAATGTATCTGCAGAAAAAGCATGGATGCTATTTCAATACATTTCAGCAAGAACTAAATGAACCCCTGCTATGTATGAGATGTCATGCAAGGTCTAAAGATAGATGAGATACGGCAGAAAAGTGCACAGTCTATTCACAGTGGAAAAGACATATTAGCACATACTTTATATGTTATAATATTCTGAACCCCAGTTGGAAGCACTCACATTTTTCCTGAAAGGTCAAAGCAGAATGCTCTTTACAGGAACTTTAAATGGAGTATTGCAAAATTGCACTTTCTTCATAACTGTATCTACCTCTGTAGTGCTTTTGAAATCTTCCCACTTGTCAGCCAGATATTTCGTTCAGTGGAGTTGATGAACCTACTCTAGTACCGTATAAGTGACATGGAAAATGCTTACTGGCTGCACTGTCTTCAGGGTTCTCTCGCCGTGACCATCGCCAGTGGGTGCAGGTTAGATGTCCCCGAGCGCTTGTTCCAGCAGCATATCCCTACCCTGTGGGTTTTGCTAATGGAGTGAACAAATCGATCTTTTGTGCAAGGGGAGTGGAAGGTGTGCAGGGGACTGGACCTGTGAGCCACACGTATATTTGTGAGAAGGAAACCTTGGGGGCAGCAGTGGGGAGGCACTGCATGGCGGGGCAACTTGGGGCAAACCATCGAGGCCCTTAAGTGTTCTCAAAACAGTGAAGCTCAGCACTTACTGGACTTGCCTTCTGTGGTTTGCGTGAATGTGTTGGTTTAAGAAGAGTAGGGAATTCTGTGTAAACTCTGTGACAGAAACTATTTATACATCCGAGTAGCCTCAAGACTTAATAAAGGATGAATGTGCCCAACCGAATCCGTTTCTAGAATCTGATCATCTTGTCCGTCTCTATTGCCTAACCCTGAATATTCTCTGTAATCTACAAACAGGAAGTAGCGAAAATAAATTTAATAAATCCTGGCACATACTCTCTCTGACTCCCACCTACCTTTATATGACTTTTCTGGTACAGAAGTTCTGGGGTATGATACAAGTGAATGTAATACATGCGTACTTTTAACTTCTAGTTAACCTTGTGGGTAGGGTACTTTTTTGTATTTTGATATGGTTAACTACACAAAATTATCAAGTCAAATTTAACCTGAAAGGATTTCCTTAGCCCTTCATTTATTTTCAGTTTTCAAGATCTGGTCTACTCCCTTCCTTATGGCTGCTCTGAGAAATTCAATCTACTTGTTTACTTAATCCTTGGAATGCTTGTTCCTAATTGAATCCGATTATATTTCACTTTTGTTTGCAGATGTACTTAAAGACCCAACACACATCGATTATCTGCCTTTTATATTTAAGGGACCGGTAGGTTGTGTAGTGATTCTAAATTTAAGCAGATAGGCATTAAACCCCTATTGGATTATCATGTACACGTATACACGGTTAAGACACCACAGGAAAGAGATAGTTAGTTCATTGTCATTGACATGTGATGTGCAAAGTACAGTGTTGCAGAAGAAGAATGGTTGAATTCAGTTCCCGCATTAACCTGAATTCCAGGTTTAGTTGTATGAATTTTACCCTATAGGTAGTGAGGATTTTTTGCAAGTATTGAGCAGGGGGTGTTACTAGGATCAGAAAATACTGCCAATAGGTGAATATGGCAGCTGTGTGTCAAAGGAAGTGACGTAGGTCAAAAATAATAAGGCATAAGAATTAGAGACTCTAGAATCATATTGTCACTGCTCTTTTTATAATGAGTGATATTTGGCAATTGGTTGAATACGGGGGCAAAAATGAAAACATAAAATTATTCCAAGCTTTTGAAGTTGGTTAAGTTTAATATCTTCATACATTTATATGAATGAGAAATAAAACCGAAGGAATAGAGGTGGTGATGGAAAATGAAGTTGTATTTGAGATTCTAAAAAGATATTCAGGTAGAGATTGTGATAAACGTTCACTTGGTATTAGTAATTATGCAGAGGATTTCATGACTTAATGAAATTTAGATAGCCTTGTAGGAAGCAATGAAATTGTATAATATACTGACAATTAGCTAAGAAATGTAACGTGTATGTTTTATCCATATTTCTAGACATCAACCTCTGACCACTGGATATTTGAAACTTTACTTCTTTTATTTTCTAAGAATCCTCTCAAATGACTGATTTTATTCATACTGAAAGTTACCCAAAGTGGCTGCTTGTCTGACCTGAACTTACCGTATATGTGAGGAGCAGGAGTCGGGGGCCGAAGAGGCTTCGGTCAGTTCAAAGTTTGCTTTTGGACCTGAACTCCCCGAAATATCACTGTTAACACATCAAAGCTAAATCTATCAGCACATCCTGTTTTCACAGGGAATATCCCCTTGGCAAGGGTGGCAGTGTTGCAGGTGGGAGAATGCGTGGCTTACGGCGTTTCTATCAAGGCAAGGAGCTGATGAGAGTCTGGCCGATTCGTGATGGATAGTTCAGGGCTGGTGACGAGGGCCAAGTGAGGCCGCGGAAGCCAGCCTCAGTAAGAGAGCTGCTGGCCAACTCGCAGACTGTCCTGTCTTTGCACATGGGTCAGTAGGAGTGTCCTGAAGCAGATAGTAAAGGCGCTTTCCCAAAGTGTCAAGAGCCAGGTAACTATTTGGGGGCCAGTGTACCTGTGAATGTACTGTTTTTTTCTGGGGTCGGGGGTAAGTTTAGGCCTGTTAAGCATGATGTAAATTAAAACCGTGTGTCTCATTTTCTATAGTGAAGAGAATGTATTACATGCCACGGCTAATAGGAAAGACTTACAGACTCGCCTAAACACCAATTCCATTCGTAAGGAACAATGATAAATGTTTCTTCTTCAGAATGGGAATAGGAAATTACTTGACTACACACCATTCAATCTGGTATTATTAATTATGCAGAGAATTTCATGATTTAATGAAATTTAGATAGCCTTGCAGGAAGCAATGCAATTTTGTAATACACTGACAATTAGCTAAGAAATGTATCATGTATATTTTATCCATATTTCTAGATATCGACCTCTGACATATTAGAGCCATGAAGGCTGAGAACCTGTATCAGTCATTTTTGAACAATAAAAATGTCTTTAAAGAATAGGAAACATCCTGCTGAGAGAGAGAGAGAGCGAGACAGAGAGAAAATTATAATAAAAATGAATTTACAGCAAGACCAAAATATCTAAAAGTACTTCATGTGTGAGAACTTGAACTGCTCTGAGGAGGAAAATCAATTAGGAAAAAGAAGTTATTGGCCATTCCTTGGAACTCGATCTTTTCATGCTTTTTCATTCCCACAGCACTTTGTGTTGCTCTTATAGCACATCCTAATTTATCCTTTGTATCAGTTATTTTTATGTCTGGCCTTGTAAGAGTATTTGCATTGAACAGCATATGACATCTGCTTTGAAGAGACCTAAGTAAAAATTCTTAGCTGACTTGCTTAGCATCTTGGGTCTCAGTTTTCATTTGAGAAATGGGGAAAGTGAAACCTTACAGTTTTTCTTGTCATAAAGATAATTTATGCAAAACAGAAGAAATCTGGGAAGCGCCCAATGCAAGTTATGTTACCAGGGTGTTAGCTACTTTTATCTTTCTTTATAGCTACCTATTATCAAATATAGCCCAGAAGAATGCCAATTACGTAGCATGCTTATTAATCCTTGGTCTGAAGAATCTGTAAATAAACTAATAACATAACTTGAGAGGGAAATCATGTCATTGTCACACAATGGATTAGAGGAATCATGGTGGCAAAGACTGGTAGTGCCTGTCTTTATAGGAATAGGTGATGGTTCTCCATGGACTTTGGATTTTCCGGCGCTCTGATACTAATATAACATTAATTTAGTGATGGGTCCAGCAGTTGAAGTGGTTAGGAATATTCCCATTGTAAGTAACAGAAATGTAACCCTTTCCCAGGCACTGTGTGATTCTGTATTACTCAGAGCACATATCTCTGCTTGTAATTATTATCTTAGATTTGCTTATTCCTGAATTTTATGGCCCCTTCCCCTAAGAGCTCCACGAGGGCAGAGAAATTGTCACTCGTGTTCAGTCCTATACACCCCACACCTGAAAGATGCCTGAAAAAGATTCGTCAAAAGGATTGCATTTGCATTGTTATTTACAAGGCTTTTCCCCAACTAGACTGGGAATGCTCTGATGGCAGAAGCTCGGCTTCCCCACCAGCACACCCTTTCCTAACAGTTCCAGGCATTCAGAAGTGTGATGAGGATGAGCAAGACTTGATAACGGAGAATTATTTTAGGAAGGTAGTCGTTAATATGTCTTTGGATCCCTTAAATAGAGACTTTCAAGAATCTTATATGGCCAAAAATTAATGTTGAAATTGTCTAGAGGGCATACAAAAAATAAGCTAAACTATGTAAACATAATTTTTCTGGTACATAGTAAGTATGATATAAATGTTAATGGTTAGTAGGGCTACTTTTTTCTCTCTTTCTCTCTCTCTGTCTCTCTCTCTCTTTCTCTCTCTCTCTCTCTCTCTCTCTCTCTCTCTCTCTCACTCTCTCTCTCACACACACACACACACACACACACACACACACACACACAGTGTTATAAAGTTTTCCTTAGGTAATACATACTGATAAAATCAACATTATCAGCTTTTTGTACTTCTACTTTTTGAAAAAAGTCCAGTGTTAGATATATTGTTTCCAAATATTTTTTCTCTCAATCTGTAGTGAGTCTTTTAACAGCATCTTTAAATTATCTTAATAGTGGCTTGCACAGGAAAAAAGTGTTTAAATTTTAAATTTACTTACCATGTTCCTTTATAGATTGTGCTTTCAGTGTCTTCTTTAAATACTTTTTGCCAAACCCCAGGACACAAACATTTTATCCTATGCTTTCTTCTAAAAATATTACAGGTTTTTTTTTTTGTTTGTTTGTTTTGTTTTATATTCAGTATAGTCACCATTTAGAGTTCATTTTTGTGTAATGGTCTGAGGTTTGAGTTAGGCTTTTTAATTTAGTTTCTTTTTTTGCATGTGGATGTCCAGTTTTTTCAATACCATTTATTAAAAAACTATTTTCTTTCTCCACTTTAAAATATTGCATATATCGGCCTTGCTCAAAAAAGTACATATCTTATTTGTGTGGATCTCTTTCTGGACTCGATATTCTGCTCTATTAATTCATATGTTGTTCATTTACCAATACCATGCTGTCTTGACTGTAGCTTAAAAACAGCTTTTATTGAGGCCTAATTGATATATGAAAAACTGAACATATTTAGTATCTAGATAACTTGATTATGGAGATATGCATGCAGTCTTGAAAGCACGGCCACAGTCAATGTAATAAACATATCCATCACCTCCAAGACTTTCCTGCTGTGTGCGTACGTGTGTGTGTGTGTGTGTGTGTGTGTGTGTGTGTGTTGGGTTTGGTAAGACCATAACTTGAGATCTAACCTCCTAACAAACTTTTAAGTGCACTAAACAATATTGTACAGCAGATCTCTAGGACTTGTTCATCTTTCATAACTGAAATTTTATACCCACTGAACAACTCCCCGTATCCCCTCCCCAACCCCTGGCAATCACTGTTCCACCATCTGTTTCTATGAGATTGACTATTTTAGGTTCCTCATGTAAGTGAAATCATGCAGTAATTGTCCTTCTGCGACTGACGTCTTTCACTCAGCACATTGTCCTGCAGGTTCATCCATGTTGTCACATTCCTTCCTTTTTAAGGCTGAACAAATTCCATTGTGTGTTCATGCCACATATTCTTTATCCATTCATTCATCCAAAGATACTTAGGTTGTTTTCATATCTTGGCTATTGTGAATGATGCTACAGTGAACATGGGGGTTGCAGATATCTCCAAGAAATCCTGATAGCAGGCCATGTATCTGATAAGTAGCTACTATGTAAATTATATAAGGAACTCCTAAATTTAATAGCAGAGAGAGAGAGAGATAGACATAGAGATAGTGATGATAGAGAGAGAGAGAGAGAGAGAGAGAGAGAGAGAGAGAGAGAGAGAGAGAGCGCGATATGTAGATAGCCGCAGCTAACAGAGAGATGGGCAGAGTAGAATGATGTAAAGATTACTTCCTACTGATGTGGAAACTGAGTTCCCACCTCTGGAACTACTCTACCACCAGTATTCTTCTGGGACATGGTCCTTCATTACTTGTCATTTCAGGGTAATAAACCTCTGGAAGAAAACTCAAGGTTGAATGAGAATTTCTTGGTTAAATGAATAAAAAAATTAAAGACCATCAGAGAGAAAGCATTTCTGATCCTGAAAATATTAAAGCGTAGCCGTCTGCCTTTATCATTGTTATTTTTTGTAGTTTATATACTTGCCTCTCTAGCATTTTATATCATTTTAAAAATTATATTTCTGATACTGATGAATGCTAACTTAGAAGGTGGTTGAGATGAGACTGTTGTCGCATACACAATGAAGAGTAACCACATTTCTAAAATGTGTGGAATCCCTCTCTGCTACCAGTTCTTTTTAATGATATATTTCCTAAAGATTTTCATTCGCTGATTCTTAAACATTTTGGATTGTTGCCTTAGGATGGAAAAATAGTCTCATCAGGTTCATGTTCCTCTTAACATTTTATAGTTACTCTTTTTAAATTGTCATGTTACCCGAGGCTTTATAAGACATATCTTACTGAATTTTTTCATGGCGATAGAGACGGAGATAATTATGCATTTGGTCTTGGTAACTGGTACAAGTCTTGTTGCCAGTTAGACGGGTGAGTTCTTCAGAAAACTGTTCCAGTACTGGAAAAACGACTTGGTGTAATCACAGACAGACTAAGAGAATGGTTAGGTGTTTGCATTTCTGAATCAGACTGACCAGGGTTTAAATCCCAGTTCAATGACTTTTGGTGTGACCATGCACAAATTATTTAGCGATTCTAAGTTTAATCCATAATAATGGGATAGTGATAGAATTCAGAGTTGCCTTTACTCAGTATCTGTAAGGATAAAATAGATTATGCTTACAAAATGCTTATTCGCACCGGACCTAGCACCTAAGTTCTTAGGTATTACTGAAATTTACAATTCAAACTTTAAACACCTGTCATTCTTTTGATTCCCTTGCATTGTGTAAATTATCTATTTTTCTTATTATTAGGAAATCCACAACAATGGGGAAATAATGAGAAAATGGGATGTGTTTGCAGACTTTGACAAGGGAGACTGTTAAGACCTAGAAGTCACCATTAAAATTTCAGTGGACCATTTTGAAAAGTAAACTGGCAAAAATAATAGTTGGCCATGCTCTTGAGCTGGTTGCTGAACTACTTTGTTCAAAATCTCTTTAGTACTTTGTAGTCATTTCACCACACTGCTGCATATCTCATGAACACAGGTGCCATGGAGATCGTGGGGTAGCGTAGGGAAGGTGTTACAGGTAGACTGCAATCACGTAGTGTCAGGAAAGAAACTCTTCAGGTTAGAATCTGTGTGATGCAGGAAAACAAATGAAATCAGTGGGTAAATTTAAAGGGAAATCATTTAAAACCCTGAGGGCAAGCACTTATATGTACTGATATCCAGTAGGGAGATTCTATACATGTTTTAATAGGAAAAATGGCCTGGTCAGATACATTTGGGATGTAGATTGCACCCTGAGAAGCAAGGGAAGACAGGAGATTTACAGGTGGTGAAATACCCACCATTCTCTAAGCAAGACTTTCAAATTAGACATGCTTCGGTCACCAAATATTCTCTGTCAAAGTTACCTAAACATCACCCAAACGTGAAATCTTTTCATCCCAAGCCCTAATTCTTATAATTACTATTTTTGTTTCTCTTTTGTATCTTGATTCCTTCCTTCATTTCTCAATCACAGGTCATCAAGTTTGCTAGTTTACTAGTGCAGAAAGAGAGAAAACACAACTGTTCCTCAGTTCCTCAGAAAAGTCTCAAAGTGTTCTTTTATGCATAGCCCACGTTCTCTTCATGGATTTTGTGACTACTAGGCTGGAAATGTATAAAACAAAACAGTCCAGAAACATGGAACGCTCTCATTTCAATTATACCAATGCGTGATGCTTCCTTCCACGTGGCCTTCGCTGGTTCCCAATTAGGAGATGGTGTGGATGATTGATCTGGACTGTGATGTAGTAATTCTATAAACTGTGCGGGTCCTCACTGCAGCCCAGTCACCCTTCCTGGTCTTACTGCTCCTGCCTCTTTCTTTGCTTCTCTTCTCCCCTCCAACGTTCAGCAGCTCCACCCCATCCTCCTTGTCAGGCCCCTCTGACCCAGCTTCCTGCCACCCAGAGGGCAGGCAGTAATCAGAGCCCTTCCTCCCAGGCTCCGGGGACCCGTGGCCACGGCCTGAGCGCGCTTCTCTGCAGCCTGACTGCCTCCTGAGCCCTGGCGCCATGTCTTCTTGGCGACCCAGACAAGTGCCCCTGGGTGCCCCCCGTCTGTCTTACTTCCACGCATCTCTTTCTAAGGGAACCTTCCAAAAACATGTTTCTCTGAACTCAAACGAGAGACAAACTCGGAATCAAAGCTCAAAACACAACAGAGTCCCAAATAAAATGCTCAGCTGCTTAGGCAGACTCACCCCTGATTAGGTCCACAGCGACTTCAGTTTTCCTGCTTCCACAAGGAAAATGGTTGAATAGACAATTCCCATTAATTTAGCTAAGAATACTTTCAATGAGTTTTCTCCAAAAATAAACTTTTTCCACCCAAATAAAGTTTGATTATTTACTCTTAGTAAGACAGGCAGGCTATAGTTGACAATTTTTCAAATTCTGCATTTCCAGGACTCAAATTTTGGTTTTACTCTCAAACATATAAATCCAACAAATGCCTTAAAAGATTTAGAAGGAGTTTTGCCATGTGCAAATCTGTAAGCATTGCCTGCCAGTATAGTAGAATAACCATAGACTATATCTGAGAAAATTCATGATACAATCACGTCATGCCTCTTTCTCTTCTTCCTTTTAACTGGCTTAATTCTTTCATGTCAAGAAAACCATAAGGAAATTTAGAACTAACAGTAAACAGTTGTGGTGCATTCATTGACTTTTCTTCATTTTTCGCTCATGGATGATACAAGGCAGCAAAAAAATCACTATTTGCATGAATGTTGCTTGAGGGAAAAACGCGAATTTTACTTAGGAATAACTGAGTCTGTTTCCTTATGAAAACAGCTGCTTGCTCAAATGTCTGACATTGTTTGACCATAGACCAAAGCAGAAGAGTCTTGAGCCTGGAAAATTATCATACCAGATGTCAAAATCCTCAGTAATTTTCCCAAGAAACATCTACTATAAATCAACATGGTTTCTTTGTGAACCTGCCAGAATGCATTAGGGCTGAAGTGTACCCCGCAGATACCTAAACAAATTAACATGCTGTAGAGACTTATTTGAGAGAAACCAATTGCATTTTGTTAATTTTCAGCCAAAGATAATAATTTTAGTTTTAGAATAGCTCACAGGAAGCCATTTTTTGAGACAGTAATTACATAACGATCCTAATTGTCTATCAAGAACATATTTTGCTTGATAATAAAACCAAATTAACAGTGTTTAGACCTATCAGGGGATTCTTTTGAATCTTCAAGTGTTATTCAAAGACAGTTTTAGTAAATTTGTTAAGGACAAGTGCTCGCTTCCTAGCAAACACTGAATAATTATATGGTGAATGATGGATTAAAGCAATCAATGAATGCTCATCAATAGAACCATATCTGCAGTTCATCACACCACTTACCTCTGTCCACAAAGTCAGATGCCAATTAATGAAAGACTTGTGTCTTCAACATATCTACAACCCAGTGTTAACCTTCCCCTACTTTTGTGAAGCTTCTATGGTGTTTTATATTTAAGATATATTTTTTTTAATAAAGAAAGAAAGAAAATGTTTCCATAAGTTTTAAGAAATGGTGATTAGAGAGCTGGAACTCTGGAGTCATGCGGTTGTGGCTTGAATTTCTATTCTACCTTGTAACAGCTGTTTGTTTGGGGCAAGTTGATCAACTTCTCTGAGCCTTAGGGTCCTTCCTCATCTTGAAAATGAGACTAGCATTAATACTTCACCTCAGAGTTGTCACTAGAATTAAATGAGATAATGCATGTACATCACTTAACATTATGCCTGGCATACGTTAGGCAGTCCCTCAAGTTTAGATATTAATTTTAGCCTTCTTCTTCTAATTTTTCCTTGCACTGCTCTATTTTGGTAAACATTTTGTCATCATGACAAATATATTTTGTTACAGTGGATAAATTTCCATTTCACTGGTCATGAACACTGGTTTAGCATACATAAAAACTGAATAACTTCTTGTTATGTGATATGTTAAAAAATGTGTTTTTCTTCTTACTTGCTTAAAACCGCTGTCAAGTTATCGTAAATTTAATTTGTAACTGCCTATTTATCCATCTGGCATTTCATTTCTTTCACTCCCATTGTGTTGAAATGAATGGTCATTTAAAGCTGGGCTCTCAGGATCATGCATGCAAATGTTTGCTTTGCATTAGCAAAACTAATGATTTGGGTTCCATATTGCTCTGATAATAAAACTAAACTAAACCCCTAACCTTATTATGGATCACTCCTTTGGGAGACACAAATGCAGGGTTGGAGCAGAGATGAAATGATGAGTAAAACTGTTTGAATGGCTATTACAAAATCACAAAGTAAATCAAAGGTAAATGTTTTAATAATAGAAAGTATAATTAAGGCAGTGTAGTTCAGCTCTTTATATCTGATAGGGCAGCAAAACTGTGAGCATGTTGGCCTGTATACAAAGTCTGATTGCCTTGGTTGTCCTCAAGTCTTTGCAGAGCGATGCACTTTGCTGAAGATTAAATAATGTGATATGGAATCAAACTTGAGTTACACAAGTGCTATGGTCTGGAAGTTTGTGTACCCCCAGAATCCATATGTGGAAACCCTAACCCCCAATGGTATTGGGAGGTGGGGTCTCTGGGAGGTGATAGGTCATGGGATGGGGCCCTCGTGAATGGGATTAGTGCCCTGAGAAAAGAGACCCAGAGAGATTCCTCCAGCCCCTTGCACCACGTGAGGCTAGAACCAGGAAGAGGGCCCTGACCTGACCAAGTGGATGCCCTCAGCTCAGGCTTCCAATCTCCAGAACTTGAGAAATGAATGTCTTCCTTTTATGAAACTTCTCGGTTGTGGTATTTGTTATAACAGCCTGAATGGACCAAGATACCAAATGTCAGAGATTTGACATGTTTTGAATAAGCATATCACCTTTTACTGTTACAGTGGTCCTCCCTTTACTGAGGTTTTGTTTTCTGTGGTCTGAAAATATTAATTGGAAATTTCCAGGAATAAACAATTTGCAGGTTTTAAGTCATGTGCCATTCTGAGTAGCATGATGAAATCTCACGCTGTCCCGCTCTGTCCCACCTGGGATGTGAATCGTCCCTTTGTCTACTATGCTCACGCTGGACAGGCTCTCTGTCCGTTAAGTCACTTAGTAGCCGTCTCAGTTTTCACATTGGTTACTAGAGACAGACAGACAGAGAGAGAGAGAGAGAGAGACAGAGAGAGAGAGAGAGAGAGAGAGGCCACAGTCACATAACTTTTATTACAGTATATTGTTATAATTGTTCTATTTTATTATTAGTTGTTGTTAATCACTTACTGTACCTAATTTATAAATTAAACTTTATCATAGGCATGTGTATATATAGGGAAAAAATGTAGTTTGCATATAAGTTCTGGTACTTACTAGCCATGGTTTCAGGTATCCACGTGGGGTCTTGGAACATATCTCCAGTGGATGGGGTGGGGGGACTACTGTATAAGCTTTTATATCTTAGAAAAATGTCTTATCAGTTCTTCTTTCTCACAATTCTTTTAGGTGTGCAGGGATACTTGTCCTGTCTCCCTTTTATAAGAAATTAAACAAACCTCTGAATTAATAGAAGTCACAAATCTACCTGACCTGTGAACCCACCTACCTGACTTTTCCATTGTGTCAGACTTCCTCTCTGATTAAGAAGAATTTAAAATTGCATGTAATTGTTGTATAGCATTTTTATTGGAATGCATATAAAATGCATTCCCCATTCTTCTATATTTATATTTTTTATATTTATATTTATATTATTTATATATATATTATTTATATTTATATATATATAATATATTTATATATATTTATATATATATAATATATTTATATATATATTATATTTATATTATATTTATATTTATATAATTTATATTTATATTATTCCCCATTAATCTATATTTATTGATGTAAGTATCATTGGTATTAGGACACTGGGGCAACGGAAAGACCAGAAAGGAAATCTGAGAGAAGTTTACCTATTAAGAGTGAAAGTAATGACCACTGCTCAAATGATAATATCAGAACTTTATAGATTGACCCATCCTCTTATTACAGTGACTTCATTCCTAGTTTTTTGCCAATTACCCACCTTTATCTCTAGGCCTAAACGTTCCCCCAAAGCGTGCGTGTGTGTGTATCAACAGTCCCAAAACTGACATTATTTTCATATCCTGTTGTTTAGAGCCTGATTTAGTTTCATCAAATCTAAACTGATGTCAACACCGTACCATTGGTGACCCAAGCGAGCGACCGTGGCGCCATCCTGGGCAGCTTCTGTAGCACATGTTCATACTTATAATCACCTGCACGTTGAACAGGTTCCACTTCCCACATCACGTTTTCATCTCTCCTTTCCCATCGCTGTGGAGCGCCCTCAGACGTGATCCCTCCCATCATTGGATTATTAAAACTTGCTTCCCTAGTTGCTTCTGACTGTGACAGACAACTGAAAGGAGATGGGGAACCCAAATCACTAGTCTTTGTTCAGGGCACCTAGTAGAACCGCTTTTACATAACAATTGCAGGTTTGGTTTGGTCCTTAGGTCCTTTGCTACTCCCTGGAAGCTCTGTCTTCATCCCTTTCTGAGAGAAAGCAGGTTTAGTGAATTCTCCCAAATAGTCATGCCTTGTAGCTGAGACTTCGCTTTTACAATTAGAAAACACAACGAGGACCACCACGAAGAATTTGCTTGTATTCTTCTCTGCAGTGTCCTAACACCTTTCCCAGAGGCCCCGGGGTAGGTGGCTGACTAAAATGGAAGGGCAGAGGTGACAAGGACAGCTGGAGGAAAGCCTTGGGGGAGTGACCTCTCAAAGCTTCTTGACTACTGTTTTCCTCTACATGCTCTTCTCACTGTTTCATTTTTTGGAAAATGTCATTGTGTGATAAAATGTGCTCTGCCATTAGGATGGGCTGAGTATTTCTGGCGCCTCTCCAGCACCGTAAGGGAACATTTCGGGCTAGTCTCACCCCTCTGATGCAGTGCTCAGTGTGACGTATCCTCATGTCTCAGTAAAGGCAACCACATAATTAAATCTTGTCCAGATTGTGTCAAATAACGGTGACAACTTTGTCCATGTAGTTTTTCTTGTTGTTGTTTTATAACCTGCTTCTAAGGATTCTTATTACTCCTAAAAATACCCCTACACTAAGCTCTTAACTTTTCTTGCTAACAAGGTATTTTAAAAATATTAAAAGATTTGCCTCATAATCATTTACTCAGTCTGTGGAAGGAAGATCAGTCCACGTTTACAGAGATTATATACTAACATTTGTAATAGCGATTGCAAATGATACACATGTAATATCTTGATTATGTTTCTCCAAAACTCAGTGGTTCCTAAAATTATGCCTAAATATTGAAATATTAAGTTTTCATTTGCTACATGGTAATTTACTCATTATTCAAAACATATTGATGACTTACTTCCCTGTGGCTTTAAACCAAGAAAAAGAACAAAGGGAGCTTATAGCCTTCTCTTTGTTTTTCCAAAGCACTTACTCATTTCCTGCTGAAGAACTAACAGTGTATGAAATTGTCTATAACTCCAGCTGCACTTTGAGTTATTGTGTGTTAGGAAGCTTTTACTTACCTTTGATTCTTCCAGCACCAAGGAGAGTTCCTAGAACATAGTAGGGAGTCAGTAACATTGTCGAAAATAAAATACATGTAAATGAATAAGTGATAGTGAACATCAGGTCAGGTTATTTTTGAAAGATGGGGTAGAGCAAGTTGAAATTTTGGAGGGTTTGCAGTTATTAGAGTTATTAGTAATGAAAGTTGCAGTTTGGGTTTTGGTTTTGCATTAAGTTCGTCAACACTGATTTCCCGTTTCAGCTCGTCCAAATTGGAGTGAGAACTTGAGGGCTTTCATGACAGTGTGAACACTTTTATTTTTTCACATTAAACTTAGCAACAAAATTTCACTAAGATTTTTCTAGACCATTCATCTTAGTTTTCATAGAACCAATTTTTCGAGCTTATATTTTATCACCGCATATACAAAATTGAGATATTTATCACAACCGGCATGGACAGGCGAGGAAACAAATATGTCCATTGATAAGCTAATAATTCATATTTTAGGAGCAGAGGTGTACAGCATTCTGGAAATCATACTGTAAGTCTTGAGAGTTCCACATATTGAAATGAAAGGCCTCTGTTTACTTAAAATGTCCGTTAAAAGGGGATTGACTAAGTGAGGTTTTCCTGTCTATAAGAGAGGCCCATATATATTAAGAAATTCATATTTCTTAATCTATCAAGAAATATTTGTTTACATAATATATAAAGATTTTGCATATGGATCTATATATAGCTATAGATAGATAGATAGATAGATAGATAGATAGATAGATAGATAGATAGAGATAGATATATCCACAGGGAGTATACATGTCTCCAGGTGGAACACATATATTCCATGAACCATATTATAGGCAGTGCTATATTCAGATACTGCTGGTACTAATTTTAAGAAATAATGCAAAGCACGGTGATGACAAATATTAGAATTGACCAGGAAAACTGAAAATAAACATGTGACTAACATGAGAAAAACTACAATATTTATATACGGTTTTGCCAACTCATCCTCATGATATGATTAAAATCATACACCTCTTTAAATAATACCCACATGTATTTTACCAAAGCAGGAAAGCGTGTGGAAAATGCCAAGCAATAGATTTGAGTCTGCTGGTGCATTCCCTGTAGATGCCATAGATTAAGGCAATAATTGTGCCTTGCGATTTCACTTTTATTCCGAATTCACACTGTAACTATGCTGAACTGTCCTTTTCCACCTGAGTCTGTAATGCATTTACTGGCTACTTTACTTTCATTCCTTGTTTCTTATTAAAGTGCACGTTGTAGGGTCTAGAACCTGCTGGATCCCTCATAGACTTACAACTATGATTCTGACAGGGGATCATATTGTACATGTTTTGAGAGTGAATTAGCAGGTAGAATTATTATAATGTGAGCATAATTGCAACTTCTGTCTGTTGAATATCATTCCATGTTGAAAATAGCTGTTTGAGCTTCACCTCCACGTGCCTATCTTAGTAAGGAGCCATTAGCAAATCACAGCTTTCATTAAGTCTTTCATTGAGGGTCACTCCTAGAAGTCTTCCCAAACCTGCCAGGTTTTCATGCTACAACATTTGGCTCCAGGACTTGTCCCTGCTCAGCCGCCTGCCTCCTACAACAGTGCGGGGCACTGCAGGGAGACTTTGCACTGCATGCAGTGTGGGGTGCTCCGCGAAGCGCACTGCTGTGACGTCATTTAGCAGCTTGCGCTTCCTCTTTGATAGAGAAAGACGTAAGAAAGGATTGCATCCAAGGAGCTCTAGAGATGGATGTTTCTAGAACCACAGCAGGTGCCACCATGACCCATAAAATGAAGACCAGTTGCATTGCAAATAAGGTTCCAATAAACAAATAACCTGGGCTAACCTGCTGTACTTGTGACAAGATAATGGAATAATAGAAGATTAGGAGAAGAGAACTGGGAAGTAAGCATGTGAGAATGGTGAGAAAATGTCAACTTCCCAAATTGGAAGCCAACACAAGAACATCACTTTTTACAGAGCTCTGTCAGGTTTTATGGAGGAAAAAAAAACAAAAAAACAACTGTATTCAAAACCTAGTTTTTCATTTTCATTTGTAAAATATACTCCAAAATTAATTATTAGACTAACTCATTGGCTTATTGTGTGGCCTTTTCTTTCCTCCCAGTGCTTCTAGCAATATTATTGGGAAAGAAACACTGGATTAACATGGCTTTACGAGAGAAAATATTTTAAATTACCATCAGAAGAATTCCAGAACCAAGTAGATAGCAGAAATAGTTTCAAACTACTTAGTATTAATAGAATATTTTTAATGAAAAAAGTCCTATAAATGTTAAAGCTTAAGTTATAATAGATGGTAAATGTTAAATAAGTTAAAAGGAATGAATTTGTTTGGTGTCCTGCTTTTTACTCTCTGTGCTAAAAGGAAAAAGTAGCCTAAACCGGAAGCATAACCAACCCCCAATTTCCATTTCTGACTTTACGTATGTCTGATATTCGGTGAATGCTTTTCAAACAAGATAAAGCAGACCGTCATGAAATCCTCATTTTCACCGTTACTTTGAATTTCCATTGTCTCTACCTTTAGCTTCTGTCCTTTCAAGTGGGATATGCTCTGTCACTAGGTGGGGACAAAAAATTATAACAGCCTGTGGTCCCTGGTCACACAAAAAACCCTAAATAACATTGTGTGGCCAACAATGCTGTTTTTGGAATAAAGAAAAATTGCATTTAAATTGCACTCATCTCTTCAAGTATTATTAACTAACAAGATGCATCAAAAATGTACATTTATTATGAGCTTATTTGGATCTTAGATTTCAATTTCTTATAGAAATAATATTGTAGAAAATTACTTTGTTTCTCTATCAACAAAAATATCTTTGTAGTATACTTGAAGTACCAACCAACATGTTGATACTTAACTTTATATAATAAGAAAAATGATGTTTTTTTTTTTTGTTTGTTTTTTGTTTTTTACTATAAACAGACTGTGATTACAAAGGGAAATACATCAAATGTCAGCTGGGACAGGGCTGCCTCCTGGAGTCTGGTTGGAAATAATTCTAGATGGGTGGGCTCTCTGCATTGCTGTCTTTCCTAAGCATGAACATGATCGAAAAACCATTTTATAACATCCTCAACTCCTTCCATGCCCAACCTAGGAGGTTGGAAAACAATATTGGGGAATGAAGAAGAGTGGTAGAAAAAGATATAGCTATATAAATATTAAGAGTGTTTGAATTACAGACATTCAGAATTTATAACACTTGTCTATGAAAGTGTTTTTCAGTCAGACACAATAGTTACAAATAGTTCCTAGATACACACAGAAAAAGAAAGCCAACTAAAGGAAAACTGGATAAAGCAAATGAAAAGGCAGTTTACTCAGTTCACAGACATTAAACTTGGTCTTGTGACAGGTTATCACAAACATACAAACCTGCAACAGAGATAATTTTTCCCAAACCAAAGAAGAATATCCTTTTTTCATAGTTTTACATTTGAACAGTCTGATGTATTACAGACCGCTAATAAAGCTTTTTAAGGATTATACAATAACAGGTGCCAAACTGTTGGGTGAGACAGGTTGAGTAACTAAGTTGCTCCCTCACTAGCTTGATGCTCTATAAATTCCTATTAACAGAACCATTTTATCATAATGATATTTTTCTGGAACATAAATAAATATAAGTTGACTGAAGTACGATTCTTTTAGTTCATAGGTACATTTATTTACAAACTTGTTTTATGAAATGTCGGTTAGTAGAAAAATACTGTTATAAAATGAGTGAAATTTCCAAAGATTAAAAGTGCAAGAAATTAATAATTTTAGTACCAGTAATTCAGACATCACCGCCATCAGCTTTGAAGCCCTTTGTCTATCCCGCCTGTCCCATCTCCTTTCCCGTCATATTCACAGCTTAAAAGTGTTGTGAATTTTGTGCTTATTTTTTCTTTTATTTTCTTTATATTTTGTCTCTCCAAATACATCATTTTCCTTTGCTTGTTTGAAACTTAAAATAATTTGAATCATACTCAAAGTATTCTTTAGTGGCTTCATTCAGTCACTCAGAATTTTACTGAGAAAATGTCGATACGTTGAGCCATAGATTATTGATTTTCATGGCTGTATTACAATTTTAGGGACATGTGCATTTTACTATATTCACTCTGTTGCTACCAATCTATATGGGTAAGTGTTTCCGCTGTTGTCAATTTTTTTGGCAAACTGTGTAGTTATGAGCATTCCCTTACATACCTCCTGTGTGGGGGGCACACACACGTCACTTACAGCCTTTGTTCATCTTCAGCTTTGCTAGATAATGACAAAATGTTTTCCAGATTGTTTGTATGATTTAGAATCACAGCAACTGTATGTAGGGAATTCTGATTCTTTCACATCCTTTCATACACTTGATAGTTCAGAGATTTCAGTATTTGCCAGTCTGGTGAGTGTTAAATAATGTCCTATGATTTTTCTTTGCAGTCCTCTGATTGCTGGTGAGATGATAGTTCTTTTCCTATGTTTATTAGCCTTCCTTGTTTCCTGTCTTGTAAAATTCTGGTCTGCCCATTCTCCCACTGGATTGTGTATTTTTTATTTTTACTATAGACTGACATGATTCGTATATTAGGAACGCTAAATTTTTATTAGTTACGTGGGATGGAAATGCCTTTTATTAGTGTGTGACTTTTACTTCCATTTCATTTATGATCTTGTGTAATTAGTAGGATTTCTTAACATTGATATTCTCAGTTTTATCGTTTTCTTCCTTTGTGGTTTATACTTGTTGAACATCATTCGAGAAACGTCTTCCTGCCCAAGCTAATAGCTATTCTTCCAGATTGTCTTTTAAATATTTTATATTTTTCACATTTATAATTAGATCTTTAATAAGTCTGGAAAAGAGTTTTTTGTCTGTGGTTTTAGATAGAGGTTCACTTGGTTTCCACATGGATATTCTGTTAATATAGACCATTTTATTCAGAATTTATGTTTTGTAGTAATGGCATACAATGTCATTTCTGTTAAATGGCATTTTCAACATGAGTGGTATTTTTCACATGTTCATTTTTCCTCCCATTAATGAATGTATTCTATCTCTACATCATTACTATTCTGTCTTAATCCCTAGAAGTTTATATAATTATAAATAATAAATACATAAAATGATTAGCTTTATGGAGTTGTATAGTTTTCCAGGCCTGCCATAGCAAAGTACCACAGACTGTGAAGCTTATACAATAGGAATTAATTTTTCACAATTCTGGATACAGAAGTCCAAGATCAAGGTGTGTTTAGGGTTGGTTTCTTCTCAGTCCTGTCTCCTTGATGTGTAGACAGTCATCTTCTCTCTGTGTCCTTATATAGTCCTGTGTGTGCATGTGCGTGTGTGTGTGTGTGTGTGTGTGTGTCCCCTAATCTCCTCTTATAAGGAACCAGTCCTATTGGATTAGAGCCCACCCATATGACCTCATTTTACCTTACTTACATCTTTAAAGGTGCTGTCTCCAAATATAGGCACATCTGAGGGGCTGAAGTTTAGGACTTCAACATATGAATTTTGGAAGGCACAATTCATCCTTGGGTTATTTGCTTATCCTTTGCCTATTCTTGAACTTCACATATATGGGTACATCCAGGGTGTAATACTTGGTTTGTGGCTACTTTTGCTGATCGCAATGTTTTTGAGTTACCCACATTATTGCATGTGTCCATAATTTATTTTTATAATTGCTGTATAATATTCCATTCTCCAAATATACCAATAAACATTTGTGTTATTTATTGATTCTGACAATGAGCATTTAGATTATTCTACTGTTAGGCTATTATTGATAAAGCTACTATGCTCGTTTCTGTATTTGTCTTTGGAATTTGGGAGTTATATACCCCCAAATTCATACATTGAAACCCAAATGTGACTGTACTTGGAGACAGGACATATAAGGCAGTAAGAAGATTAAATGAGGTTAGAGGGTGGTCCCTGGTCTGCTGGCTCCCTCTCTCTCTTCTTTAGTTGATCTGATTTGGGATTTGTAAACAGAAAAATTGTTCCTTTACTTTGCTTTTTTCTTTATTGTTTGGCCGTTTTCTCAACTCATTGCTTTTCTTTGTATAGCTTCTTGAAATACAAGTTTTAATATTTTATTTTAAATTAATTTTTAACAATTTATATATTTAGAACTATAAATTTGTGTATTGACATCCCACAATTTTGATATACTTTCATTCTAATTTGTTCTAAACTTTTTATCTTCATGATTTCATCTTTGACCCATGAATTTTTAGAAGTATATTATCTAATATCCAAATATTGGTGAATTTTTTACATTTCATTTTGTCATTAATTTATAGTTGAAATCTATTGTGAACAGGGACTATAGTCTATGACTTTAATCTTTTGTGATCTATTGAGACCTATTTTGTGGTTCAGCATATAGTTTGTTTGGTGAACACTCCTTGAGCACTTGAAAAGAAATATTGAAATGTGAAATGATTTTGGTCACATAAAACCAATTACAGCAATTTTGCTTTTTCCTTGAAATATATGTGCCTTTTTTTTTTTTTTTTAGTTCAATTAAGGAAATAATAGTTTTACTTTCCTTATAATATCCTAGAATTTAACAGAAGTTTACTTGACCCCAAATTCTCCAGTATTTTTCCATCTTTGTATAGTCAGGGGTTATTTTCTGAGATAATAACATTCAATTTTGATATCATGTATACTCAAATTTGAAAAAATCATCTAGATTTAACTAAAAATTTAATTTATATGGAAGTTTTCATTTTACTTGATCTCTTAAATTTGTTTAACTTTTGGTTTTCTAAAGGAAGTCCACTGATAATTCTTTTTAAGAAAGAGAATATATGTCCTATGTTTTGTGAACTTTTACAAATTTTGAGAATGTTATTTTACTGTCACACTTCTGAAAGACAGTCATCGTGTACAGGCTTCTTCATTCATGAGTGCTTTCTAAAATCTCTAATGTATATAATCATTTCAAAATAGTTAAAAATTGATACCATAATTTAGGAGTGCAAATATGAATTATATAAATTATTGTCTTTTCAGGTGAAAGACAGAGACACAGTGAAATAAATGACTTAAAGTCACCCAGTGAAAAATCAGACAATATTATTTCACAAGTCCACACTATTATTTTTAACTATTATGACATGGAAATAATTTATTTCATTTAAGGGGTTTTTCAAGTACTGTGTACCTATTCTGCACCTGTAGAACCAGACATTATATAATAGCATTTATATACAATGTAGCAATTAAAAAACATTTATATACAATGTAGCAATTAAAAAGCATTTATATACAATGTAGCAATTAAAAAGTATTTCAAGTTTGTTTACATGGCAATCTCTGCATCTTAAAAAGTAATTCATTTCATTTAAGTTAAATCCCCAAACAAAATATTTCTGTTATATAAATAGCCTTCAATTAAGGGAAATAAACAATATTTATTATCTAAGTATTCTGTCTCAAAAGTAAAAAAGCTTAAGGAAACTAGAATAACTTATAATAGGCATTCTCCATATGTTTATAGATATTTCCTTCAAAATACTAATGAAAAATATTAATCTTGATAATTACTAGAGAAATACATGTTATTCTCTTTTTGTCCTGTTATGTTTATTTTTAAAATCCATAGCAATCTCTTAAAGGATAAATTCCTGTTGAATAGATGATATCTCACGCAAAGTGGATTTAGAGGAACTATTTTATCAGGAGGCAATGTTAAAAAATTATGTTGTCATAGAAAATCTACTGTGGCCCTCTTTTAAAATAACTCTAGAATTTAGCATTTTGTCTTACCCATGTTTGGCCCTTGAAATGTTTGGGATGTATTGAATTGTATTGTTATATTGGTTATGGTTCAGCTAGGAAAAAGTTAACACATTCAAAACAGTTTAAGCAAAAATAATCCTTAACAGAGATTGTTTACTGAGGTGCGGCCGGTTTGAGAAAACCATCATGACATGGTGAATCTTATGACACCAGCAGCAATGGGAAGCTGCTGTGCCTGGCAGCCGAGCTGGGCGCGGGCTCCTTTTGCACTGAGGACCTCAGCCAGGCCAGCCTCAAAGGGCACATCCGCTCCTCCAGGAAAGCACTGAACAAGTGGCAAGTGTCAATATTAACGATTTCAGAACTCTGAAAATAACTAAAGGCTTGCAGCAATTCACAGAGTATTTATTGGAGAAAAATGAGTATCAGTAAGAAAAGAGAAGTTGTTGGTATTTTGTGCCCCAGTCCCTCCTTCAGGAGCAGGCCTGAAAAGCAAAAGTGTTCTCTGACCCATGAATATGTCCCTCCATCAGCGGCATGGCCGTGGGGGCCATGATGTTTATCGATGACATGATCATGTGGGAACATTTATGGGGCAGCAAAGAAGCATTTTGGCTTTTGTTCTAGGGAAGACGGGGAAGAAAGCAGAAAGCAGCAGGTGCTATACTTTTATTGAAAAATCATAAAGTAATAGTTTTGTATTTCTATTTGCAAACAAAAAATATGATGATGAGAAGTAGAAATTTAGTATTGTGACAATTTTATACTGTTTACTTTTTTAAGTCCTTGTCAGAATCCTTCACATTTGGCTTCTGTTTCTCAATATATAAATAACTTTAAATAACAGTGACCTTGGATGTCGTTTTTTTTTTTCTTTTTAGTGTATGTAGTTTAGTTTTTATCTTTTTCTGGTTTTATAGAGAAGTAACTGACATCCATCACTGTATAAGTTTAAGGCATGCAGCATGATGGTTTGATTTACATGTACTGTGACGTGATTATCACAGTAAGTCCAGCTACCAACCATCTTCTCACACACATACAATAAAAAGGAAGGAAAGTAGGAAGGATTAAAGGACAAAAATTCTTCTTGTGATGAGAAACCTGAGGATTGACGCTCTTAACGTTCCTACGTGTCACACGGCCATGTTCACGATTGTCATCAGGCTGTACATTGCACCCACAGTACGTACTTCCAACTGAAAGTAGGGGCCTTCGGACCACCTCCCTCCATTATCTAGAGAAAAGTATTTATGATAAAAAAGCAAAGGGAACAAAAACAAGAGTAGTTCTGCAAAAGTCTTTACAGCATGCCTTATGCTTAGAGAAGTTGTGCTTTCTAACTCTTACCTTCGTTATAACTGTGAGCAGGGAGATTTGGGGCCCCTCAGGACCCCAAATGAGAATCATTATTGATACACTATCGACATCACTATCAATACAATTGTTTTAGAAAAGAGAATGATTATCTTGGGAATGGTGACTCTGTGTTGGATCTGAAGTTTGACTACGGATGAGAGGATTTTCAATGTGCTTCTTAAGATAGGGATGCAGGAAGTTTGGGGGGGGGGGGGCTCTCCTTGCTTGTACTTTTGAAATATTTCAAAGAACATCAGAGGGCTTAGAAACCATGACTCCTAATAGGTGATTATTTCTTAATATTATCCTGAACAGAAAAGAAAAAGCATTTGATACACAACTTTTCTTGACAGTTGTGTATCTGGTGGCATTCAGAAGAACTCACTGCCTTACGAACAAGACCGATTCATTAGGGAGTGGGACCTTCCTCTGTCTCATGCCGAATGTTCCCCTGAAAAAGTCACCCCCAGGCAGCTTTCCATGTTATGATGACATTTGTAATCTACATACTGAAAACAGCTTAAATTTGTGACTATATTCTCAAATATATATCGGACAAATGTAAGAGGATTGTAATTGCAGAGTTGCATAGAACTAGGCTGCAGGCTTGAAGATAAGTGTATTTGGGGAAGAAATACTAATAAAATGCTCATTTTAAAGCCAGAAAGCATACCTGTGAGAGGTTTTAAGTAAATGCAGGCAGAGGGGAAGGTGACACATTTGAGCTCTAGCAATACTGAAATCTATCTCAAAATCTCTTTCTTTTTCCGTACAAAGGCTCTCTAAAAAGCCTTCATCTATATTTTAGATTACTATCAACATAATAGTTGCTTCCTCTTATACTTTTATACACTCGCTGTAGAATTCTATTGTTGTCAGAGCTTTTCAGCTACAGTTGAAATTGCGTTCGACCAAATCTTTATTTAGGTTTCGTAGATATGATGACTTATTAAACAGACTACAGCTTATTTTGGCATTTTTCAGGATTTAATCATCCCCGACAAATGGCTTTAGGAGGCGCTGACTTTTATTTTACATTTTTTCATCATTCAGTCATCTCTCTGAGAATAATCGAAGTCCCAGAATTGAGTCATTCTCAGGACTGCACCCACTAAATGCACGAAGTCCCGTTGATCTCGCTCACACACTAGACGCACTATGTACAATGTGCTGGAGCGACATGTGTATCACAAACACAACCTCTCAGATCCTGATATATATTTTGTCATTGAAAATGAATGGTAACATTATAATGGGAAGCCCTCCACAACTAAAGTGAAATAAGTAAATAAACTGCATTCATAAGATTGTTTATTTCAGATAAATTTTGCATTGAAAGTAAACAAACATTTATATGCAAATCGAATACAGCACATTCTGAGAACTGCGTAAAGTTCATGTTGTTAGAAATAACCTTCGTAAAAAAAAAAAAAAAGAAATAACCTTTGTGATTGTAGGTTATTGCTTCAAGGTTCTGTCAGCTGACAAAGAAAAATGTGTGTGTATATGCTAAACCATATATATATACCTATCTATAAATACATCTACATGCAGCCATCTCAATCTGTATTCAGCTAAACATGAGTCCGCGCTGATGTGTCCAACTCCATTCCATCCCCACAGGGCCATTGTAAGCACCTTCCTTTGCTTATCTATAATTATGACTCCAATAGTGAGAAATCTGGCTCCCACCACAGCTCTTCATTTACGTAATTATTCAGTGTCATTATACATGTTCAGCAGTGTCAGAATTATTAACCTACATCCCCATGGGAAGCAACTGTATGAACTATGGTGCATTGCTCTTCTGCAGTTTCTTCCATCGTTAGTCTTACAGACTCCATCCATTTCCAAAGTTAAGTCAGCACCTTTTCTCCCCACTCTCTTAATGAGATTGTCCTTTTGGGCAGATCATTACCCAGGATTCACATATCTCTCTCGTTATATTATTTCATCCCATCACTTTTTTTATTATATTAGTCTCAGGTGTACAAAATAACATAATGAGTAGACAGTTCCACCCCTCACAAAGTGATAAACCCCCCAAGCCTACTACCTCGCTGACACTACCTAGCTGTTACAATACCACTGACTATATTCATTATGGTAACAACTGAAATGTCCATCAATAGACGATTG
Organism: Rhinolophus sinicus; assembly: GCF_057876585.1. NCBI lineage: Eukaryota > Metazoa > Chordata > Mammalia > Chiroptera > Rhinolophidae > Rhinolophus > Rhinolophus sinicus. The sequence goes on along the minus strand of NC_142504.1, from coordinate 114,455,364 downwards.
GTTAAAGAAATTGGGGTACTCTGCTATTAAAAAGAATGAAATATGACCATTTGCAATATGGTTAGACCTAGAGAAATTATTCTAAGTTAAATAAGTCAGACTGAGAAAGACAAATACCATATGATCTCACCTATATGTGGAATCTCAAGAAAAGAATAAATGAGCAAACAGAACAGAAATAGACTCAGAAATATAGAGAAAAAACTGATGGTGCTAGATGGGAGGGGAGGTTGGGATGGGAAAGAAGATGAAGGCATCCCATCTCTTTTTACATGGTTCTTTTTCCTTTGTTATTCCCCCTCCTCATTTTTTTAGATACAGAAAATACATATTAAATGATGAGAATGTGGCAAATCTTTCCCCCTTTATAAAAGGAAATTTAAATAACTTTTTAGAACTTTAATCCACTTCATTTTCTAATTCTTATCATCAGAAAACACAAAGTTCAAATGAAAATAATACAAAGTAGAGCAGCAGTATCCATCCTAATATTTTATTTCCCCCTTGTGGTTTCTGTCTCAGCTCCCAGGACCTTTTCCAGAAGCAAAGATATGATTTAATATGCATTTCAGCCTTTGCGTCCCACATATAATGTGGTAATAGAAAGGAAAAAAAAATGTGTTTTAAGGAAAGAAGGAAATGAAAAGTATTGAGAATTATTTAAAGATTAAATGTTTCTTGATCCTCTATTTGAGCTGAAGCTGTGTCATATTCAGAACCTGCTCTGGAAACATTTCACTGACCAGAAAGGACCGTGCCGAACCAAATCTGAGCAGAAAACAATGTGCAACCGAAACTGATTTAGGCCTTTACATGCCCTCCCTTCCCCCCTTCCCATCCAACTGCTCCAAGGTATAGATAGCACCAGAGGGTTTAGCAAACCCAGACTTGAGAAAATCTTGAAAACTGTAGGACTATCTCCACCATAGGCTGAGGCAGTGGTGTCATTCCACTGAGAAAGTGGAACGAACTCTCTAGTTATGTTGATCTTTCAAACAATACCAGAGTAGAGAAATGTGGAGTAACTATAGTTCTTACCCATCAGCACTGAACAACCAGGCCTATTACGTTGGCAGGCACACAGCAAGGATCAAATACTTGTCCAATGAATCAATGGACTAATGTGCATACAGTTTGTAACATAGCACCTGCTATGCAAATATCAATATATATTAGCTATTATTAATATTTATAATAATTGCTGTTTTCATTGTAGTTATTTTTATTAGTTATCACTATTCTTCAGATTTAATTCTCTTTGATGGATGTGTCACATCCCCAGGCTCGTTTTCTGATCCATAAAATCCCCTACGCTGCTCTGAGGCACCCTATGAAATGTACTAGAGATTTCCACCTCTTCTTTAGGAATCACCACACTTTATTGGATAGCTCACTACTTCCAATTATACGTTATCACTCTAACAACCCTCTGATTTATCATAAGTTCAGTGGCTCGACCATTATCTTGAATCTGCTATGATTATGAGCTAGGCCATGTCTGCAGCCAGTTGTCATTTAGCTAAATTCCACAAAGCTCCCCATTCCATATTGAAGAGTGCTTCGGTTGTTTCTAAAAGGCAACTATTGTTATTAAATTTCAGGCCCTATGTCCCTGAATAGTCAGCTTGGGCTGCTATACCAACATACCAAAAAGTGGGTGGTTTAAACAGCAAACATTTATTTCCTGCAGTTCTGGAAGGTCAGGAGCCCAAGATCACGGTGCAGACAGATTTGGTGTCTGGTGAGAGCCCTCTTCTTGGTTCTCAGATGGACTTGGTTTCTCTGACATCCTCACACGGCCTTCCCTTGGCTTGAGCATGCAGATGGGGAGAGAGAGAGATCTGTGTCTGCCACTTTTTGTAAAGGCAGTGATCCCATCACAAGGGACCCACTCTCCTGACTTCATCTAATTTGGAGTACGTCCCGAAGACCCTGCCTCCAGATAGCTTCACACTGCAGATTAGCGTTTCACATATGAATCCAGGGTGGGTAAATGCTCTCTGTCTATGGCAGGACCTAATCTTAAAACGGTATGTCCATGGGCAGCCAGTGGGTTAGAGTGCGGTGCTCTTAACAAGGTTGCCGGTTCGATTCGCACACAGGCCAGTGTGAGCTGCGCCCTCCACTACTGGATTGAAACCACTACTTGACTTGGAGCTGATGGGTCCTGGAAAGACACACTTAAATGAGTAAAAGTTTAAAAAAACAAAACGGTTCCTGACCCATGTATTCCCACCCTCTCTTCCCTCCATTGTGGATGGTGTCACTCATCAGTCATAGGCCTGTTTCCTTTCTGAACTGGATGGTGCTTGTGAAAATCCTCAGTTCACTGGAGTGAACACATGACAGCTCCCTGCAGGCAGGCAGCTCGGCCCCCTCCTGCGTGTGCTGGAACTACCACGGCCGCGCAATTAATTAACCAGCGACGATAATTGATATTTTGGTGGTGATGTTGGAAGAGCTAGGAGAAAAGAAAAAAAAACAAAAAACAAGCAAAAAAACCCACAAGTGCTCTAAAAGGTCTTCGTTCTAAAAGTGGGGCAATTAGAAGAATGACTTAAAAGCTGCAATTAAGTTAATATCCGTAATAGTTTTATTTGCCGTAGGTAGCGACGCTGTGTAACTATTTAATGTGTTCAGAGAACTCAACTTCTCCTGACTTTATTAACTTTTCTATATCCTGTGATTCTTTTGTTCTCTGAATAATTATAAAAACTTTAAAAGTCAAGGATATCTTCCTTTGTCTTGAAATAGTATTCAGAGATCAGGAGGCACTTGAGTGGGACGTGCTTACATTTTATGTTGCAGTTCACTGCTTGTATCAGCCTGGGCCTGATACCGCCATGAGTCCTTTCTGATACGGACGCATGTTGCATGTGGCCAGTGGGAACGCATTCCTGCCTCTGACATCTGACGCTGTTAGCAACTTACACTCCCTGCCAGGAACTTTCTTCATTAACTCTCATTTGTGAAACTTTTTTGGACTTTTCATTATTTCTTGACTTTCTTTTTCTTTGGTGGCTCTCTTATTCCTTTTATCTTAAATGTCCAGAGGATGTTGCCCTTATTACTCTGGTATTTTCTTTCAATATTTGTCAATATATACACTTTATATTTTTATCTAACTTTAGTATCCATGTAAGCTTTATAGTTCAGCCACACCTGAAGTAAACAATTACTTCTTGCTTCCGGATTTCTCGTATCCCACTCACAACACCTGGAAACCCATGCATTTGTGAATGATGACTGACCATGTACATAGGGACAAGACAAGTAGTGCTTAGCAACCAAGCGTGAGGTACCTCTGTAAGCTGCACAGGCTGTGTCCAGTCACAGGCATAGCTTCAGAGTGGAAAGTTCTCTCTATCGTGACAGAAGACTCTCCACAGCAACATACAGCGCCGAATGCAGCAAAGGGCGCTCTCAACTGATCAGACGTTAATTTTTCTCTAAAAACATACTTTGGAAATAAGTCTCTTATCCTTTAGTAGAACAAGCCCTAGGAATTGTTGGACAATATTTACTGTTTGGAAGAGCCAGACAGGGGCTCTGAAAAGTGAATAAAGGTAATTCCCATTAAAGGGATAAATTAGAAAAATAAAATAGATGCAACTCGGTCACATATTTGGAGAAGTTGGTTCTATTACAAAGATATTATTGAGAGCTATTGATTTATGTATGTACTGCATAGTAAACTGTTTTGTAACTGGCAAAGAATCTTAGTTAATTTTTATGGGAGATTACTGTTTGTACATACTCCTGTATGCAAAGGTATATAACATGACACAAAATTCAAATTAACTTATTGAGCAATACTCCAATGTGCTTTAAGAAATATTTGCCTTGTATATCTTCCCAATAAAATTTTGCATCCTGGGAAATTAGAAACATATGTTCAATAACCAAAATGTTGAAGTAAAGTGGCTTGAAATAATTATCTCTTCATGTTAACACCCAAATCAACAGTAAACTTCCTTCTTCAATGCAGCATTTCACTTGATAATTAGCAGCTGTATGCTAATTACATTGGGAGCTCTTGATTTCCTGAGTATGCTAATTTAAAGTTCTGTTGAGTGGTGACTTTGTTTCTTGGAAGCCTGAAGGATAAGCCATATAGAATAGGCTCTGCAGCTCATCCTACCCTCCGTTCCTGGGGAAGGACAAACTGTGTCTCTCTGTTAATGGTCCCTCCCACTGAGAGGAAAATCCTTAGGACTCTGCATCGCTCCGGAAGGAAGTGATTGCCATATAAGTAATCGACCTCTGGGGAGACCGGGGTCCCTACTAGGGACAGAGAGCAACCTGAATGCCAATGGAAAGGTGAGAGCCAACCAGCAGTCACCACAGTCAAATTCACACTTGGCCCAGCTTTACTGAAAGTTGAATCTTCTAACTGAGCGTTTTGAAAGTGCATCATTTGACTAATGTAAATGTGATGGCAGTTAAGTGCTGATGGACATCCTGATGGAAAGCGAAAAGCATTAGGGACTCTTTCTAAATGAGGGGGAGATCGCCACAGAACTGCTGACAGCAAGAGTGGAGTGGACTTTGATCATGAAGTGTTTATGTGATCTTTATTCTCCAGTGTGGTTTGATTTAGGTTTCTCTTTGCAGTTCTCTACCCAACCCTTCTTCTGTGCAGGTTCTGTACTCTGCTTAAACAAAAGGGAGGCAGCTTCATTTGGAATAATATCCACAGCTTGATCCCTGCATTAAAATGTATCTGTTATGAGATAGACCGTTGGAACTGAGAGAAAGCTTCGAGAAACAACATGGAGAAGCAGCTGCCGTGTTTATACAAAAGGGAACAGAAAGCGACTTGAGAAATTTAAAGAAATGGTCATTTTTTATTTTTCTTCTTGAAATATACCAGGGGTGCCAAAAAATGTACACATTTTAAGGGATGTTATCTATGTATTACTTTTTAAAGTTGAATTGAATTACAGTAGCAATGCGTAGTATGACATTCGCTTAAAAAAAGGCATTAATCAAATGAATGCTAGTGTAATTCATTGTATTACAATTTTAATAGTTTTTTCCTTTCTTAAAATGCATATACATTTTTTTGGCATGCTCTGTATATAGACATTGCATGCTTTAATGACAATAATAGTATTCCTAACATTTATTATGTTCTAACTGGGTATGAGTCTAGTAAATACAAATACATATATGAGGTGTGACAATTAAGTTCCAGAACTTGTTGCAACGATGTTGCTACCGTTTCTGCTCTCAGAAGGTTTATTTATTATGAATTTGTACCAACTGGACAAACAGTTCACCAAGTTTACTATTTGGGAGTGCTGAAAAGGCTGCATGAAAAAGTTAGATGACCTGAACTTTTCACCAACCATTCATGGCTCTTGCATCACGACAATGCAGCAGCTTACAAGGCACTGTCTGTGAGTGAGTTTTAAGCCAGTTACAAATAACTGTATTGGAACACCCTCCCTACTCACCTGATTTGGCCCCCAATGACTTCTTTCTTTACCCAAAGATAAAGGAAATATTGCAAAGGAAGACATTTTGATGACATCCAGGACATCAAGGGTGATGTAACTACAGCTCTGATGGCCATTCCAGAAAAAGAGTTCCAACATTGCTTTGAAGGGTGGACTAGGCGCTGGCTTTGGTGCATAGCTTCCCAAGGGGAGTACTTTGAAAGTGATATTCAGCAATGAGTTATGTAGCACTTTTTTAAGGAGGAGTTCATGAACTTAATTGTCCAACCTCCTATGTTTAAGAAAAATACTATTTTCATTTCTCACTTAATTATACAAAATACCAAGTTAAAGAAAACAGTTTAAGGCAAGTTTTAAAAGGTCAACCTGCAGACAAGTATTGTGGCTCAGATATGGATGCAGACATGCTGGACCAAGGATCCATGTCCTGAGATGCAATTTCTCTTCGTGAGCCCCAAACACATAATGCACATCACTAAAGCTGATCAACATTTTACAGTGAACTCATGTGACAGTGCCATGTCATATGAGCCGTGGATGCTTTAAAAAAGGAGAAAGAAAGAGATGTGCTTCAGAGGCTGTGAAGGGTTCTACCAACTACATTATCCTTTACTTCAAGCCGTGCCTTACCTGTGTATATGAAGTTTAAAATACAAAGCATAACTTCGGGATACAGAATTTTTAAAGGATTTATGAAAATCTTGCCAAATAAACATCAAAAGTCAAGTTTACTGCTTGGCGATAGTGCTGCAATGATTTTCTACAACTTTTATTGAAACCAACTTAATAGAAACTGTATCTACAGTTTTACTCCTCATCAAAGAAATTACAAAAGCTAAAGAACTACCTTTAAGATATCTTGGTAACAGAAGCATGAATAGTCTGCTAGATAGCATAGGATGTGAAACAAAATAGAAAGAAAACAAATGCATGGGTCTTTGTTTGCCTTATTTATTCATTGCTAATGAACACATACTTTTTTCAGAATTATTTTAGTGTATATGTAAATAAGATAGTTTAAAGATCTTATATCATCAGAATAACTAAGGTGTTATCTAAATAGCCGTACTTCACTAGTTTCATCTGTAAGAAATTTCTCCTGCACAAGTTAAAGTTTAGTCCCTGGACTGGACACAAAGAGCTTCACCTCTATGCTTTTCAATGTCCTTCTCTTGCTCTCACTCGTTAATTGTAAATTGGCTGAATATTGAATTCTAGATCAATGGGTTTTTTCCTCAGCATTTTAAATATGTATTCCATCTGCTTATTGCATATGCTACTGCTAATGAAATGTCCAACAGGCTAAATTTTTTTTTCCTGTAGGTTATTTGTTCTTTCTCTCAGGTGTCTTTCAAACTTTGTGTTTGTTTTGTACACTCTGAATTTTTATCAACGTGTGTCTGAAAACAGTTTGAATTTTGTTCTTACTGCTGTAAATATAATGGACTTTTGATCTGATAACTCATATTTTAAAAAAAAAATTATTGAATTCTCAGACATGAATGTTTAAAATAATTTCCACTCACCACAGTCTCTACATTTCTCTTCTGGAACTTCTATTATAAAATAATGACTTAATAAGTTGTGCATATATAATATAATACCTAGAACAACTGCAAAATATACTATATAAGGAGATACTCTTGAAAACAGTACAGAAAAATTGAAATGGAATTTTAAAAGTAGCTCAAGTTATCCACAGACAGGCAGAAAAAAGAAAACAGCAAATAGCAGTGAGAACAAAATGAAAATAATATGGCAGACTAAACATTAATACATTCTTAATTGCATTAAATATAAATGGTCTAACTGCAGTAATCAAATGACAGAGATCAGTAGATTAGAATGAGAAAATAACTATATACTATACACAAGATAGCCATTTAAATCTAATGATATAAGTAAGCCAAAAGTAAAAAGATGGAAAAATATATTGTGCACATATTAATTAAAGGAAAGAAGTGGCTGCATTAATATTATATAAAATAGATCAGAGTCAAGAAAAAAGTCATAAATAATGATAAAAAGTCAATCCAACATGAAAATATAGTAATTCTAAATGTGTACGTGCCAAAAAAAACAGAGCTACAAAATATGGCATAAAACTGATAGAACTAAAAGGAAAAATGGACGAACCTGTAACTACAGTTAGTGATGTGAGTGACCATCTCACCAATTGATAGAATAACTAGACAAAAAACCAGCAGCTATATAGAAGAACCTAACAATCCCATCAATTGAAACACAATCAGCATTTATAGCATAGTCTATCGAAAATCAGCAGAATGCATATTATTTTTAAGTGCCCATGAAACATAGACAAAGATAGTCCATACCCTGGTATATAAGCAAATCTCAACAAACAAAATAATTCAAATCCTACAGTGTGTTTTCTCTGACCACAATAGAATCAATCTAGAAACCCACAATGCAAAGATAATAGAAAAGCTTTAGATACTTGGGAACTAAATAACAAACTGCTAATGTACCATACCTACGAGGGACAGTGTCAGGAATATTAGAAAAAGGAACACATTGAAACAAATGAAAAGAAAATACAGTGTAGACTGCCCCGACTTAGGATGGTTTGACTTACGATTTTTTAATTTTAGGATGGTGCAAAATAATACACGTTTAGTAGAAACTATACTTTGAATTTTGGTCTTTTCCTGGGTTAGTGGTATGTGGTACAGTGTTGAGCAAAGGAAGGGGCGCCCAGTAAGCCACGTGATCACAAAGGTAAACACTCCTATTCTACGCTGTCCTGTGTGGCAAGGTATCTGTACTGCGTGTTTTGGATATCATGTTCTGAGCACGTTTGAGGTGGGCCAGGCTAAGTTATGATGTTCTGTACGTTAAGTGTATTAAATGCATTTCAACTTTCAATATTTCCAACTTATGGTGGGTTTAATAGGATGTAACCCCATGGGCAATTGAAGAGCACCTGTACATGAAGGTGTGTAGGACACAGATAAAGTCGTGCTGAGGACGTTCATTATACTAAGTGAGTACATTGGGAACGTGCACAGTCTCAAATCCGTAGTCTAAGCTTTCATCTCAAGAACCTAAAATAAGAAGAGTAAAATAAACACAAAGCAAGTAAGAGGAAGGCAGTCATAAAAACATGAGTAAAATCACCGAAAGTGAAAAGAGAAAAATAGTAGAGGAATTCAGTGAAACAGCGTTGTTCATTGGAAAGATCAGTCAGATTGATAAACATTTAACAACACTGAAAAAGACAGAAAAAAAAGAAGACACGATTTTCCAATATCAGGAACGAAACAAGGGGTTTCATTAACTACAGACCCTGCAGACATTAATGGGAGAAAAAAAAGTAATACTACAAACAACTCTACATGTATAAATGTGACTTATCAGATTCCGTGGAATGATTCCTTGATAAACACAAACTATCACAGGAATAGATAATCTTAACAGCCCCATAACTCCTAAGGAAATTCAATTCATAATTTCAAAACTCTCAACAAACAAATCTTCAAGCCCTGATAGTGTCACTGGAGAATTCTACCAAATGTTTAAAGAAAGATTAACACCAATTCTACATAGTATCTTTCCCCAAAACAGAAGATAGAATACATCCCAATTTATTTTATGAAGCTTATTTGACTCAGATACAAAAAATAGGCAAAAGATACAGAAAAATTCAGACCAACATCCTTTTTGAAATTAGACAGAAAAATACTTAAAATATTAGCAGATAGAATACATCAATACATAAAAAGACATATCAACTCTGAGCAAATGGGTTTCATTCCAGATTTGCAAAGATGGTTCCATATTTGAAAATCAGAGTAGTCCATCAAATTAACAGGATAACAAAGAAAACCTTATCATATCATACAATCATATTAATTAGTGTAGAAAAAGCTTTTGGCAAAAGTGAACCCGCATCCACAGTAAAAATTCTGTGTGTGTGTATTCCTAATAGGAAGAGGGGCGCTTCCTGAGCTTGATAAAAAAGATGCACAAAGAAGTACAGTTAATATTGCAAATAATGTTGAAAGACTGAATGCTTGCCATTAAGAAAATGGCAAAAATATATGCTTTCACTAATCTTATTAAGTGTTGGATATTATGGCCAATGAAGTAAGTCAAGAGAAGAAAATAAAGGTATACAGATCAGAAAGGGGAAAAAAAAGAGTCTCTCTTTACAGAGTCATGATTGTCTAAATAGAAAATTCCAAGAAAGCTCCACAATATGCCCTGCTAGAACAAATAAAGGAGTCCAGCAAGTTTGCATGATTCAAGATAAGCATACACAAATCAATTGTATTTATATAACCAGTAATTAACACATGCGCAATAGAAATGCAACTACAATACCATTTTCAATCAATAAATGAAATCTTTAGTTGTAAATCTAATAAAACATATTCAGGACTTATGTGCTAGAAACTACGCAATGCTGATGAATGAAATGAAAGAAACGCTTAATAAACGCAGAGACACATCATGCTCATGGATTGGAAGGTTCAGCATGATCAAAATGTTACTTTTCTCAAAATCAATACACAAAGTCTTTATCCAGTTTTCCTGACCTGAAGGTGCTTGCTCCATTCGTCCATTGCGCTCTTTGTGTGATTCCTTTCCCTAATTCTTTCTTGTCCCGTGGCTGAAGATTGGCATTTGAGACAATCAAAAAGACTCCCAGAAACCCAAACATAATTTGGGACAACCATTTTATTCTGTGTGTTCTCACAGTATATAATGACATCATTATCCCCTGGTTAAATCCTAGAAAGGGAAATCCTGTACAATTGAGTGTTTTTCCTCTCTTTTCTGCCTCCTCTCTTCCTCTCCTTACAACTCCAGCTCAAAAACTTCACCCAGATCCCCCGGACCAGAAGACGCAGGCTTCATACTTTCTGTGTTCTGTATATCTTATTGCCCCTTTTCCTAACTCTAGCCTCGGGGCTGAAGATGGATAACCAAGGATAAAGAGAGAGACAGGTGACAAACTTCTTAAGAATATTCATGTAGTGGGATTCCCTGTCAATAAAGGAAGAAAAGAGGAAGGGAAGAATTTATTGTTGCTAAGTTTTAAATTTCATAATGAAGTCACAGTAAATAATGAATTTTTCTTTAAGATATTTTATGAAGTATTCATGGAAAAAATTAAAAATCTGGAGAAAACGGTGTAATGAATTCCCGAGTACTCACCTGCGAGCTGAAGCCATGTTTTCCCCCTTAGATCACAGTTACCTCCTCTTGCTGGCCCCTGACGCACTCCCAGGTACCTGTGGTTGTCATTTACCATTCCCAAAAATCGGCCGTTTCTACCGTGTATATTTAAACCCACTGGTACTGCATATATGTGGCATGCCTGCTTTTTAGGCTCTGTAACTTGCTTTTGGTGTTTAGCGTCATGTTTGTTAATTTGCATCCCTGTTGACACAGTTCGCCCTAACGCATTCCTTCTCGGTGCTGCAGGGTGTTCTATGGTCGACTCTCCCCAAATGTGTTTATCAGGTATCAGTTCTCCTCTTGCTGTGAATTTATACAGGATCCATTCAAGCCCTATGTAACCAGTGCTGCTATAAACATTTCTATGCAGGTCTTCTTGTATCACATATTGGCACAATAACTTAGAGGAACCCTAAGGTATGTACCTAGGACTGAAATAATTTATTAAAAAAATACTAATTACCTCCTATGGAAAATGCAACTATATAATATTCTGAGAACTAAAACAGTGAAGGAGATATTGCCCCTTTCCCAATGGATCTTTCATATTTATACAGAAAAACTTGAAAACAATTTGTGTAATCAAGTGGTAAATCTGCTAAAATAGCGGCGAGTCGCTTCTTGCTGCATCGGAAAACTTGTGCAACTGAGTCAAATTCTTCCTGGAAATGATCTTTGGATCCACTCTTGAAAGATGAGTTACTATTTTCCAGATGGACAAAACATAAAATGCATTCCTGGGAGAGGAAGAAGACACTAGTGAACAGAGATGTGATTTAACACACTATACTGAAAGAACTCCAAATGTTTTGATACGAATTCAGTTTAAAGGGCCTAGATTTGGTGAAATGATAAAAAATGAAATGGAAGTAAAAATATTTTTACTCATAAGTATTCTGCAAAACAATTCACTTCTAAGGCTAAAATTGCGCAATTATCTGTTTAGTCTTTTAAAAATTGCAATCATTATTAAATGTATCCACTTTCACCTTTATTGTAGTATTGGTTGATTTCCAAGTCCCAAAGAAGAATTTGTTGAAAAATATCCAATTATCCCTCTTTTTATCTAATGGTCCTTTGAGCAGTGTCAAACCCTGACATCTTATTAGACTCTGATTTTCTTTAATAGCCTCCTGACTCAATATAGGCAGAAAATGTATCTTAGTCATCTTTATATCATGAGATATGCCATAGCTTCTGGAGGTTTGTAGACGCTCAGTAAATTTATTTTGCATATGCCAGGAGCATAACCATGAAAATTTCTAGAAACCTTCTGTATCATAATGGTTAAAATGTGGATGTTGAAATCAAATATACCTGTCATTTGCTAGGTAATTAATTTCAATAACCTTTCTTTTTCTTACCTATAAGAGAAAGAAGACATCTAAATTGCTTACCTCTCCATGGTACATATTTCTAAAAATTTATTAATTCAAAATTCATGTAAATCTCTACTGGTCTTTCAAGAGGAATAAGTTTATTTTACATAAAAAATTGAACAGAGTGCATAAATCTGTCAACATGCTTCATATCTTACTTTAATACTGCTTTAAATTTTTTTGACATTAACTCGTAATGATTTGTTTAAGTTCACTTTTAAAAAACAATAGTAAAAATATGGAGGTTGTTTGATCATATTTTGGTACTTTATCACATACAATTTTTGTTCCAATGTTATCAACTTTGTAGTTCAAATTTTAACACTAGAATTAGAAACAATGAAAATATTTGGAGGACATTATATATAGATTTAAAGAAGTTAAATATTAATAGCTATCATAAAACCCAAAATCCTGACAAAAGATTTGATGCAAATAACTAACTAGTTAGTCCAAAAATAGGTTATGTTTAATAGTTTAAAAAGCAGAGTTATATGGTAAAACATAAACACAAATTATAATTTCCAAGGAAGATATATCAAATTATGAATTATGATACTAAGATTTTAAAATTGGGGGGATGATATGATTAAGGCAATTTTCTCATAAAAATGGGACAATTAATGTCACTCTATTTCAAAATAGCATAATGAATTTCTATTGCAAGAGAAAATTGAGTAGTTTATGTCAGACCAATATTCCCACTTAAAAAAAAAAAAAAGGAAACTTTGACGAAACACATAAGTCATTTGCTTAAAGATCTCAGAGAGTAACTAACATCACAAGGACAAAAGTGTCCAAGAATAGCTCGCCGTTCTTGGAGCAGCTTCAGTAGGAGAGTTACAGGCTTTCAGCTGCCATTTGTTCCCTCTGAAACACTTCTTTAGAGAGTCAACAGATTCAAGACCTTCAAGGAAAGAACAAAACACATGAGACAAGACCATCAAATAGACAAACACACAATGAGCCAAAAGTGGGTGGCAGAAGGCTCGATAGGATAATTCTGAGTATTTACACAATGCTGCACCTTCAACTCAAAAAGTGTAATAAACAAATTCTAAGACAGCAAAATAAATTCAACAACTAGAATTCAATTGTTGATTAACTTTCCTGGCAACAGATTGGCAGGACATTTAAATTTCGGGAACAAGGGACCTGAAGAATGCACCTGTTGCTCTGCGGGTTCCACCCAGTGCTGCCAAATGAGAGTCTGCAAAGACAAAACGAAAACAAACAAACAGAACCTCCGCAGAAGCTCCATTTTTCAAAGAATCTGTCACTTAACATCTGAATCAAAAAGCTGAATTTATTACTTGCTAACGCTGTGCATGTAAGATACGATACTTGAAAACAAAATGGAAAGGAGTAGGCATTTGGCTACTACAGAACATTTGGAAGTCCTAGACACTGATGATGGGACTGTAAATTGATATAACCGCGTGGGTAGACTAGTTGCCAAAAACTACTGAACTGAAATATACATACCACATAAGCCAGAAATTCTGCTGGGCTCTCCCTCACCTGTGCTCTCCTCTGTACACCAAAGGACGTGTTCAGTCTTCACAGCAGCATTATTCATAATAGCCCCAAACTGAAAACAACAAAATTGTTCATCAATATTACAATGAATATATAAAGTATAGTAAGTTCACACAATGGAATCTTCTTTGATAAGAAACTGAGCTACTGTTATGCATAAAAGTATGGATGAATCCTATAAACTTCATGTTCAGTAAAATATGTAATGTAGAAATAGAAAAGGTGATTCCGTCGATCTAAAATTCAAAAACAGGTAAAGCTCACCTGTGATGCTGAAAAACAGGATAGCATGTACATTTAAAGGCAGGTGTTTAGTCAGTGGGGTCATGAGGCAGTCTGGTAACAGGTGGTTTATGTTCCATTTCCTCCTATGACCTCTGGTTACATGCATGTATTCATTTTGTGAAAATTCTTTGAGCAGTACCTTATGGGTTGTACTGTTGCATGTCATACGTTATAACTCAATGAGAAGTTTTCAAAACATAAAATTTGCATAAAATAAGCTTCAGTATAATTACTATCTCAAGGTTTGGGAAGGATTAGATAAAATAGCCTATAAAACACGTAGCTCAGTGTTCTATATATTATAAGTACACGATAAAAGTTGATATACTTGTTTTGATCCTTCTGGTTGTCTTAAATTCCAAGCTTGCAAGAACTTCAAATATTTCCCTGTTCTCTTTCATAAAATATTATACTTCCCACATAAAGAAAATACTGTCTTGCTCATTGGAATTTTATTAGCCACCTACTTAGTGCATTTGCAGCTCACTGGGCCCTATTGGTTTTAAGCTATAATATGTTTTCTTTAAATTGACCATAGCAATTTAGTTTCAGGCCTGTGATTCATCACTCTGCCATACATTTTCTATTTAATGAATATAGCCTTTTTATATTGAATAATAGAGCATAGTGTTTAAGTGCACGAAATCTGCAAATAGATTGCCTGGGTTCAACACCCAATTCTATCACATACTAGCTTTGGGCTTTTGTAAGAATAATAGCTACAACCTTCTTATAGTTTGAAGAGTTCCTTCTCATGCTCAGAACAAACCAGAGATTTAGTAAATGTTAGGTGTCATAATTTATTACAATGGATTTTAACAGTTCACAGAAAATGAAATCATACTTGGCAATTTAAATATAAGAAATAAAACTCATTACTTAAGTCTTGAAACTTTGAGGCATGCATACTTTTTCTTTGGAAGTTGTGGGTGTATTTTGTATAAGAAAGAGAAGTTGTTTTCTGCTTAATTCTTCCACCATAAGGTGCTCACAGATGCCTAATTAGTGGTGTGCGTCGTGAAGGACATGCTTGGTGACACTTCTGTGGAAATGCCACAATCTGCTTGGCATCCCAAACTTTTACATTCAGTCACCTTCTGGACGAGTGGCATTTATTTATTTATTTTGTTTTTTGATATCTCATCTAACAGCTCACTTTCTTTGGTTTTTGAAAGATGAATTTTCTGTGACTGTCTGGATCACTCAAATAATTAGAAATCTTCTCTCCTTGGAATGCTGATAGCACCGCCACAAACTGTCTTTTGTCTGAATGTGACAGTAACTTGTACACAATTTGTGCTTATCGATGTCAGATTTCATATAAATATATATGTAGTAATTATTTTAAACAAAAGATTATGAGGCACTGACGTGTGTAAGGCACCCTGCCCCATTCAGAAAATCTAAGTAGATGTAGGCTACTGCGCTGGACCTGCACCATGAATATCAGGTAATTACGCAGGCGCACTGAAATGATGCAAGAAAACATCAGTAGGTGTCAAATGAAGACAAGAACCAAGGGAAATAGAGGGTGAGGTTTTCTAGTTGGCATATGATAGGGTTAAAGCTGAGTCTTGCAGTCTGGGTAGAAAGACATGAACGAACAGAATGAACACACCAAACCAAGATGACAATTTAAGGAAAGAAACAAAGTTCGGTGTACACTAGACTTGGTCAAAAAACTAAAATAAAATCATTTCTGCTGAATTGAAGTGACAGAAGGAAATGAAGTAAAGGTGGGTTAGAACCAGAGCAAATGGTCACAAACATCAGACTAAGGATTTGGAAATCAATGCTGCAGTCAACATAAAGCAACTGAAAATAGGGACCTTGGGGGGTTGGGGGGCAGAGGCAGGGGGTGGAGCTCAAGCACGTGGGACAATTAGTTTTGTAACAGAATTTCGATTCATTACAAGGTAATTGAAATATCCAAATCAAATCAAAGGAAATATTGTCTTATCTAAAATACTCAAACTTCTGAATGTAATCGTCACCATTATTATTTTTTTGTCAACAGTTGGGTTGACGTAATGATCCCAGTTATCCAGAGGAACTGAGCAAAACCAGAATTCTGTCCTCAGTTCTCCATTTATCTCTGAAAGTGAACTCTGTAAGCAGATTAGAGGATTCAGTCCATAAATACTCCTTTTTGCTCTTAAGTTCTGGCCTCCATGTAGAAACTCAGTGATCTAGGCTAGATTCTGCAACCGAGTTCTTTAGCTCCAACCTGAGGCAGCCTTGGCTCTAAACCTGACCCATGAAGCGTGAGTGTCATTAGAGAAAATGTGTCCATTGTCATCAAAGGTTCAGTCTGGACCTCCTGGGCCAGAGGCAAAGTTCACACCAACATCTGCCTCAAAAGAAACTGATTGAAACCAAGAGTAGGGAAGAGCAGAGAGCTGGAGATAAACTACCCTCTTTTCTCCCAAGAAAGAAATCCTATCACTATGACCTAAAAAATATTGTCAAATATGGCCAGTCTAGAGTCTTCCTTAGGGATAAAGTAAAAGCATTGATAGGAGTGGTGGTTTTTCCTTGAGAAACACCTCTGGCAAACTTCTTGTTCGGTCCATCAGGCGTTTCACAGTTAGTCTCTCTGGGAAACTTGGGACTAGTCCTTGTTTTGTTTTCTCCCATATGACATGAGTATTGAAAGGTCATGCTCTTGCTTCTATGGACTGCTTTACAAGGTGTGTACATGTCATTTTTTTCGTGCTTGCAGAATGTACTAGAAGTTTACAAAGAACGGAGGACAGAAAATAAAGGGAATAAGTGAGAGATTGGATTCTAGAGCTAAATAGCCTTGGGTTTGAATCTGTTTGCCACTTACTGTGTAACTTTGAGAAAATTAATTAGACTCTTGAAGCCTGTCTCTTCAGCTGTAAAATATGGCCACTGCGTAATAACTCCCAAATAGGCCTGTTGTCACCTCCACTTGGCTGTGATTTTAGTCTCTTTTATGTTTATGAATTCTTAGTTCCCACAGCAGTGGGGCTCAGTGAATATTTGTTGAATGAATCTAAAGAAGGTATCAGCATAATAACAGTAAAATGGAAATTGCAAGATGAATATTAATACCTATTATCATTTTTTATTATTTATGAATAGTAGCAGAAATAATAGCAAAAATACTTTTTTAATGTGAGTAGAATGCTGCTAGCTTTTTACTACTGAGCATAATAAAGGCATCTTATTTCAGGCGGATATGCCCTATGATTAAGGAAGTACATATCTCTTCCTATTTTATGAAGATAGTTATTTCAAACAGTAATATATATTGCATTTTATTAAATTCAATTTCAGAATCAAAATAAAATTTGTCTTCTTTAAAGATTTCTTAAAATTCTATCATTGCCCTGTAATAAATCTTAAGTACTCAAGGTGAACTCACATTGCATCTGTCTTTCTCTGACATTCCACTCAGCACAATACCTTCCAGGTCCACTTAGGCCACCGCAGACGGCAAGAACTCATTCCCTTCCCTGGCCGAGCAATATTCCACTGTATATATGTACCACCTCTTCTTTATCCATTCTTCTGTCAATGGACACCCAGGCTGCCTCCACATCTTGGCCGTTGTAAACAGTGCTGCAATGAACATATGGATGCACACATCCCTCGAAGTAGCACTTTGGGTTTCTTTGGATAAATACCAGGAAGTGGGATTACTGGGTCTTTCTTTGTCTCTTATTATAGCCTTTGTTTTAAAGTCTGTTTTGTCTGGTATAAGTATTGCTGCACCAGCTTTTTTGCTTATTTCCATTTTCATGAAATATCTTTTTCCAACACTTTACTTTGTGCCAGTGTGTGTCTTTCAATCTGAAGTGAGTCTACTGTAGGCAGCATATGTAGGGGTTTTGTTTTCTTACCCATTCAATCCTCCTATGTATTTTTATTGGAGCATGTAACCCATTTATATTGAAAGTAATTGTTGATAGATATGTAGCTATTGCCACTTTATTATTCATAATTTTGATCCCCACCCCCCCATTGTAAAGAGATCCTTCTAACATTCCTTGTAATACTGGTTTAGTGGTGCTGAATTCCTTTAACTTAAACTTTTTTTTGCCTGGGAAGCTCTTTATCCTTTCTTCAATATTAAATAATAGCCTTGCTGGGTAGGGTACCCTTGGTTGTAGGTCCTAATTTTTCATCATGATGAATATTTTGTCCCTTTGGCCTACAAAGCTTTTGTTGAGCAATCAGTTGATAATCTTCTAGGGGCTCCCTTATAAGTTATTAGTTGCCTTTCTCTTGCTGCTTTTAGGATTCTCTCTTTGTCTTTAACCTTTGCCATTCTAATTATAATGTGTCTAGGTGTGAGTCTGTTTGGGTTCATGTTGTTTGGGACTCTCTGTGCTTCCTGGACTTGTATGTCTATTTCCATCACTAAGTTAGGGGAGTTTTGAGTCAATAGTTCTTCAAATAGTTTCTCAATCCCTTGCTTTCTCTCTTCTCCTTCTGGTATGTTGTTCATTCTTCATGTGAATGTTGTTATGCTTGATGTAGTTCCAGAGGTCTCTTAAACTAACCTCAATTCTTTTTTCTTTTTGCTGTTCTGATTGGGTGTTTTCTGCTACCTTCTCTTCCAAATCGCTGATTCAATCCTCTGCTTCATCAAGTCTGCTGGTGATTCCTTTTAGTGCATTCTTCATTTCAGTTATTGTATTCTTTACTTCTGACTTTTTTTTTTTTTTTTTTTTTTTTTTGGTTTCTATGTCCTTTTTTATGCTTGCTATCTCTCTGTTGAAGTTCTCACTAAGTTCCTTGAGCATCCTTATAACCATTGTTTTGAACCCTGTCTCTGGTAGGTTGCTTGCCTCCATTTTGTTTAGTTCTTTTTCTGGAGTTTTCTCTTATTCTTTCATTTGGGATGCATTTCTTTGTTTCTTCATTTTGGCTGCCTTTATGTGTTTATTTCTATGTATTAGGTAAATCTGCTATGTCTCCCAGTCTTAGCCAAGTGGTCGTATGTAAATCTGGCACAGTCTCCCTGGTCACCTGCTCTGGGTGCCCCAGGAGTGTCCATTGTGTGAATTATGTGTTCCCTCCTATTATAGTTGAGCCTTGATTGCTATCGGTACGTTAATGGGTTGCATAGGCCCTCAGGTTGATTGGTTGTGGGGTTTGAGCACGTCTACAGCTTACAGGCTATGTGTGTGTGTGGGGGGGGGGAGGGAGCTTCCCCACAGAGTGGGATTTGCCCCAGGGGGCTCTTGTAACTGTTGAGACTGTCCTTTGTGTGTTTCACTTGTGGGGCTAATTGGACAGTGCTCTGCATTGGTCTGAAGCCAGCGCCCAAATATGTTGGTTTGGGGGCCTTTTGGGAAGGGTTCCAGTGTAGGTCAGGCCAGCTGCTGCCTGCTACCAGCCTGGGGACTACCTGGTAGGAACTATAAAACGATGTGTAGGTGGTCACTTCCTGTGCTATATCTGGAGGTGCATGGCGGAGGTCATGCTGTGAACCAAAGACATCTGCCACCAGAACTGAGCCTGGGTAGCTCCGCAAAAAACTGGAACAAGCTGAGGCCTGCTGCCACCTGCTGGGTTCCTTAAGATTCAGCCATTGATAAAACCTCATGGAATACACAAGTTGGGTGAGGCTGGGTCTCAGGGAGTCACTAGAGTGGGAAGAGTTGTGGTCTGGTTTGGTGCCAGTGCTGAGCCTAGAGCAACTCAGCAAAAGTCTCAGAGCATACACCCCACCTGGGGCCTGTGGACTTGGATAGCTTTCCAAGAAAGTGTGATTCAGGTGGGGCTGGCTGCTCAGACAAAGTGCCTCCAGCTTAGAGAGAGTTGGGTGAGTCAGGGTCCTAGTGAGTCAGCAGGACAGAGCAGCAGAGCTCAACAGGCCAATCAGATTTAGATTTGGCCATAATGGAGAGGGCTCAATACATTAAAGATAGCACCCACCTGATGGCTGCAGAGCTGATCAGGAGAAGGAACTCATATAGGGAAAGTGGCAGTTGTCCTCCAGTCCTTGTTTCAAAGCCACACACCTCAGTCTGCCTCCTGTATGCCTCTGATAACCCCCAAGTGACAATCCCTTTGCTGGAGCCCCAGGTGAGTGCTTGTAAGCAAGTGAGTCTGTGCACAAGCCGTTTAAGAGGATGGCTGGGTTTCCCACAGCCTTCTGTCCCACCCTGATGGTCAGAAGCCCCACTGTTTTTCACAGCCAGATGTTGTGGGGGCTCCTCTTCCCGGCACCACTACTCTGGCTTGGGGAGCCTCGTGTGGGTGGGTAAGGTCCCTCACTCCTCTGGGGGTAACCTCTGAGGCCCAGGTGTCCCTCCCAATTCTTATCTGCCACACGTAGGTGTGGGGCCAGCCCATTTTGTGTCTCTGCCCCTCTTACAAGTCTCAATGTGGCTGCTTCTTTATATCCTTAGTTATAAAGCTTCTGTTCAGCTAGACTTCAGATGGTTTTCCTGGTTGATTGTTGTATAATTTAGTTGTAATTTTAATGTTTTCACAAAAGGAAGCATGCACAGTGTTTATCTACTCTGCCATCTTGGATTCCCTCTAAACTGTAATTTTTAAATGGGATTTATTTCTTGAAAAACTATGGGTAATTAGGGAGTACGACTAAAGATAGGAAGAACTGGAGTGGGTGTGGTGTGGTCTAGTCTGTGCAGCAGCTTATGAGAATCTTGTTTTCATGACCCTCGATGGAACAAATGCATTTTATATGGTAAGTTGCTGAGAGTACCTTACTTTCAGAACCTTTTTCATACTAACAGATCTAGCAAAACATTTTTTTCTTTCGTATATATTTCAGAGAGATAGTGAAGTCAACATATATTGATTGGATAATTATTGTGCCTGAAAAAATAATATATGAATCAGGAAATTTTAAGAAAGGTAAAATACACTCTACTGTCATAAATCTTTGTTTTTCATCAAGGGAATAAGATAAACATTATATTGCAAGCAGAAACTGATACATCCAAAGAAAGAGATTTTAATAAAAATAATTGGAAATATCAAGCCAACTATTGGAAAATTGGAGACAACAGAAGAAATGTGGAGGAAATCTAGACTAAAAATGGGAGCATGATTGAAAATTGAGTGCCAACGAAAGCTTAAGAACAATGTTTTGAGTCAGTTGACAGAATGAAGAAATGAGTGATGCGGTATATGATTGTACAAGACAATTATGAATTGTAGGATTTTAGGTTTATAATAATGAAAAGAGTATTCAGTAGAATTGAGACTTGGAGGGAATCAAAGTTTCCCTATGCAATAATAATGCAGCTTAATGTGCAATGGGTTCTATGAGCTTTGATTGGGATGGAAAGTAGACAGGGCTCCAAAGAATTCACTTGTTTTAGAAGGCAGGCGGGATGGACCTGCTTAAATGATTCAGAACTAAAGTGAATCCAGCGATAATAACAGAATCAATGGACTAACACAATTTAATAATCAACCCGTTACAATGAGTTGAACCTTTTTCAGTTAACAATGGTTGAAAATTGGGGGTGGAATGTATTGCCATTACAGATAACCAAAAAAAAATCTTTGACCTCTAAATAGGATCATTCGGAAAATGTTTTTACACTAAAATGTTAAGCATTTTAAGAGAAAGAAACATACAAAAAAGGTAAATTAATATATATTAATTAAAACAAAGTAAACTAGATTTTTAAAGAATATCTAGCACTTGGATAGTAATGCAAGTTTATAAATGAGACTCTTTATGTTCTCTCTGAAGAGCAGGAAACAAAATCTGCAGCTTGTACCTAGCTGTTGACCTTTAATCATAAGTATTTAATTGGTTCTCATATGTAAAGTCTAATGAACTATTGCACAAGTATTATGAGACATGGAATTCTGACACCCACCTTCCTTCTGCTCCACAGCAAAAGGAATATCTAAGTTTGTTTTCTTTTTCTTTTTCTTTTTTTATCAGTAAACCAAGTATTATGGAATTTGGAAAGCATTTGGAAATTCTTGCTTTTGCATCTTGATATCCCGTGCCAAACATTATTTTCTTTTAGAAATATTACCAGTCTTCTAGATTAATTTTTGAAAATCAGATGGGTCATATTGAGTCTTCATAAAAGATTTAAATACCTGGGTGTAAATAAGCAAAAATCTCTGGAACATTGAAAAGTGCCGCCAATGAGTTGTTGTATTTGTCTAGATTATGCCTAAGGAATTGATAGTTTTCCTCTGGGGAATTTTACTTTTAGTGAATAGTCTAAAGTGATTATAAATGTTGGTGTTTTAGCAGCAGTTTTCAGAGTGGGTCCTGGGGATCCTTTGGGGGTTCCCTGAGATACTTTCAGGGGTTCAAAAGTCAAAAGTTATTTTTATAGTAACTGTAAGACTTTAGTTGCTTTTTCCGCTATTCTCTCACATGTGTATGGTGGCATATCTAGCTTTTAATGACATGACATACCACAACAAATTGGGTACAGAAGCTGACATAAGATTACAGCTATCTTCTATTAAGCAGACATTAAGCATATTTTCAAAAACTAAAACAATGTCAATTTTTTTGCTAATTTATTTGTTTTGGAAAATATAGCTATTTTTCATAAAATGTCATGTACATTCACACATTATTTTTAATACTACTTTTAAAGGAATTATTAACAACTTGCCCAAAGTTGCAGAGCTAGTAAGGAGCAGAGTCAGGATATGAACTGAGCTACTAAACAGACGGACTCACGTGTCCACCATCCAACCACCAGGCTCTGATGCCCTAAAAGGAAAAAAAAAGAAAGAAAAGAAAGAAAGGAAGAAAAGATGGTGTAATGGTTTATAAGATACTCCATTTTATTTTATTTTTTCCCCTAAAGTATTAGTTACTAATCCCTCTGTACTTCAAGTTTACTTATCTTGAAAATAGTGGTATGAACACTACTTAACTCATAGGTTATTGTTAGTATTAAATGACTTCATCTATATAAAGGTCTTATTAAGAACAGTACGAATTAAGTGTTGTGTTTGTGTTTGCCAATATTGGTATTACTATAATTACCATTGTCTCTTCAAGAATCCATTTAGCTATTTTTTGCTGATATGATTCCTTATTGATGGTGATTTTTACAAAATGTTTTATTTAATTGAACTCTAATAATCTAATATGTTATAAATATTTTAATTAATGTAATTAATTGTAATTAATCCAACTGTCTAGTAAACATTTTAATAAATGCATATTTTAATGCATATCAGAAAGGATTAATTAATTAGACTTGATGATTTTCATGTGATTTTAGCTAGAATAACCTGAATAGTGAGTGCCTTTAAGGCAAAATAACATTCTAGTCACAAGGAGATGATAAAAAAAATTATGTAGTCATTTAGTAAGAGTCTGATCTATATTTTATGGAGTAAATAAAATGGCACATTCTCAAGGGAACTTAATGCTTTTGCTGGGCAATGTTTATCCCCTCGGCTTCCTTTATGCTCTGGCCACATTACTGTACATCCACAGCTGTAGGCTGACAGAACCATCCTCGACTGCACTGCGTCTCTCCGTCTCCTGTAAGGGGAGCAGAGATGTGCTCCGGTACTTAGAGATGTGGGTCACGAGTAGTTTTAATACGGGAGATGTTAGAGCATGTTTTATATGCTGATCGTAAAGTTCCAGGAGAAAGAGAAGAATGGTGGAAACAAAGGTTTTGAGAAAGTGAGGTAAGACGGAATTCAGATCTCAGAAGCAGCGGTCTGCATAAGGTGAGAACAGGAACACTCCTCTCTACAGGAAGGAGACAGTTCAGATACAGAAGCACAGAAGGTGTTAGATTTGGACATGGAGAGACGAGGACTTTCCCGTCCTTGGAACACACCAACTTTAGATGGCATTCAGGACATTTTTTTCATTCAGTGCTAGCCTTTTTGCTAATAAAGATGTGTGTGCAAGTACAACACACACACACACTTCACTAATCATCAACACTAAGCTTTTGATTGATGTCCATGTTTTATAATTGCCTTGGCAGCAATTGATTGATTATTTTTATTGTAGAGGTTTGTATAAATCTCTCCAGAAGAAAATATCAGAAAGCTAAGAAACTGAAAAAAAGTTTGACAAGCTCTGGGTAATAGACCATGTAGTATGCACAGAACACATTTAGAGGAAAGGTATTTCAAGTTACCAAAAAATATTTTAAGAATCTATCTATTCTTATTGAAAATTGACATATAATAATTGAAATGACAGGTTTTGGGTTTTTTGTTTGTTTGTTTGTTTGTTTGTTTTTTACTGTGGACGGCTTGACATCTTCCATTTTACTCAAGCAATGTCATGTGTCCATGTAAAAGGT
This sequence comes from Rhinolophus sinicus, assembly GCF_057876585.1. NCBI lineage: Eukaryota > Metazoa > Chordata > Mammalia > Chiroptera > Rhinolophidae > Rhinolophus > Rhinolophus sinicus. The sequence goes on along the minus strand of NC_142504.1, from coordinate 114,431,217 downwards.
TTTGCGCTCAGGTTGTTCCACAAGAGGTTGAGCTTCAAAGCACTGGCACTGAGCACTTGGTTGGACAATGACAGGGCTCGACGTGAAAGACCAATGGCCAGACTCAGTTCATTTGCTGTCAGACTTGACTATCCCCGTTTGCAGACCCCACAGCCCCCAAAGGGAGCACACACTCCATTTGTCTTTCCAGTTTGGGATTTTCTGCTTAGTCTCTGGAAGCTTCACTGGCAAATGTGCACTTAATCATTGAGTCAAATAATTTGTCTGAGCATGAGAAGAAAGGATTCCATTTTTTGTTTTTGGTATTTTAATGAACAGAAAATGAAAATGTAAGTAAACAAAGCCAAGTATCAGGTTTTCTTTTTGCCAGTGCCTGGAGCACTGAAGGGTTAGCTTCCTACTGCAGAACAGTCTGTGTGACAAAGAGGAAACAGCAGTCGGGAGCAGTGCAAACCTTATGAAACAAAACAAAATAAAACAAAACAAAAACACCCATTGTCTGATGTTGGTAGGAATAACAGCCGTGTGACAACAGCCAACGGCTTACCAAGCCCTTCTTTGTAGCTGTTTCAAGATCAAACGCATGTTATAAAAGGCAGTGGGATTCAACAGGAAGAAATTTAAGACACAATATTCTGAATTATATAGGTGCCTCCCCCACCTGCCAGCAGCCATTTCTATGTATTTTATGCATGCTTTTCTTGAAAGATTTACAGGAAGAATATAGCACATTTATATCTGCATATGTTCTCATTCAGGAGAGAAGTTTGAAATCTTAGTGACCTAAATTTCATTTAAAAATTTAAATAATAAAACAGTATTTTTGGTCTTGGGATGGTTTTACAATATTGCGATAATAGCACTTATTAGACCAACAGACTTTGTAACAGAATCCATTCTTCATGCAGAAACAGTAAATTGAGTGTTTATATGGTGGTATTGTAAAACTAGCATTGGTATGGAGGAAAATTTAAAACTCCAAATTCTCTAAAACCATTTATGGATTTAAACCTTGATGCAAATTCTGTCTTTTCACTCTTCAACTGTGTGGGTCAGTCAAGCTGGTATTCTGTTAGCAGGATTGAAAAGGTATGCCGCATGGTACCTAGTCTTTTAGGCTACGTGGGGAAGCCAATCATTTTCTTGAAAAATATTTCAGTAGAAAAATGAAACCTACATGGTAAATAATAATTAACAGTCATTTAAATCACTATGTAGGTGCACATATGGATTGCATTTATTGGAGGTAGGCTACATGTATTTTATTTTAAGCTAATTATTTTTAACATTTATTACTCACCATGCACTGTCTCATTGTATGGCTTTAAGTCAGTAGATGTCAATGTATTACTCATGGTAAATTTGTGCATATCAGCACTGCCATCAGTTACTATTCTCATCATCATCTTGACTCATCATCCAACTCAAACGGCAAGTTTGCACTCAGTTTAGTTTTGGCAGCTACAAGAGGCTGAATAATGTCCCCAGAATGTGTCTCCATCTTGATCCTTGGAACATTTGAATATGTTACCTTATCTGGCAAAAGGGACCTAGGTGAACTTGATGTAATCACAAGGGTCCTTATAAAAGGAAGGCAGTAAGTTTAGAGGAAACAGAAGATATGTTGTTATGATGGCTTTGAAGATGGAGGAAGGGCCCATAAGCCAAGAAGTGCAGGTGACCTCTGGAAGCTGGAAAAGGAAGGGCAGATATGCTTACCTGGAGCCTCCAGAAGGAACCAGCTCTGCTCACTTCAACCTAGTGAGATTGAGTTTGGATCTTTCACCTTCCGAAGTGTGAGAGAACAATTTGTGCTGTTTTCAGCATCAACATTTGTGATAATTGATAATGGCAGCCATAGAAAACTCATACAGCGGCCATGATGATTTCCCATTACAGCCGTCATAACCCACCTCCTCATTCTGGTTCCCCAAATGAGGCAAATAGGCTGATTATATTGCCCTGTCATTTCCTACCATATGTGAGCATAGTGGATTCATTAGGAATTGTGTGCATGGGCAGTGCTTCATGGATGTATAGGAACGTCTCTCATCACATCCCTGCAAAACAAGATGGAGGTACAGTTCATTTCATTCAATGATTGTATTGCTCGCATTCTTAAGATTAATACAATTTTCTGTCTCAGAGCAGTTTTTAATTTTAATGAAGTGAGCTTAATTATGTGACATAGACTGTCCCTCTGTAATTTTCATTGATGAGAGGAGGATCACTTTTTCTTAGGAATAAAGAGAAAGAGGTTGCCAATAACTCACTTAATCATGGACAGAAAAGCCAAAAAGCTTAGATCACAAAACTTTATGAGGTGACTGAAGTTACCATGGTCTTCCATTTCCTGCAGTGCTGCCAGGTGTACTAATAGTGTCAGGGATCCAAATATTGAAATCATCCATATAATTCTTTGGATAAAAAGTCATTTTTATGAGTGGCTGCCTCTGGGACTGGTAAGCTTGATTTTAGGTAATATTCATATCATTTTTTATGAGAAGAGTCATGAAATTAATATGTAATATTATGAAAACCTTGGAGAGAGAAGTGTTGCTTTTTATGCATTTTACGTTTCTTGTAATCTCAGATTAAAAAGGTGCAAAAGATGATGCCATCTGCAATATACTCTGCATTTCTTCTCCATCCTAAAGGAGCCTCTCATAATAAAATGGTCTCTGTCCATTGTAAGCACCACTCTCAGGGTGAAAGACGGATTTGTGTGTGTGATAGCAGAGTTTTTTCCTCCTTCACTTTCCATGCTTCAAGGGAACAGACAAAGAAGGAGAAAACATCAAAATATCCTTCCAAGAAGCAATACTGACTAGAGAACTGATTACCTGTTCCATTGTGGCCAGGATGTATTTCTCCAAAGTAAATACTCAATAAATAAATCAATAGTGAAGTAAAAATTACCTACCATGTTTCCCCAAAAATAAGACCTCCCTGAAAATTAGAACCTGACAATGAACTCTAATGCATTTTTTTGGAGCAAATATTAATATAAGACCCAGTATTATATTATATTTACTACATTTTTTTATATTATATCATATCATCACATCATATCATATCATACCGGATTTTATAGTAAAATAAGATGAGGTCTTATATTATAGTAAAATAAGACCGGGTCTTATATTAATTTTTGCTCCAAAAGATGCATTAGAGCTGATTGTCTGGCTAGGTCCTATTTTTGGGGAAACAAGGTAGACATACATGAGGAAACAATTCAAAGATTTCATAACCAGAGCTTCAGACAAGCTTGTGACATGAACTTGAGTTAAATTCCTTGTTTGAACTATTTTGTATAATAAACTGTTAGTGATTATGGTTGTATTATTCTGCACAAAGGAATTTTGAAGGGTGACTTTTAAACCAAAACATAGAGACGTGTAAAGAAAAAAGGATGCATGTTTTAAGATATTAAAGCTATTCACATGCAGTCATGAGTCGCTTAACTATGGGGACACATTATGAGCAGCGTGACATTAAGCTGTTTTTGTGTTGAACACGGTTGAGTTCACAGTCTAGCTTACTACACACCTGGGCTGTGTGGTGTAGACCACCGCTCCTAAGCTTCACATCTGTACAGCACGGTACTACTGAATACTTAGGCCCTTGTAGCGCAGTGGGAAGTACTTGTGCATCTAAATGTATGTAAACATTGAACAGGTAGTAAAAACAGAATATGTAAGATACAAAATGGTGCCCTGTAGGGCACATACCATGAAGGGAGCTCGCAGGACAGGAAGTGTCTTGGGGTGAGTCAGTGAGTGAGGGTGAGTGAGGGTGAGGCCCAGGACATGCCTGTCCCTTAGTGTAGACTTTATGGCACTGTCCCCAAAGGCCTCTCCTCACTTCCCTCCCACAGGGTTAGGAATAGGACATGGGAGCTGTCCAGCTGCTCCATGTGGGCTGTACTGATTGGAAACATGGACAGAACCTGGCTGGCTGAGGTTGGGTCACCATACCAGTGACTGTCAGGAGGGCGGGGAAGGTGGCCTAGGTTCAGTAGGAATAAGAAATCAAGATGGAGAGAGAGAGGGACCTCGGGGACTGTCACGGCAGTGTGGATTTGGCTGTTGCATGCTGGGGCGGTGGACAGATGAAGGAAGTCAGTGTAGTCACCCTCAGAAGAAGAGGGTGTTTAACGTGGAGAGGGTGTAGAACTAAAGACTCAATAATCTGACTTTGGAAATTTGTGTTTGGTCATTGACGCTATCTGGGACAAAGGGTTCTCTGGCATTGAAATGATGGACGAAATATCACTTACCTATGCTTTCTGTCATTTCAACCTGAAAATATTTCCAAAGTACAGGGACAGGCTGTCCCCACACTACCACAGGAAGCTTTTACTTAGGTGACTGTGGCACATAATACTTATTTAGGTGGCTTGTGAGGAGGACCCGTGTTCTTGTACAGGGTCTTAGGTCCTCAGCAGAGAATTTACTGCCATGTACTCTGCAGACTGTCAGGCTAGCTCCGGGAGGGCCGTGGTGCTCCCTGAATGTGTGGCGCTGGGGACAGTCTCCTCTGTGCTGAGACAGGTCCGTGGCTGACTGAGCAGGATGTCATCTGTGCACTCAGAAGTGAGGTGCTGTGAGTGGGAGGAAGTCGGTTGCCAAGTCCTCTGCTCCCGTCAGAGAAAAACTATCCTCCTGCACCACATAGCCTTCCACTTCTTGCAGGAAATCCAGCTCTCTTCACATTGTATGGGGCCACTGTCGTGCGTGTGCTTTGTAATTGAAGCGTCGCCATGCGGTGGTGCATGACTGCAAAGAGACCAGGGATTCGGGAGGGTTTGTCACGTGCGGGGTGGCATGTTTGGAAATATGAAGAGGTGCTCCTTTCCACGATGTCCCCTGCTGCTCTCGCTCTGCCCTGTGCCTGCGTGCGGCTGATCACATTTGCTGTAGGTTTTGCCTCAAAGAAACAATGTTAGGGGAAAACTCGTGGGCCTCTGGAGGAATTATGGTGTAAACATTTTTGCCATGAATGATGGCACGTGTAAAAGTATACTTTCTTAGTTCACAGGCAAAGCCGAGGTCTTACAGGCTGGAAAGGATATGGAAAGGACATGAGGAAGGGGGTGTAAAATAGGGTGAGACCTGTCAGGGTACAGTGTCCCGCTGCCATGTCCAGGCCCATTTCTGGAATAGATGGGAATGGTGGCCACAGAATTCCCAGATACTGTGTGGACTTTGCATGTTTTAGAAAAGGCAACTATTCCTTGTTTCCTGGGTACAGACTGGGGAAGTTCCCATCGCTTCGTTTGGTGTTGAACAGAAGAAAAAGGGGTGTCGAGGCAAACAGATATACTATAACTCCCCCAGACCAGCCACAGATACAGACCCCAACTTCCTATGGGCCTGGAGGCAGCCATCAGCCTGAAGTGTCTCAGAGCTGACAAGGGGCAGATGTGGCTTTGCAGGGCTGGAATGAGAATCCTGTATGCCTACACCCTGCGTGCGTGCGTGTGTGTGGTGATTACCGGTTTTATTGAAGTATAATTGATATACAGAAAATAGCACAAATATTTAATGTGTAGAATTTGATGAGTCTGTACAAATGCACACATTTGTGAAACCATCCCTCATTCCAGGTAATGATATGTGCGTCACCTCCAAAAGTGTCCTTGTGTCCCTTTGTTTTCTTGTGTGTATTTGTTTTTGTAGCATGAACACTTAACATGAAATCTACCCTCTTCACAAAACTTTCACTGTGCAGTACAGTATTTTTCACTGAAGATGTTATGCTGTACAGCAGATTTCTAGAACTAATGTACCCTGCATAACTGAAACTTTATACCCACTGAACAACAGCCCACATTTCTCCGACCCCCAGCCCCAGTAATAACCACCCCTCGACTCACTGCTTCTATGAGCTTGACTGTTTTACGTACTTCATCTCATTGGAATTATGCAGTATTTGTCCTTTTGTGACTGGCTTCGTTCACTTAGCAAAGTGTCCTTTAGTTTCATTCGTATCGTCACCAATGTCAGCATTTCCTTTGTTTTAAAGGCTGCATAACATTTCATGGCCTGTGTACACCATGCTTTGTTTTTTCATCTGTTGGGTGAATACCGTAACTTGGCTACTGTGAATAATGCTTCAGTAAACGTGAAGTACAGATATCTCTTCAAGACCCTGATTTCAATTATTTGGGATTTTATACCCCAGAGTGGGATTACAATCACATTGTAGTTGTCCTTGCAACTTTTAAAGGAACTTCCATACTGTTTTCCGTCGCGGCTACACTATTTTACATTCCCACCAGCAAGCAGGGTAGAAGGAGTCCAGTTTCTCCGCATCCTCTCCAATGCTTTTTATCTTTTGTCTTTTTGATAGTAGCCATTATAACAGTTGTGAGTCGATGTATCATTGCAGTTTATATCTGCATTTCTCTGATGATTAGTGGTGTTGATTATCTGTTCACATACCTCTTGGCCCTCTCTACCTCTTCTTTGGAGAACTGCCTGTTCAAATGCTTTGCCCATTTTTAATTTGCTTATTTGTTTTTTGTTTTGTTTTGTTTTTGCTATTGTGTTGTAGGTGTTCCTTATATATTTTGGATATTGACCCCTTACCTGATATGTGGTTTGCAGTTTTTTTACCCCATTCTGTAGGTTGTCTTTTTACTTTGCTAATGGTTTTCTTCGCTGTGAAGAGCTTTTTATTTTGATGTAGTCCCACTTGTCTGTCTTTGCTTTTGCTTGTGGTGTCATATCCAACGTATCATTCCTAAGACTAATGTCAAGAAACGTTCCCGGTTTTCATCTAGGATTTTCAGTTTCAGGTCTCACATGTCAGGCTTTGATACATCCACTCTGTTTTTCAGAACAAAAACACCTCATGATTTTTCAGTCTAGGATAAAGGTGGGAGAAACACTTCTCATGAAAGAACAGCCTGGCCAGGTGTGAGTTTTACTTTATGATATATTTTTTATCTTATGAAAACTTTTACAGTAGTGCTAATCTCGCATGTTTTCTAAGGGACATCTGTGTTTAAACTCACAGAATTCCTCGTGAATTACAATGAGTAGAAAATTACATTGTCAAAAATCCCTGTTGCTGAAGGAGAAATACAATTTCCTCAGCCTCAGCAGATATCAACACTGCAATTGTGACCTTCATAGCCAAAGATAGACTAAAGGAAGGTGGATAAGTTCCAAGCAGAGACTAAAGGAAGTCTTATCTCAGAATCACATTTATGAAGATTAATAAAAAAAAATTAGAGCTGGTCAACCCAGATAAGAAATGGAAGAAGTACAATTTTAAGTTATTAAATACAATTTCATATCTGCATATGATATTTTTAACACCATTGATATTATTTGAGAGAATAAGGGAAAATTAGCTTATATCAAATTATAAAGACTTTGCAGAAAATGAACTTCATTAAATAGTAGAAGGAGTTTTGGAAGCATTTCTGTAGACATCTTTAAAAATGTCAAATTTTATGCTTGGAATAATTAAAAGTATATTTATACAGAATGACTAGAACAGATGCAAACAGAATTTTTTTCTTCTTTTATAAAAACATTTCCACATACATGAAAACTTTAAGTAGTTGATCAATTACACAAATAAAAAATCATATATATATATATAATTATGCTTATACATACATAGTGTGTATATAGACACACAAAATACATACATGTTTCCATATGTGTTGCATATATAACACATATACATATATATGTGTGTACGCATATATGTATGAAATTCCAGACTATAACTCTTTGTGGACAGTTTCTAACTAGAAATTCTGATTTTCAGTTAAATGGGCCCATATGGTCACAGTAGATTGAACCAGTCCCAGTCAATGAAATTATCTTATTCTGTAGAAAATCTAAGGCGGAGCTTACCCATAGGTGAGATTCAGTTCTGCGATTCTCCCTGGAATCTAGGAGCTGGAAAAACAGAACTTACACTTGTGGCAAAATGAAAACAAATTTGACTCTAATTCCCAATGGTTACACGTCCACGTTCATCATGATGAAGGGGAGGGTTCTTTGTTTCTAGGAAATTCTGTTACCATTGCTTGCACATGAAGCAATGGCATCTGAGAGCAAAATTAAAACAACACAGCCTGAAGCTTAAATGTGGGAAAGTTGTAGCAACAGCACATGTAAGCAATTCAGCATGTAAGGTTGGGGCTACTGTATTTTGAATTTATGGATTTCAACTACATATGGTTGTTAAAGTGCACAATTTTTACCAATTGCCCTATTCCCTTAATATTTGCCTGGGCTCCATCTATATGATACAACAGTGAGTGAATGATTTGACATTTTAATCATTAAACTTAAGGTTATTTAATATATGAACCTTATAGACCAATCCCACTTTTTGAACATTTTTCTGAAATCTTGAAGTACAAATTAAAGCATTCCCTTAATCCTCTCTTTAAAGAAAAATACACACTGTAATTAATTCCTTTAAATAGGGTTTAGTGCTTCCCAGAAAATAACGGAAAATTTAACAACAGGAGAAATGTTACTCAGAACATATAATTTTTTTCCTTAATGTATTTGTAAATAGTCTGTTATATTTTCAGTAGACAATTAACAAAGAATCAAGATATTTTTAGTAGCTGAGAATTTTTAGGTTCATTTTTTTTTGTATGCCCCAATACACAATCTACATAAAAAACACCCATTTAAAAATATTTTTTCAAAATTATTGTGTCCTATTGTAGACAAATATAATTAAGTACTGATTTGTATGAAGATTTACTTTTCTTTATCTACTTACTAATGTTACCTCATTCAAGATATTGCTTCTGGGTTTTTGTCCGAAAAAAATGCAAAACACTAATTTCAAAAGATATCCGCATGCCTATGTTCACTGCAGCGCTATTTACAGTAACCAAGATATGGAAGCAACGTAAGTATCCATCAATTGATGATTGGATAAAGAAGAGGTGGTACCTACCGTGTTTCCCCGAAAATAAGACCTAGCCGGACCATCAGCTCTAACGCGTCTTTTGGAGCAAAAATTAATGTAAGACCAGTCTTATATAAGACCGGGTCTTATAGTACAATAAGACCAGGTCTTATAGTAAAATTGTCTACTAAATAAAATTTATTTGTCTTACAAATAAAATTGTCTACTAAAAATATAACAGACTATTTACAAATACATTAAGGAAATAAATTATATGTTCTGAGTAACATTTCTCCTGTTGTTAAATTTTCCATTATTTTCTGGGAAGCACTAAATCCTATTTAAAAGAATTAATTACAGTGTGTATTTTTTGTTAAGAGAGGATTAAGGGAATGCTTTAATTTGCACTTTAAAATTTCACAGAAATGTTCAAAAACATTTTAGGTTCATATATTAAATAACCTTAAGTTTAATGATTAAAATACCGAATCATTCACTCACTTATAATAAATAAGAATGGGTCTTATACTAATTTTTGCTCCAAAAGACGCATTAGAGCTGATGGTCCAGCTAGGTCTTATTTTCGGGGAAACACGGTATCTACTGTATGTATTCTCTTCCATAAAAAAGAATGAAATCCTACCATGTGTGACAGCATAAATGGACTTAGAGGGTATTATGTTAAAGTGATGACAGTAGTAAGTGAGAAAGAGAAAGGCAAGTGCCATGTGATCTGACTTACATGTGGAATCTAAAGAACAAAATAAACAAACTAAACAGAAACAGACTCAGATATAGAGAACAAACTGATGGTTGCCAGATGGGAGGAAGTCTGGGGGCTACGTGAAAAAGATGAAGGGATTAAGAAGTGTAAATTGGTAGGTAAAATATAGTCACAGGGATGTAAAGTACAGTATGAGGAATACAGTCAATAATATTGTAATAACTATGTATAGTGTCACACGGATACTAGACAGGGGATCGTTTCATAAATTATGTAAATGTCTGACCACTATGCTGTACACCTGAAGCTAATATCAAGTGATATTGAATGTCCACTGTAATTGAAAAATAAAAATTATGAAACATAAAAGAAAGACTGCCAAACTTTAGTGAAATAAAGAATCATTGCCATTTTGCATCTAAGATTTTGAGAATTACCTTAAAATCAGATATTTTTCCTTATATCAGAAACTATTGAGATTGTCTTCCCCAATCCTCTAAGAAATTTTATAGACCATGCCAATTCTTGTCTGCTAAACTGCAGCTGTCAGTGATCGCTTTTATTGTATGATCCATGCTGCCCCCCTTCATCTTGCCTTTTCCTAAGCATTTAGTTTCAGAATGAATAAGTCAGATACAGGAGCATGAATAAGGAAAGACACAAATAAAGTAATGATTGGGTATGGTGTGTGCCTGTGTCCATGGTACCATGTCACGATTCATGGAACCACTTAGGTTCCTAGTAAATATTTAGTGAGTGAATGAATGCTGACTTTAGGAATTAATTTAGATTTGAACAGTCAATATTCAGTGTTCCCCACAAAGACTCAGAAATCCCCCAGCCTCCGCTGTCGCCTGCACCTGAGTTGACAGACTGAATTCAATCTTATCAAAACTTAATATTACGTTGGCTCTTCACATTGGCCACCGTGCGCATGTCATGTATTTAAGTAGATCATTTTGTAAGATTACAGAAGTCACAAAATTAGCAGTACCAAAAATCTATTGTTTATATTTTAGGTGACAAATCTGTAGCTAAGTCTTTTTCCAGGAATAACCAATCCATGAAAAGCTTCAGGGTCACTATTGTCAGAAAGGACTCTAAAAAGAGGAGGACACTTCTGTGAGCCAGAAGATCAGGAGCAGCTGACACGGGTTTTAGAGAGGATCGGGCAGCAGAGAGGATAAGATGAAAAGGTACTCGGTTTTGGTGACATCGAAATGATATTTGAAGTTTGTGTCATTCAATAACAACAAATTTTTATTTACTAATGGTGCTAATAATAGTTTTAACCATCTGTAATGTTCTTAGGTGCTTCCATATGGGTTATCTTTTATTTCAAACAAACGTGCTAAGAGCAGAGTGTATGGATTTGATTAACTCTATCATAACCTGAAAGAGAGTATATACGAAAAGCCATGTGGAGATCCGTGGTGATCAATGAGATTAGGGCTCAACCACCACATGCAAACTGAGACACATGACTGTCTGTCTGTCTGTCTGTCTGTCTGTCTATCTATCTATCTATCTATCTATCTATCTATCTATCTATCTATCTATCTATCTATCTATCTTAGTTCTCCTGGAGTTTTTCTGCAAACTCGGTATAATACAAATAAAGTTTTATAAAAGTAACTAACATGGGGAGAAAAACTTAAAAACATAAATTTACAAATAACTAGAACATCTAGTTGTGTTTGTTGCCACACTCATTTTGACAGAATGTTTTCTGGAGTTAATTTCGCATGTGTCTTCTTATCCCAATTTCAGAACCAAAGAAGTGACAGGAGCCTCACCTTGTATTTGGTGAGTGGCTTCACGTAGAAATGACTTGGGCAATACTAGCATGATTGTCCTGTCGAATGACTAGCCTCGTTTTTACCATCCAGCGTTCAGACATTCCATCTCATCCTCACTGTTCCTAATGAATACACCACACAGCATTCAGAGAGAATGGAATACAGTTTAGGGTATGGCGTCTGGCCAGCAAAAACTTGCTTTGTTTATTTTAAGACACCATCATTAGTAGGTCCTTCTGGATGTTATTTATCCGCCACCCACTGCTGAGTCCTTAATCACAGCATTTTTACTGCCCCTGAACTTGCAATGAGAAAAAGGAAAAAGTCGATTTGAGGTTTACAGGAAAAGTTCTCTTGTCATGGGGCATTTCCCACCTTCTCCTATGCATATTTTGTTATCTCCGCATAACACAAACAGAATTGTTTTTGGTTCATTTCCAATTATTATTCACTAAGTTCTGTTGTATATTTGGCTGCTCAAAATGGAAGAAAGATGGTGTTTTGCCTGAGACGTTAGAATCCAAGGGTAAGAAAACGACATCACTGCCAGATCTCATGTGGGAAAAAGTAAAAAAATAATGCTGTGTTCTTCTTTCTTGGAGAGTTTACATCCCCTCCTGGCAACCCTGCCCAGACATCTAGGCCAGTGCATGCTGGGTCCCCACAAAGTTTATTCCTCTCGACCGGAAGAAAAGCAAAGCAACTTGTTTTTGACATTCAAAGTTAAATTAAACACCAATGATAAAACTAAGTGTCTGATTGCATATTTCCTTACGTACAATTTCCCACATGGACCCTCACACACATAAGGGCACACCCACAGTTCCTTGGCACAGCTGGTTTTAACCTGAGTAGCAATGAAGGATTTTCCCTGTTGTCCTAACCCTCCTTCTGGGCCCCCCTCCACTCCTCTCTCTCTTTTGTGCTTGGCTCCTGTCTGCTTGTGTATTTGATATTTTGGCTTTTCCATTGGTCCTTGGTACAGAAACGCTTGCCTGTTCAGTGTGGCATTATTCTGACTTCTGTAGTTATCTCTGCATATATTATCGGGGAAAACGGCTCCACAAGAATAATATTGTATATTTCTATACTTAAGTATTTTCAAATCCTTTCAATATGTATCACACCATTAAATTCTTAATGTCACCCTTTGAGGTAACTTCCTAGACCTCTTCAGAGTAGACTTGTAATGAAATAAGCATCGATGATGATGATGATGATGGAGAAGAAGGAGAAGGAGAAGAAGAAGAAGAAGCCCTTATTCTTAAAAGCCCTGTTACCTAAGAAGTGTCCCTATGGTAAACAGGAAGTGCTGCTATCGGGGCAGGTACTAGATGGAAATGCTGTGTGGTGACGTTGCCTCTCCCTTATGCACTTCACGTTGAATCATAGGACAACATATCCTTGCACAGAGCGATCTGTCACCTTGTTTAAGATGGTGGTTTGAAAGCTGTGCTGATTTTTGTGAATTAATGAATAGATGAGACACTAAGGAGGTGAGATTACAGTTCCAGAAGAGGTGACCCTGGGACATAGGGTAGCACAAATTGTCATGACAACCAGAGAAAATACTCATAAACAAAAGGTAGTAACATTAAAAATACTATGGAAAAACAAGGAGGAGTACAAAATATAGTTACTGAAAACTTAGTGTCTAAACATTGTGTCTGTATTGATTTTAAACACATAAGCTTGTTTCTTCTAATTTTTTCCCTCCTAATATTTTGGGCATCACTCCTCACTTGCAACTTTGTAAAGATGAACAGGGTATAGGGAAACGGTGAGATGCAAATTAACATTTGTCCTTGATAAGAAATCTGGATCCTTAATTTCCATTGTTTTTTTTTTTTTTTAATTTTAGAAGCTGTATAGTTTTGAACCTACCATTTCAATTTATCTGTAGCTATAAACCTAATTTGATAGACTAATACTATGAATAATTGAGTGTGGACCACAAGAAGAGAGAAAAAAATCACATAAACACAAACAGAATGCTTGAACTAGTGTCAGGTTATCAAAAAATAAGGAAAACAGAATGATTTTTATTTTTAAAAACACATTAGACAATAATTAGATAACTGGATGAATTCCTAGACTGAAATTTAAAAATTGTAGTCCTGTCTAATGACCCGAGGCAAGTTACTTAATATCTCTTTAAAAGTTGAATAATATTTTGATAATGTTACATTTTTCTCTCATTGTCATCTCAGAATGGGATTCGGGGCCTTTTCTTGGGACGTGGGTGTTTTCGTGGTCAGAGGAAAGGTCATTGTCATTCTCAATCCCCAAAGGCAGCCGGCAAAGGAACGACCTACTGTCTCTTTCATTGACCCTTTGTGGTGGGAGATGTGTGGGCACGGGGACGTGGAGAAGCAAAGAGCAGACACAAGGGATGTTTTTCTGGGGATCCACGAAAGGAGAAGCAGTCACCTCGGAAGGTAGGCCAGGGGCTCAGGGACCCCTGCAGATGGAACAGCCAAAAGCTGTGCAAAAATTTACAGGTGGGAAAGTAAAGAACACTTTTGACCTGGGAAAGGAATGTGTTTTGGGAGACGCAGAGGGGGCTGGGAGGAGGTGGTCTGAAATGAGGTTGGGAGTAGGTGCCTGGGCAGGGCACACAAGGCTTAGCAGCCACGTTAGACGTTCCTAGTCTGTTGATGGAGTCATCCTGGCACACTGCTCGCTTGACAGATTAGGAAGAGAATATTGAGGAGGAAGCACTGCTCCAATGTTTCTTCTGCAGTTTTTTACTACCTCCAAAGTCTGTTCAGTAGTCATAAAAGAAAAAGAAAATGATATTTTTATGCCTTTTTCAAGTAGCACCTGTGGTTTTCCTATTACGCAGTGGTTTGGATACAACAAGTTTTAAGAACTGAAGGTGCATTTGAAGGGCAGAATATAATTCTCACTGTATCTGTAACACAAACACAGCATTTTAGCTCTTTAACAAATGGAATTATTTTATTTTTTCATCTGCCAAGTACCTGTTTTACTAAACTGCCTGACTGATACGGATTTAACGAGGTTGGATTTGTGTATATAAAAATTGCCGTGCTACTTAATAGCTGAAGTTTCTAAATGGCACTGCCTTTGTTTGTGACCTGGCTGTTAAATAAGGGAGAGCAAATAGAAGTGTTTGAACAACTCCACACAGCATCACTGTAACTGTAATCAATGATTCCTGTCTTTCACGTAAACAAGAGCTGTATTACTTTTAACCAGAGAGAAACGATCAGGGCTGTGGTGTACGTCTCGGGAGGGATGGATCCCAGTTGGTGGTGACTTCATGCTGGCAGCGCTCTGGGGACATCCCCGCCATGTGCAGTGGGCAGTCTGTGCGGTTATTGATGAGAGTCAGGAGAAGGGAGTATAAAGACCTGGCATGATGATGGGCTGACCCATAGCTCTGCTGGTCTCAGTTCTGATAACTTCTGCATCATCTTGGTGGAGTTTGTTTTTTCGTCCGGTTGTTTCAGTGTCTGTTTTTGTTCTCTTGGGCACACCAGAAAGGGATTTGTCTTTCTCCTCGTGTGTGTCGTCTTAACGGTTCCCTCCTCACTCCACCTGCATCTGCTACATCCCATAGTGACCCGCTCCACCCATGCAGCCTGTCCACCCCTGCAGGGTCCTGTGGGCTCTGCCTCCCACTCGGCCACCCCTGTGTCCCTCTTGGACTCGCTCTGGCACTAGACAACGATGCCTCTTGAATTCCACTACAGCTGCATGTGTCTCAGAAGGGCAGTCAGGTACTTCCTCTTCCACATCTCAGCAAAGAAAAATGGCAGGCCCTCAGTGGACACAGATTGCCCCATTTCTCTTGTTACTTTGTCATTGCCTCTTGGCTTGTCCTGGCCCATGGCACCTGGCACGCAAGGTCCCTTCTCAGATGGTCAGGCTTCTTGGCTTCCTACCTAACTGTTCACACGTTTTCTGCTCTGTGGAGAGAATGTTTGCTCTCTTATCCCTGTTGGTTAGGATGGGGCCAGGGGTATGGCGAAAGGAGCTGGCCCCCAGAGCTGTCGTTTAGGCCTGGCCCCTGACTTTTGAAAGCCTAAAGCCGGGACGGACTGCCTCTGTCTCCCCCTCTTCGTTTCTGCCACAGCCCCCCTTTCCTGAGTCACGGGATTTCAAAGTCTACCTGGAAAGGGAAATGTGTGATGAACAAAGCAAATAGCAGAAACAGCGGAGCATCCATCCATTAATTCTTCCATTACCTTGTGCTACACTAGCAAGCAAGAAGCGGAAAGCAAAGTCACTTACTGTCTAGACTTGGGCACAAAGGGAAAAGCTAGACGAGCTTATTGGCGTTGCAAAGCCCATGGGAACCACAGACATGATGGAGAGGCAAGGAGTTAAGATAACACCAGTTAAACTGTTTTCAAGCAGTGTTTTATCTTTCACTAAAAGATTTCCTCAACTTTTCTCTGAAAACCTCACCAGGACAATTTCCTTGGTGACAAAGGCAAAAGGAATGCATTAGATATTTAGAATGACAGCTGCCTAGATATAACATATATGAATTATATTTTTCATGTCTGTTTCAAATGCTTGAATCACATACGCATTAACACAGAGAAGGTTTGCAGTGAACTTGGATATTTAAATTCTAAGAATGTGGATAAAAGACTTAAACATCTCATTTTAAGATTCATTAATTTTGTTATATGTATTGAATTAACACATTATATAAATGACAGTAATTTTCATATATAACATATGTCCAGTCTTACATAAAATAATTTTATTCAAGCTATCCACATGCGTCTAAGGCATCAGTGTGAGTAATCGAGCACATTTTTTTTCAGAGTACATTTCCTTTTCTTCCATCTACATTATTTGATTTACAGCACTTTTCAAATTTCTGTGTAAAGTTGTCACTGGATATTTTAACATTGAGACAATCCCCATTAGGAAGGTAGGGGTTTGTACAATATTACCACCAACTGTTTTTTGTTTTTTTTTTTTAATTAATCTTTAAAATTTCAAAATAGATATTTTGTACCAAAAAATAAAAAATAAAATAAATATAGATTGAGTTTCTTTGTTCCCCTTTTAACTCCCTCTGTCAGGTGTCCTGTATGAAAAGACCATTTATTGATACCATTTCACGTTGTGTCTTCTCCAAATAGTACTTTTTCTCCATAATGAATAATATATGTTTATATGTATTCAAATTTGAGAAAAATTTAAAACATTTTAAGAATTTTTCATTTTGTGGGATAATTTCACATATAATGGTCAATATATTAGTTTTCCAGGGCTGTCGTAACAATGTCCCACAGACTGGGAGGCTTAAACTACAGACATTTATGTTATTACAGTTCTGGGCACCAGGAGTCCAAGAACCAGATGTCAACAGGGTTGGTATCTTTCGGTGCCTCTTTGAATTGAAGGTGACTTGTACCTTTCCCTGTGCTGACGTCGTCTTCAATCTGTGTGCTTGTGTGTTCCACTCTCCTCTTGTTATAAAGACACTAGTCATATTGGATATGACTCATACTAGAGTCCACTCTAATGACCTCATTTTACCTTCCCTCTTTAAAGACCCTATCTGCAGATATAGTTGCATTGTAATGTACTTGGGGTTAGGACTTCAGCATAGGAATTTGGATGGGGACACAGTCCAGTCAGTAATGTATGGTAATTACTATGAAATTAGCAAATACAGTACCTATATTCTGTGAAAAGAATAGTTTAAACATCCAGAAGAATATAAACTACTGAATTATGTTAAAATAGAGTGTCAACTTAAAGTTACAAAAGATTGACAAGTTTAAAACTGTTAGTATAAGACATCTCTATTTTAAAAAGTGATGTATATGTATATATTTTAAAAATTTTGAAGTTTTAAATTAGAGAGCTTCTAGTAAGGAGAATTTCGGTATCAAGAAAAAAAGAAGAAAACGAGGACATAGTTTACCCAAATTATCAGTAAATCATTGCAATTGCTTTAAACATATATCAATCGCATTGCCAGAAATGTTTAAATCACTACTTGACTACTAAAGTTATGTAAATATTTTAGTAAGCCATAGTCAAATAAATTCATTTATGAAAGGCTCTTGCAGCATGTATTATTTACTTCACATGGAAACGAGCAAAAATATTATACTGGAGCAACCAACTATATTAGAGCTCAATACAGGAAGAAGAAAGCTGGTATATACAATTATCAGAAAATACACAAAGCACTTACTTATCCAGGAAAAATTGCTTTAAAATACACAAGAATTAGCAGAATCCTGCTGGAATCCATGAATAACCCATGAATATGAGATTGATAGTGGTTTTCTTGGAATATATTAATGGAAATTTGGACAAATGTAAAATTACAGTTTCATATTATTTTTATGTGATGAATTAATATTTGCTCAAAATATAATTTAGGCAGCAGAAAAAATTATAGCAGATATTTTTTATCCTGAATATGATGTTTATCATTCCTACTTATTTTTCTTCCCATATTTTATTATGAACATTTTCAACTAGAAATAAACATTAAAACAGTTTTACTGTGAATGCCCATGTACTAACTAGATTTTACAACTACTATTTTTCTAAAATTCGGTTTATTCTTTAAGTGTCCGTCTGTCCATTACTCTGTCCATTCATTAACTTACCTTGTATTCTGACGCATTCCAATGTAAGTTGCAGACATCAGTATACCCCCTAGTTCTCAACAAGCACGTCATCTAGGATTCAACATATGCTTACACGTTTTTTCTCTTCAAAGGTGAAATTCAGTCTCTCCTCTTCACTCACAGAATTCCAGGCACACTGATTCCACTGAGCCTTGGTCCTCCACGCATGCACACACGTCCTCCACCCACGTTTCCATCTCCAGCTTCCTCTGCCTAGAGAATCATCCCCTAGGGGTTCACCTGAAATTCCCTCTCCCTTCATTCTGGTCTCTAGTCCACTGTCGCCACAGAAAGCATTGCCCTGACCACCATATCTAAGATAACAGTGATCATCATTCGCTGTTCCCTTACTGCACGTGTGTCTCTCTGGCTTTCTTCACTACCTTGTGTGTGTGTGTGTGTGTGTGTGTGTGTGTGTGTGTGTGTGTGTGTATGAGTGTGTGTGTGTGTGGGGGGTATTCGTTTGTTCATTCATACATGCGTTCAATATTCCTTCGTATCCACTAAACTATAGTCTTTGAAGGTTGAGTACTTGCTTGCTTTATTTACATAGTACATCAGACAGAGCAGTGCATTTATAAACCCCCCTCATATATATCATGTCAATGAAAGTATATGGTAGCAGTGAAAAATGACAGGGATGTTATACACCAATGTGGATTTTGGATGATGGGAATTTAGGTGATATTATTTTCTTTTTACTCACTTGCATCTTTTTTTTTTTAAATTTGCAATGATTGTTACTTGTATAATAACAAATAAAACAGAGGACAGGAAAAAAAGTATTACTATTGTAGAACCAAGCAGACAGCAATAGCAATAGGTACAGTTACTGGAGTACAAAAGACTCACGCCAAGGCTAAGGTCACCCACACCCTCGGATTCCCAATTACTATGCGGGGATGTGAAAGCGAAACAGTAAAGAAGGCTGATAACGGGGGAAAGTGGATTGATATGAAATACGGTGCTGGGGGAGAGCTCTACCGAGACCCTGAACCTTCAGAAAGATGAACAAGCAGGTCCTAGGACAAATTAATCCTAAAACGTTGCTGGAGGCAAAAATTACAAAACTCAGGCCGTCCTTCTTGGGGCCCATCGTCAGAAGGCAGGGTTCTTTAGGAAAGACAGTAATGATGGGGAAAATGGAAGGCAGCAGGGAAACATGAAGACCAGATATGAGATGGACTGACTCCATGCAAGAAGCCACGGGCTGAGTGCGCAGGAGCTGAGTGGGGCTGTGACGACAGGACGCTGTGGATGTCACTCATGCATGGGGTCGCCAGGGGTCAGAGCAGACACAGCGGCAGGTAACACGCAGCAGGTGGCAGGCATCGCCTGAGGCGCTGCACAGTCAGGAACTCGTTTATCCCCACGCCCGTGAGGCCCAGCTGTTACTACGCCCCTTTCATACACAAAGGAGCGGATCCACAGAAAGGGGAGTTGTTGGTTCCGTTGATCACGGGGAACCCGGCTTTGGCCCTCGGGGGCCTGTGTGAGAGCCTGTGTCACCACCCCGTGCAGTGCACACAGCATCAGCGTTGGAAAGTCAGGTCCCCAGGCCGTGCGTGTCCACAGCCACGCAGAGTATTGCAGGCCAGCCGGCTTTTAGTCGGAAGGTTTCTCTCTTCCCGCGTGGCCCGTGCGCCTGGCATCCGCTAAACTTACCAAGACTCGAGAGGTTGCTGCTCGCCGCGGGTGAACGCGTTGCGGCCTTTTTTTTTTTTTATGGGTTTGGACCCTTTTCCAGGTGGCGTTTTTCGGCAATTTCCATGGGAATCACACGAAAATGGTATCTTCATGGTCATAGATTGCCCTTCAGGCATTAGGGGAAGAGGCCACGGAGACCGGTTCACCTGGGTGACACTGGACGTGTTGATCCATCCTCTGCTAAGTGTGAAAATGCGTTGGTAATTTCAACAGTTAATTAAGAAAACGTCTCACTGTCGCAACAGGAAAGGGCGGCCTGACTTTGTCCTGAGCCCGGGGTCTGGCCTGACCCTCCCCGCGCCTTGTGCCGCCCGCAGCCCCCGGGCAAGATGGGAACGTCTTTAGTGTCGGCTCCTCGTGTTCATCCCCTCTCTACACATCTCGTCGTTTGTGTTCCCGGGCCCACAGGCCCACGTCGAGCATCTTTTAACGGGTTTGCTTCTTTCAGAAAGGAAAAGCAGTAAACTTGGCGTGCACTTCCAGGCCGCCGTGCCCACCGACTGGTTATAGTCCCCTCGCACGGCAGAAAGTCCCTCTTCGTTTGCAGTAAAGGGAGTTGAATGGGCGCTCTCTGGAGTGACCGGTGCTCAGCCAGAGCCCGAGGGTAGAGGACCGAGGGAGCCCTGCTCACAAAGGGGCTCTAATCATTGTTTAAAAGACGTGTCTAGTGTTGGTTTTGAGTAAAGGCGTGAGACCTTCTCTGTGCAGCCCTCTTAAGGAAGAACGTGGAGCTTTCGACAGTCTTGGGGAAAAGACCCCTTTTTGCCATTATAATGACCTGCTTTGGTAGGAGGTTTGATAATGAGATGCAGAAGCCCTTCTACAGAGCCCCTTTTATTAGGGTCCCCAAATGACAGTGGCTGCTGGCCTGTGACTGTTGCTTCTTCCCGTTAGAAATGAAACAGTTGTCCGATGGTACCCCAAATACATTTAGGGAAATCCTGTCCGCTGCACAAAATGGACCCTGGAACCACACACGCTCACACGCAATTGTCTAAATATACAGAGTGGGAGGAAACTGAAGTAGCTGCTCTGAGAAAGTTCTAGAAAGAAGTAAGAAGGAAAGGAGAGAGCAAAAGCATCAATCCCTACTTGATTTAGCAGGTGCCTCCCAAATGCAGCTTTCTGTTACTATTATTTTTTTCTCTTTACATCAAAATAGCAATTGCAGTATAGCTCCATCTGCAGCTATAAAGGTAGTTATTCTCGGCAGGATGGGCTTGGAAAGCTAATTTAAGTAAAACTGCCTGCCACCTGTGATCCAGTGATTTGGCATTCTAAAAGATTTCCAAAAGATAGAAAGTCTGTCAGCACGCTTTTGATTTTATCTCAGCGTGTGTGTGTGTGTGTGTGTGTGTGTGTGTGTGTGTGTACTATTATGGGTATTGTTAGATGGTCCCTGTTAACACGTTAAGAATATGAGGCATACATGAAAGGAATTGCTTAGGTGTGGATACCTCAATATAGAATCAAATTATTTTATTTCCTACTTTGCAGTTCAACTCAATCTCATTTAGATATTTCGTTTCTAAAAATATGAAATTGTGGCCCATCTAGTGTGATTCTCAGTTATTTTGGCACCTGATTCAGGCTGACTTTTTATGTACTTGAGTTTGAGGAAACTAAAGAAATTTGGTGTGGTCTTTCTTTACCCAAGAGAAATACAAGCTCCCAAATTTAAGGAAACCTTTTCTTTAGTCTTCTGAAAATGACCTTACGAATCAGAAATTGATGAAAACAGAAACATCCCTTTAGGGCCAGGCAGAGACAAAAGTCCCCATGTCATCCTTCTTAAACCCGTGAAGGCTCTCCTTTGCCAAAGAAACATGATCCCAGACAACTAAACATGCAAGGGAGACCTTATTGAAGACTGCTGCATAGTCACCTGCTGTGCCCTGTGCTCCCAGGTTAGGGTACCTGCTCTGTGTCTCTTTAGTGATTGTTGTGGCGAGGTGGTTATTGCTGTTTTGCTCTAATACGTGGGGTTGGGCTACAGTATAATCCCTGCTTATACTCCACCTGGTGATCTGCTATCTTTACAGCTGAGATGATTTCCTCTCACCTTTCAGCACACTCCATACCATCTGACATGAATGACAGAGCCTTTCCTTGGATTGGATTAACATAGCATTTAATTGATCAGCTAAGCATCTATAACTTTGTTGATGGTCTTATTCTGATTCTAGCAAC
Source organism: Rhinolophus sinicus (assembly GCF_057876585.1). Classification (NCBI taxonomy): domain Eukaryota; kingdom Metazoa; phylum Chordata; class Mammalia; order Chiroptera; family Rhinolophidae; genus Rhinolophus; species Rhinolophus sinicus. The sequence goes on along the minus strand of NC_142504.1, from coordinate 114,409,258 downwards.
TGGGCTTATTTTCAAGATTCCTCCTTTTATGCCCTTTGGATATACTCTATTCAAAGCAAACAAAATAAGTCAAAACATCATAAAATATTAGAGCAGAAGGGATGTTAAGGGGTAAAAGGGCATCAAGATCATTTTACACGTGAGGTTAGAAAACCACATGTGGGGTTCTGATATGTGCGGTATCCCCACTGGGATGCTGCTTGCTGACTTGCCTTTAGTCTCCTTCTCCACTTCCATCTAACCCTCAGGTTCGTGATGGTGACATGATGGCATGGGCTCCTAGACTGCGTCCAGTGGCTGGTTTGGGGGTATGCCCATGTGTTCACCAGTCTGAGTCCAAAAGACAAAAATTAAAACAAAAGAGTAGCACTTTCACAGGGTGTATTTATACAATCTGTAGGGCCACCATGTAATCTATGATTCTTGCTAATTTTGAAATGAAGTATTATTTCTTCTGTGCTTTGACATAACAATAGATTGCAGAGTGTTTTGTTCTTATTAATCTTCTTTGGCAAAATTCAAAATAAACAATTTTATGATGATGCCCAATTTTGTGTAACTTTTACTGAACATGCAATTTTAGTAACTCATTCTTGATGAATGCCTCCAACATGAAGTCAGGCATCACTAGCCTGGAGCAGTGGGTTTTCATTTCTTCTCTGCCCCAGCACAACTAAGGGAAACTGCATCCTCAACCTTGAGAATGACTGCCATCACCCTGACCTCTGTGACCCCTCTGGATCTGCCCCCAGAGGCTGTGCTCTGACCCATCCCTGCACACACTTCAGTCCATTGACGCACTAATTTTTCGGACTATTTCAATGAACAGCTACCTGACAATGGCTTTCTTTTACTGCTTTCACCTCAACGTAGTATGGATGTCCCTCCATAACTTGAACTCTAGTTGCTTTTAATGACATACTTGTACATGTCTGTGACAGCAACAGCACACATATGAAGTATAGTTTTCAGCCATTCCACTACTGATGAACGTGTATGCTGTTTCCATTTCTTACTATTTGGAAGACTTTGAAGTAAATGTATCTGCACATCCCTATGATCTGTTGGTGTTCTTTTCTCTGCAGGTCGTCCTCCCCAATGTTGAATTTCTCAACCTGATGTGCAAACTTTTAATCCACGCAGAAACTGCCACATTATTTTAGGAGAGAGAAAGCATTTTCCACATGGGAGTTAAGAAAGCTAAAGTTGAGATAACTTAAGTACTATTCCCAAGGATCAACCAAGAAGAGACAGAAAAGTAACCTGAGTCTGTCTAGCTCCAATCGGTTGCTCTTTTTTCTCTCTCTCTTTTTATTAAATTTATTGGGGAGACATTGGTTAATAAATTATACAGGTTTCAAGTGTACAATTCTGTGATACATCATCTATATATCATATTGTGTGTTTACCATTGCGAGTCAGTTCACCTTCCATCACCATATATTTGACCCCCTTTCCTTTTTTCTACCCTCCTCCCCCCTTACCCTCTGGTAACCACAGTACTGTTGTCTGTGTCTATGAGTTTATGTTTGTTTGTTTGTCTTGTGCATTTGTTGCTTTCGGTTTTATATCCCACATATGAGTCAATCATATGATTCTTGACTTTTTCTGTCTAGTTTTTTTGACTTAGCATGATAATCTCAAGATCCATCCATATTGTCGCAAATGGCAGTATTTCTTATGGCTGAGTAGTATTCCACCGAGTATGTATACCACACATTCTTTATTCAATCATCCTTTGGGGGACACTTTGGTTGTTTCCATGTCTTGTGAATAATGCTGCAATGAACACAGAGGTACACATATCTTTATAGATAAATATTTACAGATTTTTTTTGGTAGTTATCCAGAAGAGGGATTGTTGGGTCACATGGTAATTATATTCTTAATTTTTTCAGGAAACTCCAAACTGTTTTCTATAGTGGCTGTACAAATTTACATTCCCATCAGCAGTGTATAAGTGTTCCTTTTTCTCCCATTTGAATAAACTAAGTGAACCTCTGTGAAAGATGAGAGGATGTACAAAGTCTGCATAGACTTATGAGACTTGAAGGAGAAAGAATTGAAATCTTAAAGCCTGACCTGAAAAAAAAAAAAATGAAGTAGTACACTAAAAATGTATTGATATAAGATTTCAAAACCAAAGAAAGACTAAGACCTATATATAACTTAGAATTCCTGCCTGAAAATGAGTTATAAATGCATGTTTTAAAACACAATAAAATACAAACTGCATTTCCATCTATATTCTAAATCAAGTCAAGTTTAATGATGACAAGTATAAAATATAAGAATAAAACATAGATATAAAGTAGACACAGATGAGAAGAAAGAGAATATAGATAGTTATACGCACATAGAATTTGATCATTTTATGTCATAGAATAACTACCTCTAGTAAGGAAATTATATTACTTTACACAATATTAAATAACATTTTCTTGTAGGGTGAACAGAACTTATTTCATGACATTGGAAAAATTCTATTTAACATTTTCTGATAAGGTAAACTTTCTAGTTTAACTGTTGTACCTGATCATATTATGTCCCTAAAATTATTTACCCTATTTAGGTGAATTTGCTATACTTAGAGATTCTTTTTTACTTTTTAGATTGCATATCGTTACTTTATGTGGGTGAGTTCTTATTTCTCAGAGTGGTCTTTCTGAGTGTCCTTTCGTAGTATCTGCTGTTCTTTTGCTTTGAAGATGCTCTTCTCCCAGATACCTTCCTTGAATAATTTCAACACATCCTTTGCATCTTACCCTAAATGTCACTTCTCCCAATAAGTTTTTAATTTCCCCCAAGGCTGGGTTAGACATTGCATCACATCATACTGCAATGTGTTTATCGTGCACGCACTTCACCCACCTCCCAGAACACACGCCCTCCACTGAAGGTGGCCCAGCCTCACACAAGGCTCCAAAGTCGCTAGGTAAGGGGGGGGTTAAAGTCCACTATGTATCAAATCACCACAGGGTGCACATTAAACTTACACAATGTTACTTATCAGTTATATCTCAACAATGCTGGGTGGGGTGGGGTGGGGAGTACTTTATTTGCATCCTCATTACCAAGTGCTATGACTTCTTATTCTTCATTCCATTCCAGTTTTCCATTGCATTTTTCATTATTATCTCTCTTTTGTGTGTGTATGTGTGTGTGCAAATGCACGCTTCTGACAATCCTCATTTTCCTACTCTGCCTCAACTTCTTCTAACTCAATTTTACCTCGTTTCTCTCTTCTTTGATCTTCTTCCCAATCTCTACCACTTACCTCATTGCCCCCGTTGTTTCAACTCACAGGTTAGTAATCTGATTATTACTACTTCTAGCCTGCCTTGCTCTCTTGAGCTCCCAACCGACACATCTGCTCTTGTTGCTGCACTCCTCCATGTGAACACTTTGTGACCAGCAGACACATACAATTCTCAAATCTGAATTTATCAACCCATCTTCCACACCTATGTCTTAATGGATTTACTGCAGTAATCCAAAGTTTCAAGCCAAAAAGGTGACCGACCGTGTAGACTCTTTCCTACCCTTTGTCCTTTCAACCGTTCCTGATATTCTTCCTGTGAATCTCTCCTATAATGTCCACACACAGTGCTTTTAAATAAATCACAGCTCTCGTCATATCATCTGAAGCACTGAAGAGTCACTTCAGCTCTCTCCATGTTTCTCATGCTGGTGCGTCCTTACTGTGACTTTGCTAAAATGCAGTCCTGTCCCAGGCACTCTGTCTCCTAGTCTTAGTGACTCCATGTTGTCTGAGATTCCAAATTCCTGGGCAGGGCCTCGTAAACCTGTTAATCATCTATTTATCTTCTTCCTGAATGCCCCCCCCTTTTCACTACATTTTGTCATCAGTCGCCAAATTATTGGCTATCTTGTAAAAAGATTTTGCAGTTTCTTTCTTGGTTCTGCCTCATCCTGCAATGGCTGATTTTTAATTTTTAAAGGTTTACTTGCATCTTTATGTCTACTTTTGTGTAAAATGTCAGCTGTTCCTGAGTGTGATGAAAGAAACACACATTTTTTATAATCTGCCCAGTTGATTCTTATAATTAGCTCATTTGAAAAATCAGTGCAGTAAATGTCATTTTGTTGCAATTGCAGCACATAAAGTCAGGTTTTTAGGTTATCTCTGTTTCTGCTAAGTTTTTAAGTTTCCTTAGGACTAGAATAGTATGTTGTTATCTATTTATTCCTAACATATTGAATGCACAGACCCCTACATATGGCGGATGCTAAATAATTACTTAATAGAATCAGACTGTGTGTATGACATGCATGCCTGAGTTCAGAAACAACAGTTGGATCTTATATTTTCAAATATGTAAGTAAAATGTGCAATGTAATCTTAAATATTCGGGGATGAATTTACAAGGGTTTACTTAATCTGCAGATTTTCATCAGTTTTAAAATTTGCCTCATCGCTCCTTTAGCAATATTGTTTGCCTTACACTTGGAAATGGCATCTCTGGTCCACGTTCTCACAATGACCCACTTCTTATAATCATTCCTTAGGAGCTCAGACTTATGTTACTGCTCAGTTTTCTTCTCACACCTTTCTAGTCAACTCTCACTTCCTCCTTTCATCACAACTGTTTCTCCAGCTGTTACCAAACCCTTTAATGGGAGTAGCTTAATTTGTAAAGGCTTTCCCCTGCCTTTTTTCACCAATTAGTATAACCCTCTTGAAAGTTGCTTCCCAAATTCACACAAAATGTAACAAAGGGCACTGCAAATTGGGGGGGTTAATTAAAAGTATGATAGTAATTATGTTATAAAACTAATTAAATATACTTTTAAGAAATCACAAATCACATAGCTGAGTATAATTAAATTAAGTACATTGGAAATTAGATAGACATTACTTTTGGGCTCACCTTCCTACCTGACGAGTCACGCTGCTCCTCTTTCACAGGCACAGGCTCTGGGCATCTGTGCCTTCAGAAAACGATGGCTGCCTTTTCTTAGAGTCACTTTCCTCGCTCTAGGTGACTTGCTACTGCAGAGCAGTGGGTAGAAATTTTAGTTACATGATCTGCTTTGGAACACAACGTTCTGCTTTACTTTTCTTTTTCTATAGGCCTGAGTACATTTGTTAAACAACAGCTATTTACTGAGTACCTACTGTGATTCATATACTGTTTCAATGTTAGAGAAACAAAGTCTTGGCCCTTGAAAAGTCCTCAGTATATTAGGAGGTATAGCAGTGAAAGTACGACTTAAAATCCAGTGATAGTATTGATGCAATGGATGTCTACAGGATTGTGCTTGAAAAAATACCTGACCTTAATACAGTGACTCATTTTATAAAGAACGTCCACAAAAATTGTCTTGTTGAAGATCACGGTGACTCTTTGAAGTGGGCATGACTTTCATCACTTGTTTGCAGATGAAGAAATGAATATTTAGAGCAATTCATTGTCTTTCTCAGGATTATATACCTACCGTGTTTCCCCGAAAATGAGACCTCGCCGGACAATCAGCTCTAATGCATCTTTTGGAACAAAAATTAATATAAGAAATTGTATTATATTATATTAGACCGGGTCTTACATTAATTTTTGCTCCAAAAGATACATTAGAGTTGATGGACCAGCTAGGTCTTATTTTCGGGGCAACACGGTAGTGAATGAAAACAAACAAACAAACAACAGCAACAAAAAAAACCCTGGAAACGAATTCCCTAATTGTTGAATGCAAGTCCAGCATGCTTTTTACATGACCTCCAAGTAGTGCACTCGAAAATGTTCGTCTGTAGACTGATTTCCTAGACTTCCAGTAAAGGGCACGGGAAAGAGTTCCTTTGGTTCCCACATGCATGTGTAAGCATGCACACACAACACATACACATGTCACATCCTCAGGAGCATGATTTCTGAGAAAGTAGGAAAATACAGTTGGAAAATGCAAGCTCCTGATGTTAAGAAAACATAGGATTAAACGGAAATGATTTTTTAAGTTTTATTGAGCAACAAGTATATGCTCATTCATTTAAAAAACAAAATCAATGACTGTGCTAGGCACCAAGGTTTCTTCCCCAGCACTCTGTGCAGCAAACTGGCAAGGGGATGTCCTTGTCTAAAGGAGGGAATGAGCCGATTCTACCTGTCACTGTGACCAGTTTTATTAACAGGCAGCTTTCTACAAGGAGAAGGAGAAAGAGGGAAACTGTCTTATTCTTCTGAGGGCGAGGTGGTGGGAATCAGGCAAGGTTTTGCAGACGTGAGGATGCTTCAACAGTTTTCAGATTTTAACAGTGAGCAAGTTACTTATCAGACAAGTGAGAACATAGCCTAGGTTATAGTGGAAGCAAAACAAGGAAATTTGCTCAATTGTTAAAAAAATCGAATTTGTTGAGTCTATTTGCAGTCACTCCTCAGCGGCCACTAATCAATTTTTGAGAAGCTTAGAAGCCTCCAAATAACGTCTATGATAAATATTTATCTACGTCCACATAACCTATGGAGATTATGTGCACACTGTCACCACAGATGACGCAATGGTGACTGTCCTGCCGTGTTCCTCTCCCTGCTGCCAGTGAGATCTCAGGTTATGGAATAGCTGGTAGGGGCGTGTTCATCCCACCTGCTCAGAATTTCAATGCTGGGTCCAGGTGATCCCTCACTGTCACACCTACTATGTATCCTTCCTCCTTCCCGAAGAAGTCACCTGACCAGTTGTCACCACTACTCAACCGGATCCGAAAGTGGGAAGTGCTCTCAGCAACCTGATATTAAATCCTCCTGGCGTCTTACAGGCCAAACATTCACCTAGTTAATACCTTTTTCACCTTTAAACCAGTTGTTGGGTTGTCATATTCCCTCAGTGTACTTTCGGCTTGGTTAACGCATCTTATGGAACCAGCAGCCAGCCACTCAACATTATTTTTCTGAGGGAGTTTTCCTAGCTGGCATCTTCTTGTTCCCTGGGGAAGAAATCATTACTCATGTTCCAGCCCCTTCGGTGGGTTCACAGGTCGGCCGTTGTATCCCCGGTTTCTATTATAGATCCAGACACCTCTTATTTGTTACCTGTGTAGGTTGAGGCGTAGTTCTGCATGATGTGAAATCAAGTGGGTACTTAAATTACTTCCTGTAAATAAGACTCATTAACCGTGGTGACCTAAGAACACTTTCGATTTAAGATGCCGGCTGTGAGCACAGTCCTTGTATTAAGCCAGCTGCTGCAGTGGACCCAGCGTCCCTGGCTTTTTATGCAATGAATTACCTCTTGGCTCCCCACAGCTATGAGAGGGACTCGTTCACCTCCTCCCATAGTCACTCATTTTTTCTATCTAAAACTGAAGATTTGATGTTTACATTGAGATGAGAAAGGGCAAATCACCAAGAAACTTGATTTTCATGTTCAGAGGAACCAGTGAAAAAGGCTGTAGAAACTGATTTCCCATGTTCCAAAAATCCACAATGAGGTAACATTCTTGGGAACAATTTAGGAAAATATCTCAGTAACACCCTTCAGAAATAAATACCATAATTGTAAATGCTTTGTAGAGTAAACTATAATTCAGTTTTTTTTAATGTCCTGAAAAAATATCTATATGTGTAGCACTTTCTTTTGGTAACACTCAGTCTTACCCTATATAAGTCATGTATTTCTTATTGGATGAAAAGCTGTATTTTAAGAGCAAAGCATATTGCAAATTATTTATCAAAGGCAAATACTAAGACATCTTTATGTTTATAACCCCTATGGACACTGGTGCTCTTTTTATATATTATAATGAATGCATGTAACAGGAAACTGAATTTGATCTCAAAGTCAAAATGCGTGAGACTGATACAAAAGGATACTCTACATGAAAATCAAAATTACACTCATACCAATTCTTAACTGCTACTGTGATTTCAGATCTTTTTCTGAGAATAATAGGTACTACCAGCTGTGATTCTTACAAACAGGAAAAACACAAGTATACCCGTTTGTTGATGTCAGCACCAATTTTATAGGATTGTAAATCCATTTCTTTCCCAGTTCTCATTTGTATGAGGTTAAAAGAATGCCCCAGACATATGTGAGTGAGTGTTCTAACACAGCTTTCATCTGTTGACTCTGAAAACATGCTGCTACGGCACCGAACATTGGATGGGAGTGAGTCACGCTGTTCTGGAATTTCTGATGTAACTCCTGGCTTGGCTGCAGGAAGAGGGGCAGCTGCCAAGATGATGGTGGGAGTTCTCCCCGGGAGTGGTTTTGCTGTGACACGCCTTGTTGAAGGGCAAAAATACATGTCTAAGGTCAGCATGCTCAGAAGAATATTAAACAGAAGAGGTGGATGGCATATGGCATGTCTTTACAGACAGCGCAAGGCCCAGGTCACCATTATAAGTGAAGTCCCCAGTGATCCCTTCTCTTTGGACTAAGTCATTGTCCTTGGTCCCTGGCAAGATCAAATCCTCATCCAGGAGGGATGGATAGACTAGATATCATATTCTAGGTATGTGGGAAATGTAAACGCTCTCGCCCATATGGCCTCATCCGTCCTTAGGTTTATAATCTGGTGCAGAAGGCAGACCTAAGAAGGTAGGAAATCACCGGAGGACATTACACGTTAAACAGTGTGAAACTTCCTGCTGTAAAGAGCGAACATGCATACAATAACATCCCTCCAGGGAGGAGACATGGAGGTTGTGTTCTTAAGTAACGTGTAAGGTTTACGCAATCTAAAAAGACTAAGAATGGAATTCCAGGAAGAAGGCACAGCACGAGTGGGAGGAAAATGAGGAAATAAACACAGATCATATGAAAGAAAGTGAGCGGATCTGTCTGAACAGCTTAGGAGTTGGAAATACTGTCAGAAAAACTCAGGCAGGACCAGCCATATTCCCAGCTGAGGCTAAAGAACTCCTGCAGGCACCCACCTGGGGCAGCGTGAGGGCTTTGAGCAGCATGTTGTGGAAAGATGCTGTAGCAGGGACACGGAAGGAGGCTAGGAGAGAGGAGACAGCATCAAGGTCCCAGGTCAGCCACTTGACCGTGATGCAGGAACCAGATGTTCATTTTCATTGTCTGGAAATTAGAGCAGTTACTGTTTCATAATAAGTTCTTAATAACATTTTTCTCCCTTTTGAATTAATACTGAATGCACTTGTCCTTTCTGACTCACTGGAACTTTGAAAGAAGAAATTAAAAATGCTTTCAAACCATGAAGCACAATCCACCTCTGAGATGTTATTGTACGGAAGGGAACATGAGAGAGCAGCTGTGGAAGACAGCATTGAAGGCATCTGCAAGGGTTTCCATGTGGGTGTAGGGAAAAGCACACGTCCTTGCAAAAGAGTACAGAGAGGCCTTTTTCGCAGGAGAATGATGAGGAGTACATTCCAGAATTATTAAAATCTCCCATGGAAGGAGAACACGGATCAGTGGAGATGCTTCATGGAGTGAGGTTCACACGAGACATCAGAATACAATGTAGACATCAGTTATAGCTAACTGTCTGATACGCCTAGTGACATGACGACCATATCATGTTAATTACCTCAAGTCGTTCTATACATATATATTTCCATGCAAAGTAAGTGATGGTTAAATGAGTGGGAGAACACAGCTTACCAGGTTAGTTTGGTGCAAAATTATAAACAGGGTGTGTACGTACCCATTATTTATGTTCCTAGAAGATAAAAAAATCACAAGTTAGAGCCGGGGCACTCAGCCATGAGGAAGGAAGACAAGGAAAGTACAGTGTCTTGTAAACCAAAGTGTATTTATGATCATTACGGTCTGCTTGTGCGTAAGCGCACTGACTAACTATACAGATCCGAGGTCTGTGGATGGAACGTAAAGCTAGACCCGCGGAGCTGGGGTCCAGGCTAGTAGATGCTGGTGTGTGGGGGCTTGGACAGGCCCGTGGTTCTCAATTAGAGCAGTCTTTCCCCACATGAAATATCTGGTAGTGTGCGGGGCTCACAGCTAGGTGCAGAGGCTACCGGCAGCTAGTGGATGGGGCCAGGGATGCTGCTAGACCTCCTGCAATGCCCAGCACGGCCCCACAGTGAAGGAGTGCCCACCCGCTGGCAGGAGGAGAAATACTGCTACTGCTACCCCTCAAGTCCAGCTCACAGAGCAAACCCACGCGCAAACATGGAGCATGGTGCTGCAGGGTCCTAGACATTTCGGAAAAAGACATGGGATGGGAGGGTCACCAAGCGCCAAACCTCACATGGTGTCTGTATCCCAGGCACCTTAGGTGCCTCCAGAGTGTGTCCTGGCAACACCATCCCCAGGACCTGGGGCTGCCTTGCTCAGCCTTGGCTCACGTGAAAGCTGACCACGCTTTTTCAGCCCCATGCAGCTTCACTGCCTGCGGCTGGCTGGCTGGCGTCTCCGCCAAGTCCCTCGTCATTTTCCCACATCTCCACTGGACGAAGGCCCACCCAGGAGGGCCCTGTCTCCTTTCTCAAGGTGCTGCTGAAGGCAGTGTATCCATCGCTGGGAGCCCAGCAGGGTGCTCGTAGCATGTCCTGAAGCTGGAGCCCGCAGAGTGACGGGACACCCCGCACGCCCTTCGCAGCCTGCCCTGTCCCTACCTCCCACTCTTGCTATATTTTGCCTCCTGGGAAAGTATTCATAAAAAGCCTTGCCTCAGGCTCTATTTTCAGGGATCCAGGCTAAGAAAACTGTCTTCAAATTGACCAAGGAATGTGCAGGTTATGGAATATATTCTCTACCAGAGGATTGGAACTTGTTGGTAGTGATTATAGACTGACTCATTTTTCATATTACAGGGGTCATGTGAACTAGCAAAATATGGCAAAATTAACAATTCAAGATGCTATGAAACCCAGAGAATATATAGATGTGTTGTGTTAGCATTCTGGAAAGGAGTGTTTGAAAGAAGGAGGAAAAATGGAGCTTACCTGTTCCAGTGACCAACTAAAGCAGACTCAGAATACTGTTGAAGAAGATGGGATGCCCAAAAAACCTTATATTTTACTTCCTTAAATAGATTTTTTTAAACCTCCCAAAGAAAAGTATTTTGCTGAGGCCACTAAATAATCTTGAGCAAGGGTATATGACATAATATGACATCTCTACCACATGGACTGGTTACAAGAATCTCTTACTGGAAATATAGAAAACAGCTACATTAAAATATTTGCAAAGCATATTCTTTCTTATACATAAATAGGGACATCTCCTAGAGATTCCAAATAGTTGTGATCGAATCATAAAAACCATCTGCTGGCCTAGTGTCTTGGATGTTGTCCTTTTTCAGTTCTCATTTTGCTGTCTGGGCTAAGGCTGCTAACCTACAGACATGGTTATTTTATTTAACTGTGTGTAGAGAAGGTTTGGCTAAATCAATTTAGTGCTGATGTGGACGGATACTACCTGGAGTTATTGAAGAATAATATGTTTTCCAACCATAGAATAAACAAGTGTGTATATATATATTTCCCCCCCAAATACTGATGAAGACCACAGGGAGCCTTTGCATTGCAGGTCCAAGACTGTCTGACGTTATATGAAATGTTATCTATTAATATCCATATACTGAATGCTGAGTATTTAGTCAAGTCATCTGAAAAAATGTGTATTTTCCTGAGACAGCAATTGTTTATCTTTATTCACTTCATCTAACACAAAGAGAACATCACCATTGATGTTAGGGCAAAAAATGGTAGATGATGTTTTATCCTAGAGAGGTACATGTATGCAGAAGTTGTTCCTTTACATTAATTCTGGCCAATTACTATACAGAGTTTTAAATGAAAACTGCCTGATAGTCCTAAATTTAGATTATTATTATTGGGTTTCTATGTGGAAGCATGCATTGATACATGAAATATTATGTATGATCTTTGTTACCATTTATTGCTAAGAATATTAGATAATATTGGATCCCGGAATGCTTTCTTTTACCCCACTTGGAACATTGGAAACTCCAAACACGTATTTTGTATTTGTATTTTAACATTGTCTGCTAATTCAGATGGAGAGAGTAGCAAAGTTCTTAGCTAGAGGTAGGGTAATGCTCCTTGTATGTGATTGTGTGACATTGAATCTAGAAAACTAATAGAGTTACTCTTTGACCTGAATCATGATAGATGATGTGTAATTAATTTATTCAAACTTTCATGTGCTCTGCCAAGAAATTGTAGTAGTAGTAATAATAATGGTGCTTGTCATTTCTAACCTCACTTCTGACATTTCTTAAGACTTCAAAGCATAAAACAGGACAAACATGAAATACCACTATTAGGATTTTTTTCTTAATGGAATATTCAAGAAGTTGATGGCAACCTAGGAGACTGTTTATTATGTCATTTTCTCATTGACAAGGTTTATGAACATAAATCCAGAAATAAATGATGGTTATATATTTTGTTACTTTTCCATCCAAATTATCACTAGTCAATGTGGCTTCTGACCTGCCACAGTCATTTTAAATACTATTTTTAATTTTCTACATTATTCCTGAAATTGATGAGATAGAATATTTTTTGTGGTTCTTTTCCATTGTAAACAGGTTTAGCCATATATTGATACAAACCATAAAATTTATTTTTTTCTTTCAGTTTTCAACTACCAATAATGATGCCTTAAAAATGCTTTATGACATACAAACTTTTGTTGGTTTATAAGCATATCCCCTTTATTTTATATACAGACATATACGATTTTCTTGAGGCTATATTTTTCTGTGTAAGCCTCAGATAATTCTACATATACTTATATGACTTCTCATTAAAAGTGCTGGAAAATTTTTCATCTCACATCACATTTGTAGCACCATTAGTTTTTTTTTTTTAGAACTGAATCTCCTTTTCATAGATGAAAGTAAAGCAAACATCTACCCAGCAAAAAACGTTTAACCATTAAACCATGGAATGCTCAAGTCATCAAAATACGCACAACTCTAGCTTACATTAGCATTGCATGTCATTAAGACCCTGACTTCCTCATTCTGCCTTCTTTATCTTTTGTAATGAGGCTGAAATGCTTGGAGCTCAACGCATTGCTCCCCTCTCACAACCTTGCTCTGAAATAATCCCAACTCTTTTGATTAAGTCTTTCTATAACCCACACTTACAATATGATAAGTATGGTGATTGATAGCATCACCATGGTAGTTTCATTGTCGTAGGTACCAAAATCTTAAAGAAAGCTTTCAGAAATCACATGGAGAGAGAAAAATTATTTATTTCTACTGTTGTTGTTTATTTTTATTTTTATTTTATTTTACTGAATTATAGCTCTTCCAATTTCTCCATGCAAGGAAGGTAAATTCACCCTGAGTCCATTTTAGACTTTATATGGAAGACAACATACCTAATTTAAAAAATAATTATAGTGATTAAGTTTGAAAACTTAAGAAAAACACAGTAAAAATGTTCTAATGTGAGATATTTAACCAAAAGCAGAAAACTGAAATATGCAAAACAGCAATTATTTTTATGCATGAGAATACATTGCCTCTATTTTTCAGTTTTCCTCTCAGGGTAATCTTGCAAACATGGATTTTTTTATTTATTCAAACAAATGAAACTTCAGGTAGATCAATATCTTGATCTCATTCAAATAGTAAATATCTGTCGTATCTATTTAAAATATTGTTATCTTTTTACATAAACCAGAGATCAACATAAAATTCATTTGAAGGTGAAAAGGAAATTGTTGAAATGTTGACAAGGTGTGCCTAGCTCTCAGAGTTCACATCAAAAGTGACCATTCAATAACCCCATTAAAATATGTAAATAAAATACTATTATAAGTTATGGCATAATTAGTTGTATTAAATGTGTTGTGGTGACATTGGTTAATAAAATTATACAGGTTTCAAGTGTACAGTTATATAATACATAATCTATATATCACATTGTATGTTCACCACCCACAGTCAGTTCTCCTTCCATCACCATATATTTGATCCCTTTGACCCTCTTCTACCACCCTCCTCCCCTTTCTCTCTGGTAACCACTAAACGGTTGCCTTTGTCTATGAGTTTTTGTTTGTTTGTTTGTCTTATTCATTTGTTACTTTCAGTTTTATATCCCACAAATGAGATAAATCATATGGTTCTCGACTTTTTCTGTCTGACTTATTTCACGTAGCATGACAATCTCAAGATCCATCCATGTTGTTGTAAATGACAGGATTTCATCTTTTCTTATGGCAGAGTAATATTTCATTGTATGTATATACCACATCTTCTTTTCCAATCACCTATTGATGAACACTTTGGTTGTTTCTATGTCTTGGCCACCACGAATAATTCTGCAATAAACATAGGGGTACATGTATCTTTACGGATAAATGTTTTCAGATTTTTTTGGTAGATATTCAGAAGAAGGATAGCTGGGTCATATGGTGATTCTGTTCTTAATTTTTTAAGTAACCTCCATGCTGTTTTCCATAGTGGCTGTACCAGTGTACATTTCCACCAACAATGTATGAGGGTTCCTTTCTCCTCACAACCTCTCCAACACTTGATATTATTTGTATTGTTGATGATAGTCATTCTAACTGGTGTGAGGTGGTATCTCACTGTGGTTTTGATTTGCATTTCCCTAATAGCTAGCGAAGTTGAGCATCTCTTTATGTATCTGTTGGCTGTTTGTATGTCTTCTTGGGAGAAGTGTCTGTCCAGGTCCTCTGCCCCAATTTAAGATCAATAGATTCTCACTTGTTTACTTTTTGAAATGTGACACACACGTGACACACAAGTATTTTTAATTATTTAGACATGAATTTCTGCTTATAAATGCCTTAAATAACGTTTGAATGAAACTATTGTTAAAAAAAAATCAATAGATAATGCATAGCTCTGTGGAGAATAATTTTCACAGATAAACTGAACATGTTTTAGTGTGACAAAAGATTACTGTTTTTAAATATCTCCCCGTTATCCAAACACTCTTCCTATTAAGTTTATCAGGAAATCTGTTATAGGATTTTCTTTGTTGTATATCATCAATATTTAAAGTTGTCTTACTCAATATTTGGAATTTTGAAAAGCAGTAACATTACAAATCAGCTCCAAGATCGATACAAACAAAACTGTAAAAGTTCAAATCGCTTGTCTCATTTACAGCGCCACAAACCCAATTGTATTAAACATTCCATTTCCCTGACTCACCAAGGAGGGCTTCTCTGGTTGTACATGGATTTGTACGCACAGAGCAACTTTCCAGCAGCCCATCCTGAACAGAGCAGGGATCTTCTCTGTGAACGTGTGTGATTGAATGTATGTGTGTAAGCAAGTGTGTGTGTGCAAGAATGTTGTTATTACTTCAGATAATTTCTTGAGGGGAGAAAAGAATGTTTCGTTAAAATTAAACAGGATATTAACACTCACACACCTCTCATTGAAAGAGACAGCAACATTTAGATTCCGTGCTCCCAAAACAACGAATATTGAAAATGTGATTTTTATCTAAGGAAATACTGAATTCAAAGGCATGAGTTTGGGAGTGAAAATAAGAAACCTGATCTGAAATGTGAATGCTGTAAATTATAGCCCACCAGTATAAGACATAAATTTTGGAGTTATTTATATGTTGCAGACTCTGGCCAGGCAGTTTTGAACTTTGTGAAGTTATTATCAATATTGAAAAGTTGCAAGCTTCTTCCTAGCATAGGAGAAGCTCTCAGTGGTCTTGATTACCAGATGCCGCATTCTTTATTGAGCAGAGCACATGCGCGTACATGCCTCCTGCACGTGTGTAAATGTAAGGAAAGTGGTGCTCCATACCTAGGGTGGGGTGGCGGTAGGACCGGTCCGTGCCTGGCTTCCCTTGGGCTGTGTCCCTCAAACCCCCTGATAAAGAGTTCAGAGCTTTCTGAGGGACATGGAACCACATGCTTTCTCCAGGGACCCGAGCTAGCACTTGGACAAAAACCACTGCGATGCTAGGGGCTCACCCTGTGTGGGCACGGGGCAATCGAGCTGAGACCAAGACTGGCGATGGAGACATCCTCCACCCTACTTTGCCATTTCCTGGGAAACGCTGCAGACCAGCTCCAGAGGCTGGGAGCAGAACCCAGCTATTGGTGTTGTGTGCCCTCAATGGCGACGCGAGACACAGAGATGGAAGCGATGGAGGCAGATATTACAAAACTACTTGCTATAAATTGCATCCAAAATTTGTATGCGGAAAACCTGATCCTCAATGTGATGATATTTTCAGGTGGGACCTTTGGGAGGTGCTTCAGTCATGTGGGTGGGGCCTCATGAAGGGGATCAGAGCCCTTATTAGAGATTCCCCCAGAGGGTTCCCCAGCCCTTGTTTGATGTGAGACACAGCAAGAAGACCAGGAAAGGCCTCACCTGAACTCTGACCACACTGGCACCCCAGTCTTGGCCTTCCAGCCTCCAGAACCGAGAAGAATAAATTTCTGTTGTTTATGAGCCACCCAGTCTGTGGTATTTTGTTACAACAGCCTGAATGGACTAAGATCTTGCTCTTGCTTTAAATTATGCCTTGTCCCTTTGGACTGAGCAAGTCCCCAGTTTTCTGGACACTTCAATGCAACATTCAGAAAACGACATTGGGGGGGGAAAGTATGGACTTCCTGCTTACCCTGAGTATACAGAAAATGAAACATAATTTCAATACTATAAAGAGATACGGATTTTCTTGCTTCATATTCTAAAATATAAGGCATTCCATCTATATTTACAATTAACTCAAAATAGTTGATACTTAAAATCTCTATATTCACCTGCTTTCTCTGTCTTTCTCAGTCCCTGAGAGAGAAAGACCAAGAGCTGTGCACGCATATTGAGTCCCCGTGCTGTTTTCTGTGCTGCCGTGTGCTTATATTTTTCTTCAACGATGTGATCATTTAGCATTGGACACACGATCTCCTATTAGTATTAGTCTGTACAGTCAGACTGAGCTAATTGATTTCAGCAGGTTATTTTGTCTTTTGTCACAGATGCCAATTGGAATGAGGGCAGAAGTGGATGCATAGTCTCGGTGATGAACGTGTGGTCGTGTTGTATCATTATGGTTGGTTAATAGATGCCTGTTGATACTATTGTCACTTACTGTGGCAGAGCACTCTTGTTTATCCACCTCACACACCCATTTGGTGCAGAGACAGAGCTTGCTTTCAAATGAACGTTCCTTAAGCTACAGCGAGGAGCATTATGGGGGTGGGCGTGGGAGTGTAAAGGGTATGTATCAGATAGGAAAATATGAAACAGACCTGGTATTGAGCAGGCTGACATTCGTCATTGGAATGAGCATTAATGGACAACAGGTTACTTAGGGCATATCTGGGCTCAAAGCTGCTTCATCGTCCCGCGTGTATCAGTTCCTACCCAGCCAGTCATTCACTGAACCCTGTCCCATTTACGTTGCTAATGAGGTTCTCAAGGAAAAACAGGAGAGCCTGACATTATTCACATTTTTTAAAAAATCACAAAATGTAACTATCCGAAAACATTTGTCAATACTTTTTAAGTCAGTTGAATTTTATGATCGAAACATTTATCCATTTATTTGTATTTCAGACAGTGGACTTTTTAAAATTATTTTTATCTTATTTGCACAGTTCAAGGTTTACACATTTAGCTGAAATGGTAATAGTTTCTTGTAATAATGCACTCTGAAGAGTTGGAAGGGTAACTTCAGGAAGAAATTTAAAAAATCAGCT
The DNA here is from genome assembly GCF_057876585.1 of Rhinolophus sinicus. Lineage (NCBI taxonomy): Eukaryota > Metazoa > Chordata > Mammalia > Chiroptera > Rhinolophidae > Rhinolophus > Rhinolophus sinicus. The sequence goes on along the minus strand of NC_142504.1, from coordinate 114,391,618 downwards.
ACAAGGAAAGAAGTCCTAGAGAATGAAAACAATGGCAATCTTTTGTTTCCTAAACAAATGTGAGATTTGGTGTTGCAGCTTGGGCAGATAATTCTTAATATGGAAACTAAAAAGGTCAGCATCTGCTCTTAAATCTGTAATTTTTTATTATTATTCTTAAAGCTAAGTAAGGTTTTATATAGAGGTTCTCATTCGAGGTACTGCTGTCCTTTTGGGGAAGTGAGCATAATGTTTAGTGACTTTCAGTTTTTCAGAGAAATGTTCTTTGGCCTTTATATTTATTCATGCCAGCTGGGAACAGACTTTGTTGAAGATTTAAGCAACTTTATAAGGTCACCTGTATTGAATCTTGGTGTGTGTTCCTACTTTCATACAGGGGAAGTTTCTGAACTAAAATATATTATTAAAAATATATCCAGTTGTTCAATAATGTTATCCTCTATCATTCATGACTTACGATACCTCCATGTGTATTTGCTCTAACAAAACATTTCAGGACTCTCCTTACATTCATTTTGGCTTAGTTTATGAATCAGTGTTTACTTACTAAAAGGTCACTGTTAATCTATTAGGTTGGTGCAAGAGTAATTGTGGTTTAAAAGGTTAAAAATAATTGCAAAAACTGCAATTACTTTTGCGCCAACCCAGTATGTGTGCTTGTTTGTGTTCTCTTAAATTATGATTATGTCTGATGTCATCTGAGTATGTTGCTATGTTGCTTGGTAGCAAAGGTAGAGATTGAGTCCTGATCAGAAATGTGTGTGTGTCCATGTATTAGGTTGGTACAAAAGTAATTGTGGTTTTTGCAATTATTTTTAACCTTTTAAACCACAGTTACTTTTGCACCAACCCAATATAAGGGACAACTCAATATTGGGTTGCACCAATAGGTTTAATAAGAACTAAGGGTTTATCAGTAAGAGGGCCCAGAATATGAGGTCGTGGGAAAAAATAGATAGATATTAGAAAGTATAGATAGATAGATAAACAGGCCATGCAAACTAATATTACTAAGTATGTAAACATAGATGATTTTCTCAACTACCTTTAATAGAAGCTGTTTTAGAATGATTTTACCATATCTATGTAGATATATTTTAATCTTGCAAAGAAGATTCCAATTAAACTTAACTTGGTATAAAATTGATTTTCTCAAACATCTGTATTGTCATTTTAATTTTGTATACCACCATATTTGTAGGCAAGTCAACTGACATATTACTATGAATCACTTACGACGTAGGGTCACGCTGAATACAGGCCTGCATTGTTCTTGTTATAAGTATAGAATATTTAAATCTAATTATATCCCCAAAAAGAATTGGAATCTCACAAATAAGGTCCCATTAAATGAAAGACATAATGAGACATTCTGATGACAAGAGAATCGGTGCATGTTGTATTTGCTTTGTGTTTTGTAGCAGGATACTATTTTAAAAGCTCAGGAAAATGTATTTCTTGGTTGACTTTACTTATTGAAACCCAAAGGAGAGGTGTTGTTATGTCAGGTGTGAGAGGAATCGCTGTGAGTCACAGTCCTTTGAAAGAAAGTTTATTTTAGACTCTGAAGGAAACTGGGGGATAATTTAGACTACAAAATATGCCTGAGGGGTAAAAACCACTTTCTCGGAAGAATTATATGGAAAACTGTGTTTCTCAGGCTGTGTGTGGTAGGTTGTCTGCAAACATGGCTGTTGCCATTGGCTTCCTCCTGCTGTTTCTTCTTCAAAAGCTGGAGCTTGCCCCCACTCTTGTGTAAGTGCTCTGACAGACCGGTCCTGCGAAGTGGCTTTCAAATGTTTCCGAGCCCAGGGTTTATGGTGATTGACAGAACGCACGTCCTTACTCTTGGAAAGCTTCTTCTTAGAACACAACCTCCCTGCTGACAGGAAGTCCAAACAGCCAAATGGAGACATCTCCACAAAATTCCCCACCAGAAACCAATACCAACACCAATCCCCAGACATCTGAGGAGGTAACTCCGGTCCTTCTAGTATCCCAGTGCTATAGCCACAGGAAGCAGAAGAAATGCTCGGTCATTCCTCAGAACTGAGGCATAACCCATGGTTGTTATTCAAAGCCACAAGTTTGGGAGACATTTTTACACATCATTTGACAACAAAACAACTTGAATTATATATAATGCTCAGGTTAGGGACAATTATTGCAAATTTTAGTTTGTTTTGTTTGGGGGAGGATTTTTATTGTCATTCATTTCTATTCTTTTTGTTGTTAGTTTACTACAAACTATCTTAGGGAATTTCAAAATTCTTACTAGATCAGGTTCTGAGGAAGAAAAAAATAATCCAGGTAATAGTGATGTTTAGAATTAGGAGTCAAATGCTTCCCCAGACCGGCCATTTTGAGGGAGTGTATCCTCTGAGAAACCCTGGATGAGGTACATTTAGAGAACAGACAAGCTCAAGGCAGTTTTCCACAGAGTCTGGGTCATCTCGAGGTTGAGAGGTACCTACATTCTGGGATACACGTTGATAACTAAATGTTGGAGAGGAAGGAATGTAGAATTGTGACGGCAATTCCGGAAGGGACAGAAAAGAGGCAAGTGGCTCATGGGTAAGGAAATCTCACTTGAAGTTCCAGATGATGTCCTAGCCATGGTTGGATGAATGTGTGGAGCCTGTAATCAGACCTGAGTGAGAGCTCATGTCCCGAACAGGAACCTGCAATAGAGGCTTTGAAGAAGGAAAAGAGTCCCACTGTGTAATCATAGGCTAAACTGCGCGTCACTGAGCAAAAGTTCTACCTTCCTGTGAGGACTTTTCACCCAATCATATGCGTTTACCTTTTGCAATAGCATCTGAAAATAAATATACATAAGTACATGTAATAAGTTACATTTCTAGGGTTCTGCATTTACATTAAACGTAACAAATACACCATTATTTGTCACATCTTTTCTTCGTAAGTTGTACTGAAAATCTTTGAAGAAATACATTATTTTATTCCTAAAATTAATGATTAATTATAAGTACACAATAAGTGTAGATTTCAGTGTATTTTATATTGGATAAAAACTCTCTCAATGGCTTAGCCTTTCCACACTTTATCTTATGTCTTTATGGGAAATAAAGGCATTTTTTGTCTAGATGAGATTCATTTACAGCCAAAATAAAATATAAGACATGTTATGCATCAGTGCTTTTAATTGTGTAGGTTATTTAGTAGGCACATAAAATATTCTCTTTCAATGAAATTTCATAAAAAATTATACAGTTACATAGTGATGAAAATAAATTTGTAATATTGAAATAGATTTATGCTGACCACACAATTTTTTAAAGTAAATAATTGTCTGAGTTTGGGCATTTTTTTTTCCAGAGACATGGCACATTTTCTTCAAAGTGTCTGTATGTATTACATACTCAATGAATGCTTTGATACATATCAACATTTCTGGCCTTCCCTTTGGCCCATTATAGCAATGACATCGCCTGCATACAGTAAGTATCTCCATCCCGCCCCATCTACACACTGGTTGGACAGCATGCTTGACAAAGAAATTGCTAGCTGAATTTGTCACAGTCTTAGGTGTTCACGATTCTGCTTATATACTTAGGGGGTACACATTAAAAAGAAAGGATTGAAATGTGTGATATAAACATTGTATTCAGGAAACAGGATTCATTGTCACCGTAAAACACTCATCATTGACCATGGGCCACCATTTTTATAACAAACTTGCTTTAGATTCCACTAGTGTCCTTTCTAAAGTAGTTTATTTTAAATAGGTTGGATATTATGAAAATATTTAGCTCTAAATATCTGTGCAGTTTTTTCCATTGCATGCTTTCTTTAATAAAATATAAGCTAGAAAAATGTTCAAAGACCTTTTATTTTTTTTATTTTTTGATGTTACATCTAAAGAGAAGTATTTTGCCTGGAAGAAAAGTATTTGTTGACTAAATGAGTAAATAAAACCTATTCATTTGAAAATCAAACGAAAAGCCTGCTTTTACTTGCAGGTGTGACATAAGGAAGTATGCCTCATGCTAGAAAATAGAAGTGGGTCAATGAGTAATAAATGCCTTCATCTGTTCGGCAGCACAATTGCTGCCCTCTAAGAAGTAAATAAGTTACTTTGAGTGACTTTTTGAAAAATGACAACAGAACAGAGAGGAATCGGGTGGAGCTGCCAGCCCTTACACAGGGTGTCAGTTCTCAGGTAGTTTTTGACTTGAAGACTTTTCACAGATTGGAAACTCTAGAAACACTAGCAAGACAACAGTGAAATAATCACCTGCTCACTGTGGAACTCGTGTGCCTCAGATGGAGCAGCACAGTGGCCTCAGATCTGCCCCAAGCATGACCTGTGAATATAAGGCAAGTCTTCCTGCCGCTGCTATGTAACATCAGAACGCACGCAGTACTGCGCTGTGTTACACTGGTATCCGCTGTGGGTAGTTTCCCTCAGTTTACTCACTTTGTGCAATAGAATCTTGACGACAATAGTCAGGTACTTTCCAGTCAGTTCAGGTATCAGTTCAAACTCCCAAAGGCATTGTTTAAAGGGGTACTTCATGAAAATGACCAAACAAGGTGTAAAGATGATTGACTACATTTTCTTCTTAAAGAGTTTGGTATAAAATCTGGAGGTGGGAAGATACACATTAATCTGATAATTCTATCTGGATAATTGTGCCCACTTGCCTTAGAAGAAGCAATAAAGAAAAGGTAAGATCACAGTTGGTATATATGGGAGAATAGTTATGGACACAGCTTTGAACTTTTCTTCTCAGAATTTTGGAAGTCTTCAAGTGCTAAAGAATGTTCCATCTCAGTGACCCTATCTACAGACATTTACTGAACAATAACTGTGTGTCCTGTATGAAGGTCATATTATAGTTTCGGTACTAAGAGATCTCAAGCGTGATTTGATCTGTGAGAAACTTCAAGATTAATACCTTCTAAAGGATGTGTCGTGCAACCTTAACACCCTCTGAAATCTGTGAGTTAAAAATGAGTTTCCTCTGGTGAAACTGGTGTGATAAATTCTGTTTCTTATGTAAAATGCTTGGAGAATGACTATAGATATATGATAAAAATATGTAAGAAATTCTATTAAGAAACACTCCCTTCGACGTAAAAGTCAAAATAAATGAATGGGACTACATCGAACTAAAAAGCTTCTGCACAGCAAAAGAAACCATCAACAAAACGTAGAGGCAACCAGCTGGATGGGACAAGATATTTGCAAACAACATCTCTGATGGGGCTAATGTCCAAAATATGTAAAGAACTCATACAATTCAACAACAACAACAACAAAAAGAATCCAATAAAAAAAAAGGGCAGAGGACCAGAACCGACTTTTCTCCGAGGAAGACATACAAACGGCCAACAGATATGTGAGAAAATGCTCAACATCACTAGCTATCAGGGAAATGCAAATTAAAACCACAATGACATATCACCTCACACTAGTTAGAATGGCTGTTATCAACAAGGCAAATAATAAGTGTTGGAGAGGCTGTGGAGAAAAAGGAAACTTCAGACACTGTTGGTGGGAATGCAGATTGGTGCATCCACTGTGGACGTTCCTCAAAAAATTAAGACTAGAATTACCGTATGACCCAGTAATCCCTCTCTGGGTATATACTCAAAAAATCTGAAAACATTTATTCATAAAGATATATGCACCCCTATGTTCGTGGCAGCACGTTGCCCTGCCTTGTGAGACGCTAGCAGGAAACCTGGTCTTGCCCACCTGGACTTCTGACCTAGAGAACTGTGAGGTAATAAAAGGGTGTTATTTTAAGTGGCTAAATTTGTGGTAATTTGTTGTACGGCAATAGAAACCTAATACCAATGGGGATGAATTAGTTTTTAAAGACGTGGCCGGGGTGGGGCTTATTAAGAAGGTGACCTTGGAACAAGGGTTTATAAAGGTTAACAAATCAGCCATGTGGATAGTTGAGCTAAGCATGTTATAGGTGAGAAAACAGTGCCAGAGCCTATGGCAAAGTCCTGTGCGGTGGGGGCAGTGTGGGGGCCAGGAGGTGGGGAGGAAGGAGAAAGGAGGGAAGTAGAGGGGGTGAGAGGGAACACGGGATGCCGGACAGATCACCTACGGTCTGGGAGACCGTTGTAGGGACTTTGCATTTACACTGAGTGAGATGGGAGACCAATGCAGGATTTTTCAGCAGAGACATTTCATAAGTAACTTTGTATTGAGAAGAGACTGCACAGAAGAAATAGTAGAACCTGGAAGCAGAGGTTTGGGGGGGTCGGGGGGATTGGACCATAACGGTAGCAGTTGAGGGTGAGAGAAGTGGTTAGATTTTGGAAAATCTATCATTGCTATTTGAAATTCAACCAAAAAACAAGTGGCTCATTGCAGTGAAGGTAATGATTGAATGGTGGTGTTTTGATCTTTGTACAGACTGAGGGGTTGTTGTGATGGTTAATATTATGTGTCAACTTGGCTAGGACACCGTACCCAGATATTTTGTCAAACATTATTCTAGATGTTTCTCTGAGGGTTTCAGTAAGCTTTGAATAAGGCCAATAACCCTCCAAAATGTGGTGGGCCTTACCCAATCAGTTGAAGACCTAATGGAAGAAAACCTGACCTCTCTGGAAGAAGAGAATTCTGCCAGCAGACTGCCTTTGGACTCAAACGGCAACTCCTCCCTGGGTCTCCCACCTGCTGGCCTATCCTGCAGATTTTAGACTTGTCAGCCTCCACAAATGTGGGAGCCAAAGCCCAGCACTTGAAGAATTCCAAAATTCTGAGAAGTACAAACCCCCTTGTGTGTATGCGCACATCCTGTTGCCTCTGTTTCTCTGGAGAGCCCCAATACAAGTTTCTGTGCTACACCACAGACAGAAGGCACCAGCAGAAATCTTACCCTGAATTGTGTCCCTTTATTGCTGAGCTCCTAGCACGTGTCAAGCCCCTGCTAGGCTCCCTGGGGTATCCAACAGAGGGGAGAGAGACAGGCGAGGCCCCCATCTAACTTTGCCACTGCTCTGCGCTTTGGAACACTGCTTAACAACTGCAGGTTTCACTTAAAAATGTGCATATGATGACAGAGAAAGACAAATACCATATGATCTCACTTATATGTAGATTCTAAAAAACAAAACAAAAGAGAACAAATGAATAAACAAAACAAAATAGTATCAGACACATCGATATAGAGAATAAGCTGATGCCTGCCAAAGGGGGTGGAGTGGGGGGGTGAACAGGATAAGAAAAGTACCCCACCCAGATAAAAAAATGGGCTCATAACTAGCCTCATTCAACAGTTGGGAAGATGAAATGCCCCAATGCATACAAGGTGTGTGGCAGTGAACCAAGCTCAAAGTGGGCTCTTAATAAATGGCAGTATTATTATTACTGTCTCCCATTGAAGGGGCATTATGTGGCTGTAACTATTGCTGTTAATAGTACCAGTGGTGATAACAGTAGAAGTGATAATAATACCTTACGTTGATTTGACTCACTTAACATTTTAAAGAACTTTCATATATTATTTCATGATTATGCCACTGATAATCTGTGTACATTATTGCGCTTTGAAGTTCTTTTGAAATCAGGAAAAATGTTATGTGATTTTGTCCCCAGTCAAGTATAGGGAAACACGCATCTGTCTGTGTGTGCAAACCCAGCATTTGCAAACTGTGGGTGACATTTCATTCGCTGCCGTGATGAGTAATCATGGTTGACATAATCATTGCACCAAAGGTCAGCAAAATGCAGATGGAAAATAGGCAAAAGAAGCACACATAATTGCTATAAGACTATTTCAAGGAACACCGGTACGTTGTTTTTGAAAATGTATTTCAAAGTAAACTTCATGAACAGGCGTTGTATATATCTTAGCACCCAAATGTGCATATATTGTGTCACTAATGGATCTTCACAAAATTGCATTAGAAACCATGGCAACTGATATTGGGTATTACCCGAAGAGTTTTGCACTAGAAGTTACTTCATTATATTTTAATTGTTTTCCCAAAGAATAAATTGATTTTCTTCAATACTTTAATTGGAAATACCAAAATAGGATTAGGAATAATAATGGCAGTACTTACTGAACACACAATAGGTAGCAGGCACTAAGATCCAGGCTTGACGGGCGTTGTGCGTGCAGACAACACTACAGTGCTATGATAAAATATCTTGGCTCATTTCCCAAATGAATACATTTAGGTCTGAGGAGGTCAAGGGCTTTCCCCAAGGTTCTGCAGCTTGGGTGGCGGAGCTGCTATTCGGATTTTATTATTTGAATCCGTCTAAAGACAGCACAGCAGAGTCAATAATTTTCCAATTTCATGGCAGGAAAGCCAGGAGGAGAGTTGTTAAAAATGCAGATTCCTAGGACTACACCCCAGACCTCCTGGCTCCGAAATGCTGGGGGCGGGGCTCAGGAACTTTTAGCTCTAACTTTTTAGCTCTAACGCACAACTCAGGTAATGCTCCAGAGGCAGGTGGCTGGGGATCTACAACGTGGCAGTAGTGTTGTTTGTGGTATTATTAAGGTATTGTTAACGGTAATTTTCTGTCTTAGAAGTTTTTATGTTAAATCTTTGTCAGCAAAAGAGTCTAGTGTCTGTCCTCACTATTGCCTTAAATACGTGTTATCGTTTTGGGAAAGCAAACTCTGTGTTCATCTTCAAGCGTCTTTCCCTGGCTTGAGCTGAGATTAATGCTTGCTGTAGGGCTGAGCTCTTAACTCTCAGTTGGTGTCTGTCTCCAGTTCTGTGGCAGCAGGGCTGGGCTGACCTGGCTCCCACGGGCGCAGTGAAGCCTGGACGAGGACTGGTGCCCTTGTGCTTTCTTATTTATTTATTTGTTTTTGGTACAAGTCAAACGTGCTTCTTTCCATAGATCTTGCAGGACCATTTTTGTGTTCTAATATTTCAAGCTACCGTGTTTCCCCCAAAATAAGTCCCATTTAAGATCGTCAGCCAGACGGACGCATTTAGTACGTTATGACGATGTTCCAGAAGAAGATGACATGACTGTATTTGAATAAATGTAGATTGTTGTACATGAAAAAAATAAGACATCCCCTGAAAATACACCCTAATGTTTCTTTTGGAGCAAAAATTAATATAAGACCCAATCTTATTTTCGGGGAAATATGGCACTTAACATCTAAAATGCCATGAGGACTTTAAAATATATTTGTGTTGCATGTGTATCCGCCAGCAGATTTAACGTGTTACCATCAATGGTTAAATAAAATAAAATAAAATAAAAGAATGGTGTAGGGGTGAAGGAAAGAGTGTGTGAGAGTGTATAGGGGTAGTATAAGAATAGCTAGGTATTGTGACAGTGCTGTAAATGAGTGTAATTATTAATTGATGTAACATTTTTAAAAATGTTGAAGTGATTTACTTATCCTAAATCCATATTCCAGCTAACATATTTAATTTGATGGGTTCCTGCCATAGGAAATACTTGATTAAACTCTGACTTTGCAATATTTTATTTGTGTTACTATTATTAAATCTTTAGCTATTAATGTCATTGGTACAAATGATTGTTTTATGTTAAAACATGGATGATATTTTTGTTTTTAATGAATACATTATAGTACTTTTCTGTTTAAAATATATTTTCATCCTGAAGAGAAAGTGGTGAAATTAGTAGGGAAAGTAATATTTTTTTGTAAATAGGGAAAATGCTATTCAGAGAACTTATATGACTTGCCCAAGGTCATACAAGCAAGAGGTGGGAGCTGGAAGAACTCATTCAGGTCGCTGACATCTTGTTTAGCGGTGAATTACTAATGCTAAACTGACGTCTGTTTCCGGGAAGTTTCGCTTTGTATGCTTAAGACTTCCGACCTCCATGGCACATTTTGGAGGGTATGATGACATTGCACAACTCGAGTCATTTCTCCAAGGGGTTTGTCTGAAATTCATTATCCATTTCACTGCTGTGCCCTGCTCTCACTGAATTGTACCATCTGAGGGAAGTACGTACATCTTTTGGGCACAGCTGAGTAGGGGATTCCCTGGGGAGAGGTGGAGAGTCGGGCAGCCAGTTCTGTGCTATTGAAAGGGTAGGCTTTAGTGTTGCAGAAATTGTGTACGAGCATCTCAAAGGCAGCGTAATGTCTTTAAAACTCTGGGAGGATGAGCACAGGAAGAAAACTGAAGGGTCCAAGGCACCCTGACTGACTGCTGGGCATCACTGACCAGGCCAGTCTGGTCCTCTGCAGGGCAGACTGCTTCAGCCTTGTTCATCCTCTCAGGGCTATGCTGATGCGCCAGCATCCTTAAATTGGTTGCAATTAATTGATGGATGAATGGACACCATTCACAGCATTCTCCAAGTTGAAATCTCATGAATGTGTAGATTTACATTATGTTTCAGTTACCTTTATCCCAAAGCTTAAATGTCAGCCAGATCAAAAACTCGGAAAGCAAATACTCAAATGACAAAAATAATAAAAGAAAACACCTATAAAAGATGATTGCCAGGTAGTGAGTGAGTGAGGGGTGCACTTTATTTTCTGAGAGAAAATAATGACAAGTCATAATTTCCTGAAGATAACCAGTTAGTAGCTTTTTTAGTTAAAAATGTGGCTTTTTTTTTTCTGTAGTAAAGTCTCCTAAGTAAGATTCTCTGACCACTTCTCTTTCAACCATGCTGCTTCTTATATCTTTGTCAAGCTGAGTTATGTTGTCAATAAAATCACCAAAGCATTACAATTCTAAAGCCATCTGTCACTACCCATGCTTAGTATTATTTTTTTAAACATCAAAGCTATGCTTGAAAACTTTCAAGAGTATATTTGCATTCTCCACCGCATCTGGAGAAATTGGGGAATTGGAAATCACAGCCCATCCACTTACAACCTGTGTGACCTTGGGCTAGTTGCCTGATGTCTTTGTGCCTCAGTTTCCCCATGAGAAGACGATCATAATAACACATTTGTTTGTTGTGAGGAAGCAAAGGTAACAAAGGTAGCACACTCAGCACAGACCTTCCAAATAGTAACGAGCACAGAAGTGGTCTTCATAAGTGGAAAATGATATCGGGCCACAGCAAACCTGTGTGCGGAGGGATACACACGTTGTGGGCCTCTGACCGCAGTCAGGCGGCTCTGCTGTTACTGTGATTTGGCGGGTCCTGGCTGCTGCTGCAAAGTGCTCAGTCGGTGTTGACTGAACTATTTCCATGCATAATGTAGACATGCTCCCCTAAATAATTCAGCAGCCGCTTTAGCTTCGCTAAAGAAATGCAAAACTGTGTGACATACGAGAAATCCCGTATGTCCCTTTTATTTGGAAGTTTAAGACTAGAGATTTAAACAAATGTGTACTCTCTTCTCTTTGTGAGCATACGCCTCCAGCTTAGTGAGCATTATGCTACCTTAAATTGAGTTTTGTTTAGGGAACAAAAGGGCAGAGTATCTTATAAGTACAGAGGGGGTGCAGGGGCTCTGTGTGTGGGATTATGTGCTCGTTCCCTAGGCCAGGCTCTTTCTGGGGGGCAGTCAGCCATGATCTCCGTGCTAGATTAAATAATTCGACAATTGTATCCCAAGAAAAGATGTGGGCACAGAGAAAGCTGTGGAGTGAACCTAAACAAAACGCATGCAGTGGCTTGGGATAATGAAGTCCGCACTCCTTATCAAGATCTGAAGTCTCCGTTTGATTTGGCCGCTGCCTTTCCTTCCAAACTCATTTCTAAGCCACTTCTGCGGCCCAGTCCTCTCGGTCGGCTCACTCCAGACCCACTGTTTCCTTTCGTTTCGTTTTGTTTTTTTGAACATGTCAATCTCATTGGAACCTCCGTGTCTTGCTTATCTCTCAATCTTCAGTGAGATTCAAACCAAAGTGGCCCTAGCTCTGAAGATGCACTTCTCTTGCATGTGAAATGTCATGTGAGCCAAGGCAGTGTTGTGTGGAACTCCATGATGGCAGATCCAGCTTTCAAACCTTCAGATATTCTTCTCATAGTGCAACTAGGTGTAAGAGTCACCACCATTACTGAGATTAACTACATTACTACAGTATCATTAGAACCAGACACATGCTATAATCTATAAGCACGATAAAAATCGAATGGAGGGAAGAGAATTTCCTATGTGACTCAGTGACGCTCTTGAGAATAAAGTGGATTTTGAGCTTGACCTTGAAGAATCATCGCTCCCTGCTCTCCTTCACAGCCTGCGCTGATGCTGTGCTAGCACTTAATCCACCCTGCCACAGCTGCCTCTCAAGCAGTCTCCAAGTTCCTCAAGGGCAGGGGTTTTGCCTTGATGTTTAACAAGCATGATCCAACCATTACGTTGCAAGGCACTGGATTAAACATTAGTGCACAGAGGCCAGTAGCCCCTATTTTGCTCAGTCTCACCCAGAAGAGAGGCACATGAGCACCAAGGACACAGTGCTATCCAATGGCAACCCATCTACCTGGACCCAGGCAGAAAGAGCGGCCATGATAGAATTCAGTTCAATGAGTTCTGACAGTTGTTTCCCCCAGCAAACCACCACTACCACTGAGAAGCAGAGTATTTGCATAACCCCTCAAAGAATACTCATGCCCCTTTGCAGTCTGCCTCTTTCTCTGCCCACCCCACCCCACCACACCACCCGCACCCTGGCCAGTCGTAGGCACTACTGTTTGCTTTCTGTTATCATAGATTAGCTTGCATTTCATATAAACAGAATCATATGGTAGGCACGATGCACAGACATATACACAATTTGTACACAAATGGCGACTGGCTTCCTTCATGCAGCACAGTTGTTTTGGCGTTTCATCTGTATGGTGACACATGTTCCTAACCAACTTCGTGCTCGTTGCTTATGCTTCATTCTTAAGAGTAGTGTTAAGGGCCCAAAGAATGGTTAGCTAACATTGACTCTGGCTGGAGAAATTAATATTGAAATTTTAAGTACCACCTCACCTTCAACTGCACGAAGAGAATAATTATAATCAAAGATATCCTGAATTTAAAGGTCAAGGCGTTTGCTCTGATCAGCTTTCTCTATTAATTGTTCCAAAAATGTGTGCATGGGAAAGTAGCAAGGTGTTTATGGGAGGAAATGACAGAAAAGCAGATCTTAGAGCACATGGTAGGCTGTGGGGCTCTGGAATGATCTCTGCAGCAGTTAGGGGCCTGGCTGGTGGGCAGTTAGTGGATTTTAGCTGTAACTGGCTTCATTACATGCAAACCTTGCACTTCTAGGTCTCGTGTCTGTAAGTACAATGAGGGGAATACCACTTCCTTCTCAGGTTTGTTGTGATAATTAAAAGAGATCAGTAAGTGTGAGGATGATTATGTAAAATAATCAGCATTTTAATCTGGAAACCTTTCAGGAATGAGTCTACGTGAAGCATGATTCTTTAACTCAGCATTTGGGTTCAGACAACGCGGGTTTGCATTCTAAGCCTATTGTATAGCCGTGTGATTTTAAGGAGTACGTTAGCCTTCTCCAAATTTTGTTATTTCTTTCTACCAGTGGGTATCATAAGTGCTTGGTAAACAACAGAGATGTGCATGCTAAGTATTTAATACAGAGCTTCCCACGTGCTGTTGGCTAGGGGATGGAAGCTGTTACTGTCACTCACATATGGTCCTAATGACCCCTGTAACCATGCTCCTCACAATGTCCCTTTCACATGCAATCATTATGTACAGCTTAAAGCTGACACTAAAATCCTAGCTTAATTTGTTGATCTTGAGAAATAAAAAAAAACAAAAACAAAAAGCAAAAAAACCCACATGAGAATCAAAGTGACTATTTTTAACTTGGTTTATCTAAGATTTAGTTTGCATCAGATTACAAAAGTAATTTATCTGACTGACTCTAGTGTGGTTTGTAGAATCCCCCACCATACTGAATGCTGTAACACTGAGTGCATCTAGTCTGCGACCAAAAGCTTGAGCGAATCCGAGACCTACATCCTGTAGCAGAAAACTGTGTAGAGCCAAGGATTACTGTGTCTGTTGATATCATATTTCACTTCCTGCTGAGTAAAAGTGTAATTTTAAGTTTTATTTTACCTAAAATTATAAACTTCAGGTAATTGCACACAAATTATTTTTTTAAAACCTGTGGTAAGAAAATGGAGGTGAATAATACATGAGATGCTTGCTTAGCAACTGTGTTTTGACAAAAACATGTGAAAAGTGACATTTACATGTGTAAATGATGTATATGAAGGAATGGTATACACGAATCTTCATTTGGGGAAGAAAAGTTACTTACTCTCTTTGGATATGATGTCCCCACACATTTTCTAAGACATATCGTATCTCTGGAAATGCAGTATTTGTAGCATAGCCTTTTCTTTTTTCCTAGCTTAGTTCATCTCACAAAGCCTGAAAATAGACAATTTCATTCTAAAGTCAAAAATATATGTTTACTTATTTATCTTGTAGCTATTATGAGTAATTACCATTTTCCATAAATTTAGAAAGCAATTATTATCATATAATAACACATTCTAGCCATCAAGAAAGACAACTCACTGATAAACTAGAGTTTCTTCATTTGATGAAATTAATATTGCACTATCTTTATTTTGATTAATAATCAGCAATGATTTTCAACATCTTAAAATTCAGTCTAGCCTAGTGGAAGAGAGAGGAAAATGGTTTATTACTAAAAACTGGATTTAAATCTTGCTTCTATCAAAAGGTAGTAGCAGCACCCTTTAAAATCATATGCATTTGTAAGTATCAGTTTACATATTTGTAAAATGTGGGACTTGACCTTGTTATTCTATGAACTGTCTTCCAATAAGTAGTCTAGCCCATAGGAAGCCCTGAACTAACATTAGCCATTTATTATTATAAGGCCAGTAATTTAAGCTTTCTGTTCTTCATATTCATTTGGCAAAGTAATTAGCAGCATTTAAGCAATCATTCACACATACCAAGCAGTCATATATAAAAACGGCCTCTCATTTCATAAGGAAAATAACTTATAATTAAAGTAATTACCCATAAGAAATCTGCTTAGTAAAATCAGGTTTTCTAAATTCTTGTCCTTAGATGCCCACAGTTTCAATAAAGAATATAATTGTTTTCATTAATTTGATTTCCAAGAAACAAGTTTTTTTTTAATTCTCTTATATTTCATTATGTAATATGTAATTTGCATTGTATAATGGTCTATAAACGGTTGCTAGAACAACATACATTATGTTTCCGGAATCCATAATTTTTTTTCTAAGAATGCCATAAAATACATGAAGAGTTATGTTCAGTGATGGCTCCATTCAACTAGTCATGACACCAAAAAAGAACATAGTGAGGAAACTGCTAAGAACAAATCAACTAAGGCCAAGCTCATGTGCTTTTAGCAGACCACATATCATTTAAATACATGTAAAATAATGTATACTAAGGGCCTCCTACTTTTAGGTAGAGGGGGAGCACATGTTCTCAAGACAAGTTCCTGTGAAAGAGAACAGTTTGTAATCATGCTGTCGCAAGACCCATCAACGTTATGCATTGGAGAATATAGGCTTTGGAAGATGTAAATAAGAGATTGCTTCCTGAGGAAAATTAACTTTAAGACAGAATATTAATGAAAGGTAGTAATTAGCCAAGTGAAAAGGGTAAAAGTGGGCTGAAACCATGTGAGGTAGTGGTAGATGTTTCATAATAGCATTAATCGTAATAATAGCTAAAACTTAATGCACACATACAACCTACATGTATTGATAACAACTTTATAAGGTAGGTACTATCATTATTTCCATATTGTAGGTAAGGAAACTGAAGTACAGAGATGTTAATTAACTTCCCCCAAGTCACACAGCTGATAATTGGTGGAGCCAGGTAGTCTGTCTCCTGAGTCTCACGATGGCCGTTGTCCCAAGGAGGAAACCTCTCTTGAGCGCCAAAATAAAATAAATAAATACATAAAATGTCATCAAGGTACATATATGCATTTCCCTCCTATCTCATAAAAAGGTGCATTTACAATATAATTTGGGGTTTCATGCTATTTATCAAACATTTCATCCATTTATATTGATTATCTTTATACCAATAATAATAATGATGATGCGACAATGGGAAGAAAAAAATTAACAGCAACTTAGGATGGCAGTGTTTTAAATTTTATCACCTAACATAGTATTTATTATTGACAAGTATAAGTAAGTATGTATGTCTTTGTGGAGAAGTACTATGAGTATTCAGCTAAATATTTTCAAAAATAAAAGCATGTCATAATAGGATGTGATACTTTGGGCAGGTAAAATGCAATTAGTAATCCAAGACAAGAATGCACTGATATAAAATTTATGACTATGAAAAAAGAGTTTTCTTTGCATATTTGAAGTGGACTGTGGTGGTTAATGAATGACATTGGTGTTTATAATCTATGGCATTATCTAAATGAAACTCAATAGTTGTAGTTCATAATGTCAATAGTTACAAAATACTGTAATTTATATCCTTTCTATTTTAACTTGTGATGCCAATTTTAATGTGAGAGGAAATACATAATTTTCCAAAGAATTAGGAAAGAGATTTGAAAATAACTACTCTAGAGAATTGAGCAGATAGGGGCTTTCTCTACATCTTAGGAACTTCTGCCATGGCTTTGGGGTGATGCCAAAGCACTTTGCACAAGGGCCTGCTTCCACTCCAAAGCCTAGAAAATGTATTCTTCCTATCTCCTGTCCATCACACGGAAGGAACGGGACATGACCTTGAATTTGGCCATATCCAAGACAAGGTCACAAATAACCACCCTGAGGGTTTTAGGAAAAATAAACTGTTTGAGTTAGTAATTCAGTTCTTAAGCTACCGAGTCTCAGAAATTAACTCATAATGGTTAAATTACATGTTTTGGGCTCTGTATCAGAGAAGGACACGTGTTGGTGAGCCTGGCTGGTTCTTAGGAATGATGCGTGTCTGCTGATGAGACATTTCAGCAAATAATGTTTTAGACAAAAAAGACTCAAGAGACTTGTTCTTTTCATTTTCACTTAAGTTCAACAGTCGTAAGTCACTCATAAAAAGTATTTGGCAATGTGTCTTCTGAGATGGTTAAGAGCTTTATAATGTCTCTGGCCTGGCAAGCGGCCTGAGCAGTATTCCAAATTCAGATGGAAACAAGTTATGTAGAAAGAGCTAACCAGGAGTGACTGCGTAATGCTAATCATTTGAAACTGTGTTCTCAGGAGCGTCAAGTGCACTGTACAAGCCACTGTCACAGGGACAGAGCTGTCCAGACCCCTTATACCCTAAAGCCAGAGGATGTGCTTTTCAACAGTGGAAAACTCTGCCTTTGATTCAACCCCGAGTCATGGCAGATAGAGGAGCAAATCTCCAAAGATTGAAAGTGGTTCCCAAACCCACTGCCTTTTCTTCCCCGCTTTTTTCACATATTAGGTAACCCTAGGTAAAAACTAAAACAAAGATGGAAACTTCAAAGTTCAAGCTTTGTAAAAGCAACGTGAGCCTCTGGCCAGCTCGGAACCGGCCGGTGCGCTCCAAGCGAGTTCCCTGAACCAGTGGCCTCAGCATTACCTGGGACTTGTTAGAAACATACAGATTCCTGGGCCCCGACCAGCCCTGCTGAGTCAGATGCCTGGGCTTGAACACGCCCTCCAGGGCATTCTGAGGCACACTGAATTTGGGGAACCACTGGCCTGGAGGATGGTCCGCACCGCTGGGAGTGATGAAGGCCTAGATTTTAACCGCACCTCTGATACTTACTATGTGTGTGATATCTGCTCATTTACTTTCCTTCTCTCACCTTCAGTTTGTTATTTACAAATCTGTAAATTGGGGATGGTATTTACTGAGCTGATGTCCTTATAGAGATGAAGGGGTAACACCCTCTCATAATGCACAGGTTGCTTCTAACCTATCCAGGTGAGATATGCCATAGAATGGGACAATGAGAATGGAAGAGTGTCTTCAAGCCTTAGAGCAGAAGATACTCTGTTAGCCGGGCCAGATATGTGAGTGCCACGTGTGCTTAGACAGAAAGTACTCCTGGTGGTCGACTTTCACAGAATGCCACCAACCCCCTCACCCAGGCCAAAGAGGTGATATATTTCCTAAAATTGATTGGGGTGAGTATCTTTCCCAACCTGTCAGGTGCATTCTCTGAAAACAGCCCGGAGTGCCACGTGCAAACCCCAAGAGTAAGAGCATCTATCCAACTTGGGGTGGGGCAGAAGAACAGCCAGCTGATGTCACCGTTGTCCTCCTCAGATCAGGAACAGGACTTCTATGTGTGTTTCAGAGGGACTTGTTGAGTTCCCTTGACCTGCGACGCCTCTTCTCAGATGGGAGAATATTTCGTGTGTTGTGGACATTTCATATTCACTACTCTTCACATATGCTCATGTAAAGAGCACCAATTCTGTAAAACCAGTTACTGTTTAGGATTGGGAGTTAATGGGGGAGTTATATTAACAGTTTTCCGTGCTGTTAATTTTAAGAGAAAACATATCCCACACTTGGAACAAATAGATGAACTTTTCAGAGATAAGACATTTAAGAGTTTGGGCATCTCTCTCTTGTCCTGAAAGAAACTCTTCCCGAATCAGCCTGACATCCTTCAGGCAGCTGAACGGAGTGCCGCACCAGAAAAGCTCCCCTGTAACTCTGGCTGATATTTAACTTGCCTTTTCTGCCCCTTTCTCCCTTATTGTCCTGTATAGCACTGATGGATACCTGACCTTTTAAATGTGTATCACCATGTGCCTGAACTCTGTACAACAGGCGTGCTGCCCGTTCCCTGCTGTGTCCCAGCACTTACAAGATGCCTGAACATAGCAGCCACTCAGTAAACATTTACTGAATGAGTCTCTCTGCTATTTTCATCCATATGTAATCACCGAGACATGTTTTTTAGTACTTACTGTTTCATTGGATACTAAGTCATGCTGCTCAAATCCTATCTATTTTGAACAGCAATGATTCCAACACTTTTACATTATCAGAAACCTATCCTTCCCCGATGCTGAAAAATTGAGTCCCTTCTTAATGAGATTCAACACTGTAGCCCATTTTCCTTTTCATTTGAAGCCCTGCAAGACAGCGACGTAAAGCATACACCTTTTTTTTCTGTGTCACTCTTTTAATAGTCAACATTTTACAAAGACAAAAATATATGATACCAGGTGAAAATACAAGGAGAGGCAAATGTTTAGCTTTTTATAGTAAGTCTCTAGTTGGAATTTTTATTTTTTTTAAAGCCAGCAATCCACAGATTTTATAGAGAAAAAATAAAAATGACCAGGAGAAATCGCATAAAGTGTGAGACATCAATGTGCTTTTACAGCCTCTCTGGCAGGACAGTCAGTAATGCCTAAAGCAGGAAAGGAAGAGGTGAGAGTGCAGTGGGCAGTGCCCAAGATGGGGAAGCTCCCAGAGGAGGATGCGTGAGGGTGCCCGCTTTCAGCCGCATGGGGGCAAACATACATCATCAGCCCAGTTAGAAACTTCTTCACATGACAGTTCTTGAAAAAAGAACCAAAGCCTATCAGTGCAGTCCAGTAACTCAAGAAAAAAGAAGGAAATAAAAAGGATTCGATTTATGGCTCTGCAGGTTAAGGGCAAGTTACAACTATTTTAGAGGAAAAAAATTGGAAGAAAATAAAGGCATGGCCTTTCTGATTTTAGGTCAAGAAAGGAACAAAAGGAGATTACTTCTCCTTTCTTCTTAGCATGGGTTATATAGAATTTGTCACTGAAGCTGTCCTGTTTCTGCCTTCCATTAGTATTTTCTAAGAGCGTCATTAGTGCCCACAAACTCAAAATGATCTGAATAGGGGCGTATAAGAGGGTGGGTGTGACATCTCAGGGGCCATTGTTCACAGATTCCTCTATCATCAAGAATCCTACTGTGGAATTTGGAGCACAGGTCAGGCCACTAAGGTCAGAGGTCAGGGGGAGGACTATCCAACCTCTTGCCTGGCCCCCCACTTTCGCAGGCAGTACTACATATTATGTATTATTATCTAAGAGTCTTAAGTAGGGAGCCCTTCCACATCGCTTTGCTCGGACAACATCTTGTGTTTGATTAAAATGTGGTTATATTATCCTGTGTCACCCCCTCATTAGAAAACACAGTCTGGGTTTCCACAGTGTGACCTCTGACCTTCACAGACCAATCCGGTGCCTACAAAAGCCCTATTATACACACTCCCATTCATGGATTGTATTCCCTTCAGAAATTTTGCACACACTTCTCAGTGATGGCTCCTTCAATTCAAACAGTGGTGATGAACTCCTAATTAAAAAAAAAAAAAGAAAAAAGAAAAAACAGTGTTTTGATTGGCAGATGCCTCAGATGTAGCACACTTTATTAACAATATTATTTATTCTCAGTTTTATCTGCTTGAGAATCCTTATTTGTCTGAACAAGAATAATCTGAATGCGATATTACATCATTTCATTCTTCAGCAAATAGCAATTATACTTTAGTCATGGGGCTGAATAAAGTAGATTCATACAAGAAAAGTCCACACAATTTCCAAAAACGTGTGAGGGGCCTTTAGGCATATTGTCATGAATGAGCCACTCATCTCTGGAGCCTCTGGGGAGAATCAGTACAAATCAACATGTAAACGCCTATCAATCTTAATTTATTTCTGTTGAATTTTAAAAATTTGTATGAAAGTAGAAAAACTGTATTTGAAATCAAAACATGCCGCTGCATGTATTACAGGTAGATAATTCACAGTGAATTCACACTGTGGAATTAATACTCAAGATAATAATAATGTAACTCTTTGTTGGTAAAACAAAAACTCAAAGTATCTTTTAGATATTTTGGAACTATTTACTAAAAGTGAGGAGACAAAGAGTGAGGCATCAGTTTTCTTTTAATAAGATTAGTGTAAGATTTACTAATTGTTTTCAAGACAGAAATACTCAAGAGATGCAGCAAAGGAGGGCAAGACCTGAAACCATCACTGATCTCTCCAGGTAACCTTCTCACCACCTTGACGTCCTCTGACCTATAACATGAGAGGCCCCTCATATACCTTACATGGGAGAGAACTGTTTAGTCATGAAAGCATTTTATACTCAGTTGCATAACTTCTGTGAGCATATGTGGTATTTTCCAAGGAGCCATGCCCCGTCAACACTCGGAAGGCAGATTTGTTTATGGTAAGTAACCTAGACAACCAGGTACATCCTGCTTGAAGCACTTCCTAAATAGGAACTCTTGCTCTAAAAAGCTCTTATCCTTCTGCCAAAATATCGGATGATAATAGGACACTTAAAAGAAGGTAGCTCCCTGGCCTGCTGTCTTTCCTGAGGACTTCCGCCTGCAATGTGAGAAAACAAATCCTAGAACTGCTGCTTAATCCTTCTGTGGTGGAGGTTCATGTTGAAATGTCCCCAGTTATCTCAAAAGTACCCCCTACCATGTGCTTTTCTTCATGATTCAGACATGACATTTGGTTTTCGTGTCTCTTTATTTTATCCAACTCTAGAGAAACACCCTATATGTTTTTATCTTTTGTGAGAATGAAGTCCTTTTATGAACTCTCTTTTATGAGAATGAAGTTTTTTGAAGTCCAGCTTGCTTACCTTGCAGAATTCCCTACATTCTGGATTTCTCTGCTTTGTTTTCTTCCTCATTTTTAGAACGTAGATAAAACAGTTGGCAAGAAACTACATAATACTCCATATATTGCTGTATACGCTTTTACTGTTGTATTCCCAAATCATATAATTTATTACCATGTATTATTAATAGGATACACAACGATTTCTACTGAGTGATGAGTTAAATTATCAAGACCATGAATTAATTATGCCACGATAGATTATTTATTAATAGAAAGAAAAGAAAAAAGCCAAAGAAAGGAATGTGGCTTTCATATGCATCTAAATGCCTTATCCAAAGGATGATTTCTGAGATGTGCAGCTCTCCTCGGAACCCAGACTTCTCCTTGCGTCTATGAGTCTATGACTCTCAACAGATTCCGCATTGATTGATGAAACAGTAGGAACATGACCTACGTAGTGAGTAGTGACTACAGCAGGTGCCATTCAAAGTTTGAGTGGCAGCTCTTAACTCTTTCAAGAAGATAAACAAATGAGCGTTTGCTTATTTTTTATCTATATGGTTCTTTGGCTCTCAAGTCTATATCATGATTTGTGTAACCTTCTCAGAACATTACACTCATTCTGCCAGTGTTAGGTGCCTAGGTGGTGTCATGAGTTGCCGTGTCACCATCTTATCATTTTACTAAACTCTCAGATAACTTTTTTCATGATATTTATAGTTTCACTCTCTCTGTGAATATATAAAGCATTTCTTTTTCTTTTCTTCTTCTTTTTTTTTTCTTTTCTGAAATTACATCATACTTTCCCAAAGTAAATGTGAGTCCCATTGATTTCCGTCCTTTTCTTTAGGGAAGTCTTCAGTGTAGAGTGCAGTAATCTCTTCTCATGGCTAGAATTCTTGTTCATTCTGGGGTCTTTGTACATAGTACCAGTTGACATTGATTTAATATCTAATGGATCTTCACATTTGTCAATTTAACAGTATTTTCCTACCAAAAGCATTCGGTATCAGACTCGTACTTTAGGAGGGTCCTTTGTTCTTCATATCATCAGCCCATCTAACTTCACAGGAGTATATCTAACATGGTCTTACAATATTTTATATTTGCTCAAGATGAGACCAATATGGCAAAATATTTGATGATACCCATGTCAAGTCATCTTCTCAGAATTAACAATGAGTAAAATATTGTATATCCTATAATGACATTCCTTATACTTCATGCATATAACTGATACAAGACAGTAGTTGATAATTAACCCCAGCAATAACACTTGCTTTATGAGCAAGAGTGAATTTATATAGTTGGAAAAAGGGTATCTTTCCGTTGAAAGGCAGTCTTTGGAAGGAATAGATGTTTTTGAAGTTGGAGAAAATGAAATGCGAGAAAAATTCATAGTCTAGTAGTTTTAGGTAGAATGATCCTTATTCGTTAAGGCCACTGTCTTGAAACGTGTTTTCCTTTTATTTTAAGATAAATTTGAAAGTGATAGACTGTAAAAACATTTCTAGAAATAAATGACATCTTGATCATTGACATGTTAGCCTCCACTCAGAAGGACTTGCAATGTAGTCAGCTTCCAAGAATGGAAAAGTGCCCCAGAAGGGTATAGCTATGAGGTGCTGGGATAGGAAGGTGTTAGAAGAATGCGAGCATAACTCTTGTTTTGAGAATAATCCACAGGATGAAGAATGATTGTCTCTATAAGGGTAAAAGAGTGGGGTACTTTTGGACCTGAAACTAAAAGAAAAATAACCACTTGAATCTCACAGTTCATGGCATGATTACAGGTGATTGGCAGAGTGTAATTTGTCAAGCCAGCCCTCTCAGGCTTATGTCTAGGCATGTATATTCTTTAGGGACAAAGTGAGTAAAATTATATTACTGGATTATTTTGTCATTAGCAGAACTAGCTACATTTATTCCAGTCCATTTTCATTTTTCTAAGACGTATTAACACATTTTAGCATCTAAAATCTAGGCACTAACATGAAACTTAATGAAGATAAGAATATCATACAAGTCATGTTTTGAGTTTGATTAATACTGGATTCTATCCCACGTGCTCTTCTGTTTAAATGCAGCTGACACAGGTCAAGAACAATAGTTTAAAGCCCATTTTTGTTTTAGTTTCCCAGTATTACCTAAATTGAGTTCGATTTAATTTCTACTTTTTGAGATCAAATTTCCATCAGAAAAGTATCATGAATCCAAATTCCATTTCAGACTTAAAACCATGTGATCTGTGACAAGTGCACTAATTCATCATATTACTAGTGTCTTCAATGACATAAAATTATAACAGCTGATACGATGTAGGTAAGGAGCAAGTTTCAACACAGTACAAATGATTACATCCAAAAACTGATAAAGATTAGAATGTTTGAATAGGTTCAGTGAGTTTTACTGGTAGCGTTCTGTGAGAGATTTATGTGACAATAAATAATTAAAGTCAGTTTCTGACTTTGCAGTTAAAGTGTATCAAGAATTTGTACCATTTCATTACTGTGTGACTAAAGTGCCATGTTAAAGTCAGAGGAAAATAGTTTTCCTAAAGCACTTGTTATGATTCTCTTTCTCATAACTGAATCATGAAGTATCTTCTTTCTGTGCCCTGGGAGCAAGGAAACCTAAATCCATGGTAGATGTATATATCTATATCTATACAATTTTAATAATGTATTCTATGTATTATATAACTGTTTTAAAGATTTGTTACATATTTGCGATCCAGATTGTTTGTGTTTATATTTCATTGACACATTTTATATGCTACTTTTCATCACGTGTATTCACTATAAATTAGTGAAAATATATGTATTTCCTCAGGCAAAAATAATGTTTATTACATAATACACCTTATAATCTCAAACCTATCTTCCTGTTCTCCAAATAAACGTGGTGGGAGCCCCACTGGCCATCAGAGCCAAGTGCTCAGGGAAGCCAAAGCTGAGTGCCGACGTGTGACCAGCTCCCTGAGAAAGATTCTGAGAGCTTGGATCTGGCTGCAGTGAGGGAAGTGTCACGCCTTTCCCACCCAGGTCTCCGGGGAGGATGAGGCCAGCCCTAGGTGTATGGGAAATTAGAAGCCTGACCCTCAGGCAGCAGCTTTTAAATTACACTAGACGGATGGACCCCTTTGGGGGAAGGAGTGGAGATGGGCATTTTTGCCAGATCCTCTGTGCTGAGCCCTGGGAGAGCTGTCACTAGGGCTCAGGCCTCTGTTAACACCTGCTCCTTGGTTTGCTTTACTCTTCAGAGCCTCCTGGAAG
Source organism: Rhinolophus sinicus (assembly GCF_057876585.1). Classification (NCBI taxonomy): domain Eukaryota; kingdom Metazoa; phylum Chordata; class Mammalia; order Chiroptera; family Rhinolophidae; genus Rhinolophus; species Rhinolophus sinicus. The sequence goes on along the minus strand of NC_142504.1, from coordinate 114,366,846 downwards.
CAAGCCCCATTGGCTCTGAGAGCTAGGTGTTTGGAGGGCCTGTCTGGTGGGTGGCAGTTTTAAAAACTGTGGTGCCAAATGGTCCAAGGCCTTCACTCCTCATGGAGAAACCAGGAGGTAGGGGTTTCCTCCGGATTGTTTGTCATTGTGCTGAGGGTGGGGCGGATGGAAAGAGGCTCTCTCAGCCTTTCCTGTCTGTTTCAATGTGCGCTTTTCCTCACTGGCCTGCTGAGTGGAGTCTCTCAGCTAGCTTCTGGGTCTCTTTCAGAGGTAAATGCTCCATGTGTGGCCATGTGTGGCTGTAAGGTCCATGGGGGAGGGGATCACAGCCCCACTGTCACCATCTTAATAGACCAACTCTTAGACATTGTTTAAGTCAGAGACTCTGGCTCTATCTTGTTTCCTCCATCACCTTGGGTGTCTTATTTTTTATTCCTGAAGTTTTGTCCTATGGTGGACCCATCCCTTTCTCAGATTGACTAGTCTTTTGATTTGAGGATAGGTTACTACTTACTAAAATTCCCTCTATTTTCCATATCAGAGAAGATACTGCTGTCATTGTCAAAAATCAGGCACCGTCCATGTCTGCACCTAGTGGAGTTTGCTCGAGCACTTTTCCTGATCAAGCTGAGTGTCCTGTTCCTGCCTCACACCGCCTTTTGGTACCTGCAGACCTCGCTCATGGTCCCTCTCCAGCTGTCCTACAACCTCTTGCTAAACCCCAATTCTCTCTATTTTCCTGCCTCTTCTCAGCCTTAGGATCTCTACATATCCAACATGAAATACAGTACATATATGAACTGAATAATAACAGATAGTAGAGGTTACTAGACAGACAGGTTTTTCATGAGATTGCTACTCAATATGTGTGGCACCGGCCAGATGGCTTCTGTCCTGGGCTCTTGATTGGAATATTTTATTATTTACTTGTGAGAATGTAAAATGTTGGTTAAACAAATGCATCATTAGTGCAAAGCTAGGAGGACGTCATGAAGAATGGCAACAGCAGTATTTACGACAGACTTTAAAAAACTATCATGAAAGACCAAAATGAGAAATACTAAACATAATAAGAAAATGTCCTGGCTTGTACATAAGGTGTGCGTTTCGGGAAGGCGTGTTGGTGGATTTAGGGAAGTGGACTCTGAAGTTAGAATTGGGAATCAAATCAATTAAATACGAGTATTTCTCTTGTGACTCTCGTCAAGTATGTATTGCCTAAGACTCAGTTTCCTCTTTCTTCAGTGAAAATGTGGGAGGATTACACAGACACTGGGCATAAAATGCTTAGCATCTACGTTACGGTCAGGAAACATTCCAGAAATATTAATCGCTACGATCATCTTTGTCATTGTATGCGAGAGTGGCATTAAAAGCAGTTCATGTGAGAAAAAGAAAGCCTGGGGTGATTGATAATTAATCACAAGCATGATATCAGCTATACTGTGATTCAGTTGCTCTAAATGGTTAGTCAAGTTTATACCACATTATCGGAAAATAAACTAGCAACCTCAAGGTCAGCAGACAGCCTCTGAGCTCATGACCCAGTGCTTCTCAGCCTGGAGGCTACATGGGGCACCTGGGACTCTTAGGACATCAGATGACACAGTAGGTCTGGGTGAAGTCTGAGTATCTATGTCTCTAGCTCCCACTTGATGCTGCTGCCGGTGGTGGTGGTGGTGGTGGTGGAACTCAGCAAGGGTCTAGAACTATCTGCAGACTATGTTGCATGCTAGGCACTAAGTTTGAGGAATCCTGACAAATTAGACATTATTGTAAAGGAGGTAATGAAGAAGTTAAAAGATCAGAAATTTGTTCCTATGACAGGAGAAATAATAGATGGCCAGGGTATAAAAGCATAAAGTTAATTTTCCTTATTGAAGTTATATGAAAAACATTACAAATAATTTATTAACTCTTAAGAAAAATAGTGCTTTTTTTCCTTTCTCCCACACTTTTGAGGAATAGGCAATTTAAGGCACTTAAAAATAGTAATTTGGGATACTTAGTAAATGTCATGTATGAAAGTGCCGGAAATGATTATTATGTGCTCAGTTTAGCTAATGTCATCTTGCTAAAGGTCTAAAATTAATTTTAAAATATTTATTAAAACAACCTATGATATATATAAATCATTTTACTTGGGCCTGGAAATTGCATAAAACAGTCTGCATTCAAAAACTCACACAGAAGTAGGGGAGACCAACACATATACATCTACTTATCATATAATAAATAAAACGTAAGCAAATGTAAGCCATGTTCTAAAACAGCTACCATAATAGATAAACTGAGTATTCTAGAAAACCAAAGGTGCAAAATATATTAAATGTTGTCTCAGCACACTAAATTGACAACAGACCATACAATTCTAAGAGTCAGACATAGAGCCAAATCCAACGTCATATTAGTTCATCATTCAGAATAATGTCATGCTTCATTCCTGACACAATGTTAGCTATTTTTATTATTCTAATTTATTGTGATTATACATCTACAGGAAGTATAACCATAACAAAGAAGTCATGTTTTATAAATAAATGACCATCTTATAACCCTAGTTTTTAAAATTTATTCCAAATGAAACACACCAACCCTCAAGATAGTTGGCTTATTCTGATGTTGCTTCATTTTCACTTTGGTTTCTGCTTCTTGCCAAAGTCACTATTAAATAGATTACAAGTAGCACTAAGAACTATATTTTCCTCTAGAAATTGCTTTGTCAAAATTACAGAATGAATGTATTAATATTAAAAATTGAGACTCGTGTGCATGTCTGTGTGTGTGTCTGAGAGAGAGAGAGAAAGAGAGAGAGAGAGAGAGAGAGAGAGAGAGAGAGAGAGAGAGAGAGAGAGAGAGGTTTCTTAAAATGTTTCCATCTTGCCAGCATTATTCAAATTTCAGATGTGAGCAGGTGGCAAGGGACAATCAGAATCTTTTCCCATGATCAGCATTCTCTCTTTCCAAAAGTTGTGGCCAAAAGAAAACCACAAGAAGAATGCTAAAGGGGAAAATCATTTGAAGAGCTTAAAATGTGTAGGATTATACAACAAATTTGCATTAGAAATACAGTATTTACATCAATTATGTTAACATTTAAATTTTAAATCAGCTATCAAAGTCAGCAGTGATGTTCCAGTTATCTAAGAAACCAATTCTAAAATAGCCCTCCTTGCCCATGAGCTCTGATGTTTATGGGGCTACCTGCTAGGTCTGTGGAGTATTATGGGCACATTCAACTTCATCCTATATATTGCCACCAGCCGAGATAAAGTGATGGCACTGTGAAGATGGCAGAAATTAGGAAAGGCAGAACTTCCAATGTCTTCTTTAGAATGGAATCTTTCAATTCTAGATTCCGCTAAGGCTCGGGAAATGTGGTGTTGAAGGGAAAACCAGCTGCTCATGAAATGCACCATCCTCACTTCCCACTGACCAAAGTCGGTTGGTCATCTGTTTTGTTCTGTCCATTTTGTTGTCTGTTTTGACACTAGGCTGTAGACAGATCCCGATTGTTTCCTTGGCCTTTGGAGCTCACTCATTATTTTGGAGTCAAATGAACCCCTGCAGCTATATTTGGTGACTTGAAGCCTGAAATGATAGTTGGCTCAAAAAAAGGCTGTGGCTGCACAGGTGGAACAGAGGCTACAGAACTCTGGGAACCAGGCTGTTACAGATTGTGTCCTGGGACCGTGAACACAGGGAGACACACTAAAAATACGTCCGTGTTCCTCGCATCCATGTGGTGCTGGTACTGACTCAGAATGGTTAATGGAGCAAACTGCTAATAGCTAGTTTAAAAGAAATACGAAAGAAAGGAAATAGTGGAGCCCTCCAGGGCCAGTGAGAGGGGAAAATAGAAAGTCTCCTGAAATCCCTGTTCCAGAGCATCTTTTGAAGTAAAAAGACAACTTAGGTGAGCCTTCCTTTCCAAAAATCTGCATCTTGGACAAATCTGGAGGGACCAGATAAATGAGGTGGGACTGCTGAGCAATGACATATCAATTCTTTGCATTTTCCATATTTCAAAGGAACAAATGAATAACAGCGATAGATTGAAAATGTGCAGTGTATTAATTTGAGGAGAATGAGTACAATCCTTTTACAATTAATGTAATTCACCCTTAAATATACCGTTATATGCAGAGCAAAGAAGTCACTAAATATAGCTTTTAAAAGCATCCATATATGTACATCTACCTTTCTGATTATATTGCAGTTTAAAGTGTCCCACTTTGAAATTATATCCATTCTATTCTAAGAACTTAATTTGTATTTGGCTCTCGCTCAGTTAACTTTTAGATGGAGACTTGCAGCATGGAAGGTAAGTTTCTGTCTCAGCACTTAACTCACTTTTTTCATCATGCCAACTTGATCGACTCTGTGCCACACTCTCTGATGAGCAACGGATCCTGCCCACATACCACAAACATAAGAAATCTCTCAGTGCTAAATTTAGATGGAATTCTGAAGTCAGCTCGAGTGATAAAGACACAATTTCTCCTTTTGCGTAATATTTTAGTCAAATTTACTGAAATATAAACTTCACACCAGCTTTTTAAAAGAAGAGACAGAGTCTCTATTAAGCCTTTTCAAAACTACACAGGCTTTGCTTCAAATGTAAACAATGTTTGCAATATGAAATATGAATATGGGGATTTGGGGTTGATTACCGCCTCTCTTTGAATATGATAGTCATGACTATTGCTTTTGTGCCATCAAATGTGCTTTGTATTAAAATTGGTGTGTTTTTTCATATATAGTTGTTATTTTCTAGGCCAAACAACTGAATTTCCCCCTGCATTTCACAGAGTTTCCAAAAATTACTACTTAGATTTTATATTAAAATATTTAAATATAATTAAGAAGAAAAAATTACTGAAAGGGAAATGTCAAACACATGATAAGGGTGATAATAAAAATAAAACCTACTAAAAGGAATATAAAAAATTATTAGAGATTATTTGAAGAATCTTAATCTTTACCATTTTAAATTTGGACAATCTAATATTTCCCTTTGTTTTGTTTAAATTTATTTTACAGAAATTTATTTTATAGAAACTTTACTTACATTTCTGTATAATGTTATCATGTTTGCAGTCACTTTTATGAAAACATACATATTTTAAACTTGCTTATGAGAATTGATTGATCAAAAATCATAATGTTCTAAACGCAATGTGTGGTACCCTGGATTGAGTCCTGGAAAGAAAAATGGAAAGATTTAATTGGGAGGGACTGAAATGTAAATAGTGTGAACTTGACTTAGTCATCATGTACCAATGATGGTTTCTTAGCTGTGACAAATGTATTATGGTAATGTAAGATGTGGACATTAGGGGACAGTGGATGACAGGTATACAATGACTCTGCATTATCCTTGCAACTTTTCTGTAAATCTAAAATTATTCCACAGTAAACATTTTATTTTAAAAATCATACCTCAGTCACATATTTACCTCTGTAATGGAAATTGCAGGTATCCATACTGATAACCTGCCCTTGTTTTAAATAATTTTAACAGATAAACTATCAACAATATTAAAATTAGGTTGAAATATTCCTCAAAAAAATAGGTGTTAAAAATTAGAGTTTACTTTTTTTTTGGTCCTGGTAAATTGTGCCATTCTGGTGATGAAATTGAAGATGAGTTAATTAATTATTTTGAGGTATTTTCATTTCACATTCGTTTGTTTAGCAAATTGTATTTTCTGTTTAATGCGTTTTAAAATATTTTTTGTATCCATAAGACAGTGATCCATCACAAGCCAATAAATAGAACAATATTATCTTAGATGAAAATAGACTATCTTGTACCTTGGATTCTAGAATTAGGACCATCAATTTTGATACTTCGTAGCTGTGTGACGTGTCACAAAGATTGCTCCCTTAGATCAACTATTGCTACCACACAAAGGTTAATGTGCTCTTCCACCCACCAGACAAATTAAAGAGTAGCAGTATGTGTCATAGATGCTACACTCTATTTAGCAGATATTAAAGAGATATGTCTGCTATGTAGATTCAGAATTGATAACAGCCATCATGCATTAACCTCACTGTGTTGCAGAATATAATAATTTAAACTTCAGTGCAGCCAAAGCACTTAAGTGACACCTATACTTTCAGTGACAATACTGTCCGATTCCAAAGGATAAGTGCCAGGTATTACTTAAGATCCGGACTGTGGAGTAATCAGATGTGAGCGGAAAGCTTGAGGAATGATATTATGAGTGTTTTAAGGCTGCCCTGAGCCAAAGAGAAGTGATGTCACTTACAAAAGGAGAAGCAGAAAAGGAGAAGCAGGTTCGGGATGGGGAGAAAGATGAAGTTCAGTTAATTTGAAATTTGTCAAATTAAACAGTGAAAGCAGATGAAATGCGAAGGATGTAATCCTTGTCTCATTGTTTAATGGAAACCAGGCCTGCAAAGCATGTATTATAATGCAGTGTAGCTGGGAAATGGATGAAGATGTACATGGCACTGTGGGAGCTCAGTGAAGGCAAACTTGAGAGGAGAGTCTATGAAAGACTCTGCTGTATTATTCACAATAGCCAAGTTGTGGAAAAACCTAAGTGTCCAATGACAGATGAATGGATAATGGGGTATATACAAGTCTGACAATTAAGTTTGCGAATTTGTTCTAGAAAAAGTGGTACATACCTCACTGCTGAATATCACTACAGTCACCTTTGAAGGACTCCCCTTGGGAAACTATGCACCAATGCCAGTGCATAGTCCACCCTTCAAAACAATTTTGGAACTCTTTTTCTGGAATGGCCATCAGAGATGTCATCATATTACCCTTGATGTCCTTAATGTCATCAATATGTCTTCCTTTCAATATTTTCTTTGTTTTCGGGTAAAGAAAGAAGTAATTGGGGGCCAGATCAGGTGAGTAGGGAGGGTGTTCCAATACAGGTATTTGTTTACTGGCTAAATACTCCCTCACAGACAGTGCCGTGTGAGCTGGTGCGTTGTCATGATGCAAGAGCCATGAATTGTTGGCGAAAAGTTCAGGTCGTCTAACTTTTTCACGCAGCCTTTTCAGCACTTCCAAATAGTAAACTTGGTTAACTATTTGTCCAGTTTGGTACAAGTTCATGATGAATAATGCCTCTGATATCAAAAAAGGTTAGCAACATCATTGCAACAAGTTTGTGAACTTAATTGTCAGACCTCGCACAATGGAATATTACTCAGCTTTAAAAAAAAAGGGAGGGGGGAGCATTCTGCCATTTGTGACAACATGGATGAACCTGGAGGACATTCTGCTGGGTGAAATAAGCCAGACACAGAAGGACAAATACTATATGATATCACTCATATATGGAATCTGAAAAAAAAAAAGTCTAACTCATAGAAATAGAGAGTAGAAATGATGGTTGCCAAGTGCTGGGGGGCTGGGAGAAGTCAGGAGATGTTGGTCAAACAGTACAAACTCAGCTATAAGAAGTTCTGGTGATCTAAGGCACAGCATGGTAACTATAGTTAACAATGCTGTATTGAATTTTCCAAGAGAGTAGCTCTTAAATATTCTTACCACATACACACAAAAGTAACTATGTGAGGTGATGGATATGTTAATTACCTTGATTGTGATCACTCAGTGTAATGCATATTGTGTTTAATATGCATTTCTTATGGAGTGATAAATCTCAGTAGTTCCTTTTGTTGCATTAATAATTTCCTATATTTCTTTCATAATCCTCCTTGACTAGTGTTATTCATCCTCCAGGTTTATTGGGTCAATTAATTTAAAACAATAATAGCCATCATGACCAGGAGAACTTTTAGTAAGAGCAAAGCAGTGATAGCAATCCATTAATATTTATAATTGTTTTAATTAAAATAGCATTTTACTCTGAACCTCAGAAGTGATTATTTGCTGTTCTGCCTCTCAATTTTATTAGCATAATGTTTGGTCCATAGAAAAAGAATAGATGAAACTTAATGTTATATATTTTAGATAACTTAGGCAGAATTATTGAATAAATTGAATTGTAATTATTCTATACAAAAGCACATTGTGTATTTAAACACAAAAGTCTGAACTAGAAAAATTTGTATACTTAAGTCTAGAATAAAGATGGCATAGAGAGAATGAGTAGAAAGCTATCTGACCTCACCTAACAGTTTGTTGATGCTAAATTTTATTCTGACCAGGCCTTAAAATAGCATTGATTCTCTATAGTAGCAAGTTTGCTTCTGTGAAGCTAACTAAGAGCATTCCATCTTTGAACAAGTAAGTGTCTCCCATGTTATGAAGAATTCACAGAATTTACAGTTTAGAGCCAAATTAATGTGTTCTAAAGAAAAAAAAATGTAATTTCTTTATCTTTTGCAAGTCAGTGTCATAAAAACTATATATGTTTCATTTCATTTTGTTGCATTGAGTGAAATATACTCTATGGTAACTAAACATTCTGAATGTGTTTATTGATATTGTATTGTTTTCAATGTTCAGTCCATTCATCACAATGTAGATATAAGTAAATTAATTAGAAGTCTGCTCTATAGGCGACTAAAAGTCTTATCAATAGACAGAGTAAACATATGTAGAACTGAAAGTCCTGTTAAGGGAAGATGCTGTTACATACTCTTGATACATTTTAAAATATTTCAAATAGATATATCAAATTTTGGTTCCAGTCAAAATTTACATTATACTTGTCATGAATGCATGTCAGTGTCCCATGTGCCATTTGATACAATTCCACGAATCCAAGGAGATTATTGAATTTAATGAACAATATTTATAACGTAACATTTTTGACAAAAAAGAAAAAGTCAGCTGTGAAGTGGCTATTATGTTTGGGGATAAAGAGTATAAAACAGATTCACTTCATATTCTGATAATGTTTGCTATTGTTTCTAAATACCTTACTGTTTCTATAGTTACAGCATGAAGCTCAAAAATGTTCTTTTCTTTGTAACACGCTAAAAGATAACTTTATTATAGTCTGCTAGAGTATAATGTTCACTGGATATACTGTCATAGTAGTTTTTATTTTACTATCAGACCCCACTCTATCAGACATGATATATGAGCAGGAATTTTTTTATATTAAATATGAATAATAATGCTTACTATTTCCAAAGTTCTTATCAAAGCTAACTAAAGCAAGGGGAGAGGAAATAATTTTTAGCTTCGTTGATTTTCTTATTAAAATTTTATCACTTTTTATTATTTTGTAACTTTGTATTACTATGATTAGGTAACATCATTTTTGTTCATAGTACTCTAAGGCACCGTTTGCTCATCCAAACCAGTGCTTGGAAATTAAAATACAATGCGTAGTTTCTTATGTCAGTGAGACCTAGTGTGACTTTGAAACCCAACGTTTGATGGAAGCTCTTTGAAAGGTAGTCCTTTCCCCTGCGCCCCAGACCTCAGATCTCTGGGTAGAAAGTAAATATCTTCCACTCTCCCTTCAATTCTGTTTATCACGATTAAGTCTCTATCTTTTCCTCCCCGACTTGCTGCGTTCTGAATGCAAGGATGACAGAGAAGCATGTGTGACCTCTCCCCAGCGAAGCTGTGAAAGTGAATAAGCTGCAGTGCCACGAGAATGGAGGAAACAGCACCTACAGGGAGAATCGAGCTTTTCAAAAGAGCAGTTCTAGCACATTGCAGGTTTTCTGTTTATTTTACTTATTTCTTCAGTTAGAGAGAGGCAAGTATTAAAAAACAAACAAACAAGCAAACATACAAACAAACAAATAGCAAACAGAGGTAAAGGAAGACCTTAGCCCAGATGCCAATTGCCAAGGATTTTTTATTTTAAACTGTCTGGATTTCCATTTTGCACACGCAGCTTCAGAGTGCGATGCCTGCGCATGCGTTGGCCGCAGTGGAGGGTTTCATGCACTGAAGCAGCCAGGTTCACACGCCGTCCAGCACCCATGCTGCCTAAAGTAGCCTGGCTGCTTCAGGGGCCTAATTAGTGAGACACCGACATCCGTCATCTGTTGCACTGCTGAGTCCTCTGAACAGATTCAACATGGTTGTTATTTAATGAAAAGCAAATAAGGTCTTTATCTACTCCTCTCCTTCTCTTGAGGTAGGATGACTTTGTTCTCACTTTAAACCAAATACTATTATCAATATCCCCCAAGAAATTCCACTTAATGAAAATGCTCTAGTCATAAAATCTGCCAAATGGAAACTTGGTTAGGTTTTTCAATTAACTGCATTTAATTCGAATTATATAGTACGGAGTCGATCTGCTCATGTAGCTTATCCTAATCAAAGGGGTTTGGGTTTGATCAAAATAAAGAGAACATTTAAAAAGTAATGGCTAGCAACAGGATAAAATGCTCGTCTCCCCCCCAAAATGTCCTCATCTGGCCAAATGCATTCAGCTTTGTGTTGTCAGGAGTGAGCCACCTGGCTGGCTCAGACCTCGGGGCAGCTTTGTGACTGGACCCAGCGCGTATCCATGTTACCAAATGTTCTCATGGCACCAACTTAAAAAGGAAAAACGGAAGAACTGGTATGGAAATCATATGATTTCTGAATTTTATTTTCTTCAGTTCAAAAACACAAAAATAATGTCTAGTAGCATTCAATTACAGTTTCACACACCCCTACCCCATTCTTTCAAGAAAAAAAAAAAAAAAGGTGTGCCATCAGGAAAATTACTTCTCTTTGAGCTCACAGTAATTACTTTCAAGGGTGTTGACCATTGTGATATATCGACGTTATCCCATGATGAAAGCATGCATGCTTCCCATGCAAATGCCATCTGTGACGAAACACATGGAAATGAAAAGTCCTAAAGTCAGCCTGGACACTCCACATTTATAACCATAGATTTATATTTATAACTTTGCAGCAGGAACCTCCATGCTCATAAAATCTTGGTTTTTACGGTAAAGAGTTTGTTTGTTGTTCAAACTATAATGAGAGTAGTAGAACCCTACATGTTTGTTAGATTTGGAGGCTTCAAGTCAGGGCTTGGTCTTACCTCGGACAGTCTGGTGAATCGGGGCATTTTCTAGGAAAAGGGAAATGCAGCTCAGCCAACCTCACGGGCTGACCTACCTCAAAGGGAGGACAACTATAGCCCCTGAGCCTATTGGAGGCCTCACCATCGTCACTCAGCGGGACAAGATACCATTTACTTGCTTGCTTTTGATTGATGTCTACTATTTCTTCAATGGAAGGAACATGTTTTAATCCTTTCTATAAGGTCATGCTATAATGGCTTCATCACAAAATCAGAGAAGTTGAATTATTGCTCATGTAAGGTCCAGTTGGTGACTGTCATTCTGGTGACTTTTGCGGAAGCAGAAGCTTAGGTGCAGTGTGAGGGGTGAGCAACTGTAGGTACCAGAGACGATCCACTTAAGCAAGACTGGATCGAAGGAAAAGGTAAGGTGCTATGCGGATCCAGCAAAGCCTCCACCCACTCCATGGGGTGACCTGGGGCAGAACCAGCCAGCCGGAGCCCAGGGCTGAATGGCCCAGACTTTATCACCTGGCTTTGTTTGCATTGGGTTCAGCTATGAGGTGCTGAAGCAAACCTGGGAGGAGCTGACATCTAGGTGTTGTCCGCTGACAGCTGCCTCTTTTCTGATGGAACAGAAAATAATGTATTTGACAAATAGACGGTCCTCTCGCATATAACTGATGCCATATTTATCTGCCTAGCAATTGGGGTTACTGCTGCCATAGTGCAAGGTCACCCCCCCAGGACCTATCCTCTTTCTACAGGGGCCAGAATAATCAATGATCATTAAAGATAAATATTTGGGGGCTTGACTCATTTAGATCAGAGTGGCAGAGTTTTCCTGGAAAGGATCAGATAGTGAATATTGCAAGCTTTGTAAACCACCTATGACCTCTGTGACTATGCTTCTTTGATTATTTTTAGGATCTTTAAAAATTATAAAACATTCTTCACTTACGGGCCATGCAATGACAGATCTCAGTCTGGATTTGACTCACAGGCTGTTGTTTGCTTATCCCTGATTTGGATTCCTATAGGTGGCTCTGATTTCTGTCATCACTGCCACACTAATGCAGTGTTGTTTTGATTCACTACGCTGGCTGAGGAGGGAGGGGCAGTTTCCTAGGCTTCTTCTGCTTGGCTGTCCCACACCGAGAGACATCTGTTGTCTGCCTCCCATGTACCCCCATTCTAACGGGGGCCGTGATGAAACTTGGGATCTCCAGATAATAATGTCATTGTAGACCCTGTGTCCAGTGGTCCTCAAAATATTTTGATATCACCCGTTTTTCAGTGTTATAGGTTAACTTGTGTCCTCCCAGAATTGACATGTTGAAATCCGAACCCCCAGGACCTCAAATATAACCTTATTTGGAAATAAAGTCATTGTCAATGTCATTAGTTAGGATGAGGTCATACTGCAAAGGGTTGGCCCTAAACTCAGGTGACTGGTGTCCTCACAGGGCAATTTGGACACAGATACACACACACACACACACACACACACACACACACACACACAGAATGAACATGTGAAGAAGAAAGCAGAGATTGGGGTGACTGAGATTGGCCTCTGTTGTCCCCATTGCTATAACTGTGCCTAATTCTGTCATGACCTCTCTTACCATAGACCTCTCTTACCATAAAGAGGGGTCCGCCACTTAACATTTAGAGGTACTGGTGTCCTTGTCACGTTCTTTCCTCATGATGATAGTTAATAGCACATTCTTTGGGCTTCTTTGTGGAGTGTCACCTTGTGCGGGCCTTCCAGCCTCACACATATGCTCACCCCTGCATGTCCATTTGCCTGAGATTTGCCATCCTCTCTTCCAGCATCTGCTATGCAATTCTAGCATTCACCTTTGCTTAGTGCTGGAGATGCAAGGTACCCAGGAGGGTGGACATTCATCAGGGCTGAAAAGAGAAGAATGAGCTAAAAGTCTATATGTGCAATTGTGGGCTGTCAAACCCCATCTTCAGGTGCAGAATTTGCATGCCTGGTGTCTGTCCTGCCTCCCATTCCGCAGGCAGGAGATCTAAGTTTTCATCCCTGGGGAAATTAAACTTTCTTAATAGAACAGTCCGTACTCTGGAATTTGGTTATCTCTCAGCATAATTACATCTAGCTTACTTTCAATCACTCTTAAGTATGTCTGACAAGGACAAGTCTTATAAATGTACCCAATTTCCTGCTATCTTTTACTCACATTGTTCTTATAAAACAAAGTTTGGACAAATAGGTGAAGAAGATTCCAAAAGTACACACTGAGGTTGCTAGTAGGTGAATCGAAACAAAACCAACTAAACACACCAAGGCTTGTAAAATTTCAGAAAATCAGGAATAATGACAATATCCTAAATACTTCCAGAAATAAAAGTGCATTTAAATTACACAGGAAAGATCCTCAGATTTGTTTTCTTCTTATTCTGAGTACTAGGCTCTATATGCTTTCAAAATATGGGGGGAAGACTATTTTCAATTAAAAATTTTATACCTTACAAATCTAGCAGTTAAATGGAAGTTAAATAGGAGACTTTTCAGTTATGGGAGAACTCAGAAAAATAATTCCTTCCCTTAGTAAGCTTTTCTTAAATTACATGTGTTGTAGCCAAACAGAGAATTAAACCAAGAGTGTTATAGTGTACCAATTAGGTCAGTTTTAACTCTAAATAACTGAAAACCAATAACTAGCACAAGCTAATAATAATGATAATAATTGGGCAGGTTATTCTTACTCATTTGTGTAATAGTTTAGGCTCAAGGTTGGTTTTAGTCTCTAACAGTTCCATCCATTCAGGTTAGAGATCATCAGGGGAAATAAGGTAGTTCTGCTATTACACCTGCTAGACCAAACTTTTGTAGAAACCATTTTATTGTGGAAGGAGGTATATAAAAAAAAAGGTCAGAAATTCCACTGAAAATCAGAACTTCTAAGTGAAAGAAAAATAATCATGGACCACTATTTACCTGATCACATGGTTGTTACCACAAATATTCATTTTCTAATTAAGTAAATATGCTACCAATCTCACCAAAGGATGAGGCAGAGGAAGTAGTGTGGGATGAAAGAATGCTAAATCTTTGCTCTTATCAAGAAGTCAATGGCAGTGTCTGACTTGGAGAACTCAAGATATAGCAATCTTTGTAACTTTAGCTTTTTATTTGGGTAGTTACAGTCATATCTCCAAACAACGAAAAACCCCATTGCCTTGGAGGAGAAGAGGCAAAGAAAAAAAGATGAGGTGGTCATTTTCTATTAAAACACTTTCAGGGTTATTTTATTTTTATCCATGTTCATGTATTATTTGGGCAAAATTAACTTTGTTTTTTAAAATGTAAGCTTAAGGTGTCTCTGTTGGAGCAATGTCAACTTTAGAACCACAGAGTCTTTCAACTTAAGTTTTTCAAGTTAATTATCCTATCAAGTTTTCAATAATGAGTAAATTTTTGTTTTTCCTTAGATTTGTTTTTCTGAACAAATTATGGCCAAGAAAGAATTTGTAAACAAAAAAAAATAACCATTTTCCTTCTTGCATTCCACTAATGCTAAGTTCTTACCGTGGGTTGATATTGTCACTGGTCCAAAGTCTGTACAGTCCCAGTTTTGATGTAATGAAGCAACAATTGAAGATAGACAGTGGATGGATGGATGGATGGGGGTCTGAGCCATCACAGGTATGCAGTCCACACATGGCTTCTTCTATTATCTATGAAATGAAGCACTGTCTTATCATCCACCATCTCACCAGGTATTAGAAATTGTCTTTAGGTAACAGTGACAGAGAAAGAAAACAAAACAGATCAAAATTAGTTTATCTTTCCCTCTTCGTTTGTCTACAGTTTAAATATATCTTAAATGAACAAAACCAACAAGCTTGAATGAGAAAATAGGAACGGATTATGTCACATAAAGGAGCAGGCAACTTGAGAGTGAATATAAAGGAAAGGGGAGCAGGAGGGGGTGTCTGGCAGCTTCCACCCCACCTGTTTGTCATGAACATACACGTAGGAATAGTGCAGGCCTGTTTTAGTCCTCACTGCTGGGTCCCTCCTCCTCCCCCACCTGCTCTGTTTCTCTAAGCACCTGGTTCCTCTCCCAGCAAGTCTCTGTAACTCACATCTGGTGGAAATAACTTTATTCAAAATGACATTTTTGCTATTTGAGAGTTCTTGAAATTGATTTAGGAAAAGGGACATGGGACAAAGAATCCTGTGACTTCTGGCCTTACTAGCTGCAAATTGTGCATTTGAAGTTTTTTTCTAATACTGAATCCTTTTTTTTTCTGTGCATGTCATGGCATACTTCCTCAAGGTACTGATATTTCTGAAATGTTTTTTTCATTATGAAAGTTGAATTTCAATACTGACAAATCCAAACACAATTTTAAAAGCTGTATAACCAGCGTCTAAATTTTAGTGCATAGTAGAGAAAAAATATTGTGTATTTTTTTGAAAAGTAAAGCCTCGACTTAAACAATAGTAGTATAGATTATTTATGAAAAGATGCTCAACTTCACTAATCATCAGGAAATGTAAACCCAAACCACAATGAGATATTGTGTATTTTCCTCATATTTGTTAGGACGGCCATTCTCAAAAGCAAAAAATAACAAGTGTTGGTGAGGATGTGGAGAAACTGGAAGCCTTATGTATTATTGGTGGGAATATAAAATGGTGAATTCTTTATAAAAACAGTATGAAGTTTTCTCAAAAAATTGAAAATTGAGCTACCATATGATCCAGCAATTCCATTTCTGGGTATCTATCCAAATAAACAAGCAAACCAAAAAAAACTGATATCAAGATCTTGAAGAGATATCTGCACTCCCATGTTCATTGCAACATTATTCACAGTAGCTAAGTGGTAGAAACAGCCTAAAAGTCCATCAGTGGAAGAGTGGCTAAAGAAAATGTAGTTTATATACACAATGGAGTATGTCAGCCTTAAAAAGATGTTTGCCCTGCCATATGTGACGACATGTATGAACCATGAGCATGTTCTACTAAGTGAAATAGACCAGTCAGAGAGGGACGACCACTGCATAATTCCGTTTGTATGAGGTATTTAAATTAGTCAACCTCACAGAAGCAGAGAGTAGACTGGTGGCTGGGGGAGGACAGAGGTGAAAATGGGGACTTGTTGCTCAGTGGGTATAGAGTTTTGGTCCTGCAAGATGAACATGTCCTAGAGATCTACTCTACAGCAATGTACATACACTTAAAATGTGCTGAGGGTAGATTTCATGTTATCTCCGTCTTAACATATTTCAAAAATAATCAGTTCAATCGACTCAAACCCAGAAAATCTGGGTTTGTTTGGGTGCTTATACCGCACAGTCCAAGGACCAGCTAATGATCTGTGTTTTCCATTTTCAACTCCTACTGCTGAGGGGACAAAACTTAGACTTGTAGCTCTGTGCTCCTCTGCCCACCGGCCAACCTGACTGGAACGAGATTTCATCAGACAAAATTACTGACCACTCTGTCACATCAGTTAGGATTTCTCTCCTGTGCAAATGACAACATCTCCATGTAAACCGAGTTTTGTAAAACTGGACTTATCGACTCGTAAGATGGAAAAACCCAGGAGTAGTATTTTAGGCACAATTTAATCCAGAAGCTCAAATTATTTGGACTAATTTGTTTCTGTTCTGCTTTTCTTTCTATTGGCTCTTTTGTCTGAGGACCCTGGCCAAACCCTCCACTTCCCCCCATACACACACAAAACGCCTTCTCCCGCAGCTCTCCTACCCCAAAAATGTGCATGTTCCTTTCCTAGCACATCTGTGTTTTCTTAATAACATATTAGGTTGGTGAAAAAGTAATTGCAGTTTTTGCAATTAGTTTTAACCTTTTAAACTGCAATTACTTTTGCGCCAACCTAATAGATATATAGTATGTTCGTATAAAATTGTCATTACTGACTAGTCCTGTGGGTTCAATATACTCAACCGACCATTTAGCCATGTTCCTGAAGCTGTGAAGTCAATATCTATTTGCCTCCTATTATACCTAAGTACCTGGAGCCTTGGAGTCTGTGTGAATATTTGACAGAGATGGTGCCATTCTATCTCATTTGCCTGATTTGGTCACATTTTCTTTCATCTCTGGCTGGTCACTTTGGCCACAGAAGTTAACATATTAGTTGGCTCACCCTAAGTCCTGCTATAAGCCTGGAGGCTGGAGTGGAGCAATGCGCTTTTATCTTTTATATTATCTAAGCAAAGTGAAGGCTTGTTAGGTTTCCATAGTCCCTTTAACTGCTGGGTTCCAGCTTGCATTTCCTGTCGCAAATTCTGCGTGAGGCTGTGGGCTTTAATTTTACATTCAGTATTCCAGAAGAGCAGATTTTCTATCCAAGCACCTCTATCCATGTGTATGAAGTTATGAATCCTGAGTTGTGTATCGGAATTAAAAGAATATGAGTCAAAGGCATATACTAAGAATAAATTATTTTTTAAAAATCCTTATTGCTAAAGGTGACAGAAAAAATGAGTTGCATCTTTAGAAAAATATATAGATTTTCTAAGGAAAGGCAAATCCTTCTTTTTAAAAAGATGGGTAGGGTGGTACTTAAATAAATAAAAATAAAGTATTGAATTCCAATATATGAGTATTCATTTTCTATCTATCTATCTGTCTGTCTATCTATCTATCTATCTATCTATCTATCTATCTATCTATCATCTATCTATCATCTAATCTACTTATCGATGTACTTATTTAATCTATTTTCAGTTATGGAATGTGTTTTTCCTATTGGGGGGATCAAAAGTGTAACTCTCATTCTTTTTAAAAGTAATCTGTACTATTAGTATTGTTGCCTACTTACGTTGGCCTTGGTGATGCAAACCCTATCTTGTAGCTGTGTAAGAAGTTATTTCAGTACAGTGCATGGACTGTTCATGAATCAATCTGACCTGCTTCTTTCCCTCCCTTGCAAATCTATGCTCTGTTCATTCAATATAGAATCTTCTTGAAAAGGAGAACAAAAACTCAAAGAGGCTTTACATGGAAGCTTTGTTCTTCCCTGGAAGACATCATCATTTTAAAAATAAGTAGGGAGAAACTCCAAAATCAAACAAACAAAAAAATGTAAATGTCTATTCGCTAAGATAATTGTCATAACCACAAATTTGCACACATAACATATTTGACATTCCTTTGATTATCCCCCTGGATTCTCTGGAATCATGCTTAATAGTATGTGTCGTAGGCATCCACAGCTATATTTTTTCTCATTTTCAGAGTAGCTCTGTGAATGCCATGAGGAATTCCTCATTCAAATTTGGAAATCAGTTTCGCGGAGCAAAAGGAGTCGAGTGTGTATACGTTTAGCAGTGCACAAAGATATGGCAGGCTCTCTTTGCTTATGTATGAAGTCAGTCTAACCCCCAAGCTCAAATACAGGAAAACAATTCTAACTCGAGGACGACAATCATTTATGATTTAAAAGTCAGTCCCCCACTGCCCTTCGTTGATTATAGACAAATTACTAAGTTTAAGGGTCAGTGTGGCCCAATTGGGGGAATCCTGTTTTGAAAGAAACAGAATCACTGAAAGGACCTGGGAATTATTGAGCAGGTGCCAGGCTGGGGACAAAATAAAGATATCAGTAAGACAGTGTGGGCTTTGGGGAACTTTCCTGTGATTCAGAAGTTAATGATTTGACAAGGACACCTGAAGCAAGCACTAAAATTGAGCTAGTAATAAATGACTGGGATGTCTCCTGGAAATAGTGAGAAAATAAGGGCTTAGCATGAATCATGTAAAGATGACTAGTGAGGGAATGTAGCACCCTCAACATCCAGCTGCAGATTCTGCTAATTATCTCTTTTGTCTCAGAACACAGGCAGGAATCCCCCAGTTAAGCCATGCTGAGATGTGAACCTAGCAGTTGGTCTAGAGTCCATGAAGGACGAGGTCAGAACTTGAGAGCAAGTATGGTCCTGTATGGCCTTTGCCTTGGGCTGGGGAATTCCCGTGTGGACACAAGGGAGGCTGCTGTTCTCCAGCAAGTGTGGATGAGACACAGGTGCTGGTCCGGGGGGGCGGGCAGTCTGAATGTTCAAAGTCCTCGAGCACAGACCACACCTCATCTCAACGTCACAGGTCTCAAGGTCCCACTTCTTCTCTGTCACAGCCCGACTTCAATGTAGAGCGTATGTACCAGGCCACCCGTTCTGTTTTCTATATTAACTATCCATAGGCCAAAGCCCCAGGGCTTGGGATTTTATGACAATCCGGGGACATCAGCATCCCAGTACTCACCGTCAATGGAGTGCTTGTCACCACAGGGCTGTGAGCGATTCCAAACCAGAATCCGGTCCTAAGAGTCTGCATCCTAGGAACACGTTGAGATCAACGCAATTGTCACCTTTCCCCACAAAACAAAACAAAACAAAACCCCAGGATATGAATCAGAATATAAGTTGTTATTTTATAGGTTTTCCAAGCAATAGTGCTAGGATATTAGAAACTGAGACTAGGAAGGGAAGACAGGCAGGTAAGTGTGTGAGCAAACAAGCCATGGCTGTGGGTCATGAATGAGACCTTCATCCTGCTGGGAAGTCTGGGCCCAGGGGAAAGCACCCACTTTGGGATTGTACTGCAGGATCGGGGAGGGACCAACTGCCAGCAGTCACTCTTGGAAGGCTGCTTGCACCTTTCCTGCCATGAGCCTAGTCAGAGCAGCAACCTTGATTCAAAATTCAACTATAAAAAAAGGCCTCAGGAATCTGTGTATCTTATACCTCTCAACTGGACAATAGGGCAACTATTGGTCTTGAAGGCATTGTTCCTCAGCTCCTAACTTGCAGCCAAAGTCAGAGAAGGAAATCTTTCAAAGAGATTTATGAACATGATTTTTTTCTGATAGAGAAAACCCCAGTAAAATATATGGGAAACCCATGAGAATTTTAATAAAAGTATATTGGCAGAAGCATCTGTACCAATGCAAAGGAGAGTTATGGCATTATTATAAAGCTCTCCTGAAGGAACCCCCACTCACAGCCGCTAGCCTTCTCCAACTCTGCTGCAAACCCCAGTTTTCTCAACCCAGGAAACAGCTATTAAATACTTCCTGAAGCGGTCCTCAAATTATTTGTACAGTTGTCCCCCCTTATCTGCAGGGGTACATTCCAAGACCCCCAATTGATGTCTGAAACTGCAAATGGTACCAAACCTTAAATATACTGTTTCTTTCCTATCCATACATACCTGTGATAAAATTTAATTAATAAATTAGGCACAGGAAGAGGTTAATAATAACTAACAATAAAATAGAACAATTATAACAATATACTGTAGTAAAAGTAATGTGAATGTGGCCTCTCTCTCTCTCTCTCTCTCTCTCTCTCTCTCTCTCTCTCTCTCTCTCTCTCGTACCTGATCTGATAACCAAGAGGGCTACCAAGTCACTAATGAGCAGGTACTATATACAATGTGAATACACTGGACCAAGGGATGATTCACGTCCCGGGAGGGATGGAGCAGGATGGCACGAGATTTCATCATGCTACTCACAACAGTGTATAATTTAAAACTTATGAATTGTTCATTTTTGGAATTTTCCATTTAATATTTTCAAATCAGGGTTGGCCATAGGTAACTGAAACTACAGAAAGCAAAACTGCAAATATGGAAGGACTACTGGATTAGTTATTGAGCTTGGCTGTGATATACTCATATGCCAACCTTTCTCAGCTTTGCTATCTATCAGCATTGTTCTGTTAAACCTTAAATGCTTATGGCTTAATGATACAGCTGTACTATGACTGTAGCTATAGATAAAGAAGTAGGTACATGTATAGATATGGGTATAGTTATAAGTGTAGGTATAGATATTATCCAGGTACCAAAGTTTTCATGGAATTGTTTCCATCTGCAAGACACAAAAATAGGTAGTTCTGATCATTGTGTTGATAAAGAATAACAATATTTATTTATGCCTTTCACTGTGCTCAGGGCTTTATATGGTGATCCATTTATTATTCAATAACTATATGTGTTATTATTCCCATTTCACAGATGAAAGCACATAGGCTAAGGAAGTTTAAGTAATTTTTACATATTTACTAATTGACAGAGCTGGCATTCTCACAAGATGTTCTGACTCCAACGTTCTTAACATCTACACGTCATCTTTAAATATTGTGAAAATAGTATTAAGGAATTGTCATTTTTTTCTAACAAGTCATTTGTTATTTCGTTTGGATATATGCAATGTGCACCCCCCTGATTTGTCCTTATGCTGCACGTGCATGTCTGTATGTGTGTAGTTATGGCATTATTATATTCCAGACTTTATTATAAGACTCTACAATATGATGATCTTGGCCATTCCCCATATTTACTTTCTACGTACCAAGGTATTTCTGCTCCCGACGCTTTTTCCTCCAATGCACTTGCTATTTTCTTGAATTACTGTGTTTTTGTTTTGTTCTGTTCTGAATGCTAGTCGTCATGGACACTTATTTTGTTCAGCAGTGGCTCTAGAGGCATGCACACTCTTGTTGGAAGCGAGTAAGGGGACAATGGCAGAAAACATTAGGGCTTTCCTTTGAATTCAGGACAAACAATCTCAACTGAGTAGCAAGTTTTGTTTTTGTTATTTCCCTGTGAATTGGAGGACCTGGGATCCCCTTAGTTACCACATTATAAATAAAGTGACATTGTGGAATCATTGCACTTCTTTTGATCTCATTTTCCTCGCTCTTAAAATGATAGGGTAGGATAAGATCAAGGTTTGCTAACTCAAATGCTTATAGAGGTTAGCTGAATGAACCCTAATAATGCCCTAAATAGTCAAGCCTGGAGTCATAAAAACGTTGACCGAGATGTAAAACTTATGTTAGCGCAAAGGAAATGGTGAAATGCTGTGGGTATTTCCTCCTTAGTGTCCTGGAGGAGGTGAGGTTGGTGGAGATTGCAGTCATTTATCAATTGCTCTTTTGGATTCAAAGGGCTGCTGACACTGGGGATTTGGGTTAACTGTGGTCCAATCAAGATTTTTAAGTGAAGTAAGCGTTATCTACAATTGGACTTAATAAAATGCATTATTCAAAAGCGTCAGCTTATAAACTTTAGACCAAAAGAACTCAGTTATGCTTTTCAGTCATGAATTAAAATGATTTTAACCTCATCCTCTCTAATTTTAACCTAGTTCTTATACCCTGACCTGGTGAGAATGTCAAGTTCTTATAATACCAAAGTATATCTCCCATCCTACTGTCTTCAGGCAAAACCTTAAAAGAAACCCATCTTTCTAATGAATCTTCCAATTTGTATCCTATGCATATATAACAATTTTCCCCAGTACTTATCTATCTGTTTCTTCAATAAAGGCCCGTTCTGTTCAGAAGACTGTGTTAAGACAGCTTGTAGAGGGCCTCTTGGAATGTTATTGCTTTTTGTCATTTCCAACAACCTTTTCTTTCTTTTCACTCCATTAGAAAGCATCAATTTAGAGGAAATGCAACTGTGACAGGATTCATGTATTATACATAGCCTGGTAATAACTATAATAAATCCTTTATTTCCCAGAGAAATGTGTTGAAAAATTAACTGTGTATGTCAATTAGAAAACTATTTTGAAGACTATTATTTTAATTGATACATTTACTAAAAAGCATTGATGACATTTTCCCTTTATTTTTAAAAAAATATCATAACCATAATAGCTTGGCAAAAATTCTGCTGCAGTATCACTCCTTCCTAAACTATATTATTTTCCAACTGGGTCTGCTCTAGAACTGAGGGGAAAAGAGCCCTTTCGTAGTTCTCTTTTTGTCTTGCAAAAGGTAATGAAAACATTTGGGACGTTTCCTTGTACGTGTTGAGTATAAGAAAGAATGGACAGTCAAAGAAAGAAGAATGGATAAATGATGGCTATTATAAAAAAAAAAAGCTGTGTTTTCATTCAACATTTATTTCCATGACCCAAAGTGTGCTTCTGTCTTCAGAATTATTTCATGAGTCAGATATTAGTCCTGTCCTTATAATAACCTTAATATTCAAGGTTATTTGCAACAAGCAACTCTTGGCTTTCACTGCTTTCCAATCATCCACCTAACAACCAATAAATCATAATAATAACATGATATGCCTTAAAGAGACAAAGCAAGAATTTAGGTAATACTATCAATTTATGTAATTAAGGATAAAACATTTAAATCTGACCCATAAGTAACATTCACATATTTGACTTAGCACTTTTAAGTCAGTTTTGTGTGTATTCATTAACAGATGTTTTAAAATAGAATATACAGATCCATTCTTCACATTAACTTATATTTTCCAAATATAATTAAATCCCTTTTCAACTAGGGATGGGAAGTTGTTTTCTCCCCAAAATAACAGTGGTTATGGCCTAATAGTACAAAGGCAGCTCCTTTACAGAGCAATGCTCTTTCTATCTCAAGATATGGGCTTATAAGCTTTCATTTAGTTTATGCTGATTTAGAGTACTAGCCATTAATTAGGCTGGTGGTTGTAGAAAATCTTGACATTATTTTTATAAGCCACTGTCAATTCAATATTAATCAGAAGGAAAATATTTTTCTTTTAATTTTAGCATAGATTGGTGGATCATGGAATTATTTTTATTCCCCTCACATTTCCCCAAACAGAAATCATAGTACATTGTTCCTGGAGCATG
Source organism: Rhinolophus sinicus (assembly GCF_057876585.1). Lineage (NCBI taxonomy): Eukaryota > Metazoa > Chordata > Mammalia > Chiroptera > Rhinolophidae > Rhinolophus > Rhinolophus sinicus. The sequence continues at coordinate 114,343,232 of NC_142504.1, read as the reverse complement.
ATTTTCATTTAATATGAAACATGGACAATGACTGTGTACCTGTAAGTACTGATGAAAGTTGGTTGAATAATGTAGTGTCACGACACTTCTTACCCACAGGAGGCTAATAGTCTGGTGACACCTTACAATACATAGTATATCTGTACTTCTAAGAAAACTGTGTTCTACTTCCCTAGTCATGTGCATTAACTATCCTGTCTCGTTCAGATGTGAGATTTCAAAGATTTTAACTCTCTTCTATTTTTTGAAGACGTTCTACTGTCGTGATAACATTTACAGATTGCTGAACGGAAATGGCTGCACCCGTAGTGCTTAAAACCAATTTTGCATGTTACAGCATTGCCGATAATTTTTAAAAACATTCTGATATTTAGCAGCAAATTATTTATGAATACGTGTTTCGATTAACCAACATTATGACTTGTGTATTGTTCAGTTAACAAAATTAAGAACATAACTTTATAGCTCACAGCTATGTAAATAAATTAAAATTTATTTAGACATTTTGAAGAAACTATCGTAATACAGAATGTGTAAGAAGCACTATTTTATTTTATTTTTCTGTTTTGGGGTGTGTGTTTTTTTGTAACATTACCTCTTGCGTTGTAGAAAATCATCCTTGAAAAAGATGCCAAGCCTGCAGATGGATTCACATGCGTGCCCCGGGAGGCCTGCAGCTTTCCCATTTTCTCTAAAGAACTACATGTACGTGGACAAATCCTAGCTGCTTTTGCATCAGAAGATCAGTGTCCTACATCAGATCTGTTTAAGGTTTTGGAAACCCTTTTCATCATTCAGTGTTGTGAGGTGCAAACTTAAAGAACACCAGTGACACTTTAATTGGGTTCAAGAAGTGTTAGGTTTGCCTTAACTTCTGCAAATAGTCTCCTTTCCAGTGCTAGCCTTGCAGAACTGTGCCCAAGCCACTCTTCTAAGACAGCACCTTTCATTTGTTGAAGCTCTTGGTGTATAAGCTCTTCTTATCAGAATAATCCATCTGCACATCAGACCATACTCATATGAGTGCATAACCTTCCCTTGGAGAAGCTGGACTTTTCCCTTATGTCATTTTTTCTCTGAAAGAGGATTGCACGGGTCCCCAGTAGGGAGGTAGCGTTACTTAGCAAGTGATGGTTCGGAACTCAGAAGTGGGGAGGCAGTTTGCCAAGCAAGCAGGAAATGGAAGATGGTTAAAAGTGTGTGTGCATGTCTATGTAAGAAAATAAATGGGATTTTCAAGGAAAAAGTTGCAACCCTCACCTGGGAGGATTAGGGAAACCCTGTAGAAGCCATAGCATCTGCCTGTCCCAGTCCCTTGCTGAGAGGACACAGTACCTGTGAGTGCATCTGGCATGGACGTGTCCAGAACTTGCAAGCTCACTCCCTCAGCCCTGAGGTTTGAGTGCAAGTACAACCAACCCTACAGCCCAGGCAGTGCCGCGGAGATCACTGGGGTTCAGAGATCAAAGACACACTGTTCAGGAGAATTTGATTTCAAACACAGACATACTGGCCACTAGGTTCCAGGGGGAAGGAGGACATGAACAAAACATGGGAGCCCCCTCTCTTTTCTTATCCCTAGGATTTCCTTCCTGAGTTTCCTGGATCCCCCTCTCCTGATGCAAGGACCACTTGCCCAGCAAATTTTCCGTGGCTACTTCCTTGGCCAGGAAACAAAATCTGTGGGTCCAGAAACTGACCTGACAGAGGAGGGGAAAGGTTAGACATACTTGAGTGGATGGATTTAGCAAAGACCAGATGTCCATCCTATCTTGCTCACATTGCACTTGGGGAATACAGTAATTTTCCTTAAGATAATTTTTAACATCGTCTCTGTTTCACTGAAGGGCTGTATTATTTTCATAAAGAAGATGTATTTCTGGTTTTTAAAATATCCAATCTTAAAGATTTCAACTCCACTGTGATCATGCGTCAGTCACTGGCAGTTTTTCAAGGACCCTCCCGACCCTGTTGATGGCCACATCCTATGTACCTATTCACCGATCTACTCAGCGGTCCCACGCCCCTTGGTCGTTTTTGTTTCTTTGCAGTTGGGGCATTTCTTTCTCAACTCCTCTCGCACCCACCTCCCCCCAAAGGCCACGCTGGCATAAGAATCACACGTGGGTCACATGGCTCCACGGGGCCTTCTGCCTGTTTCCCCCTGGACCCCCTGACAAGCACACACGTGGGTAGGCACACACTGGCTTTCTGAGGCGCTCCTCGCGGCTCCCCGTCCATCCGCTCAGCCCGGGCTCTTTTCTCGGGCTTGTAGCTCCACTCACAGGCACGAGTTCTGGTGGAGCTGGCATTCTGTGGGCGCGCGGTCTCTGCCAGCCTGTCCTCCTCTCGCTCCAGTTCTCTGTTTCCCATTGCTCTGTCTGCCTTTCCTGAAGTGGATGGACACACACACACACACACAGCCCCTCTCCACTTGTTAACTTTCCCCACCATCCAGAACTGACAGCTGCCCAGAATCAGGGAGCTGAAAGCTTTGCGGAAGGAATCTTGGAGGCTGCGTCTGGGAGTGGGGCATCCCCTCCAGCCTTGGGGTCACCTTATACCCCTCATCTCAAATGACTGGCAGGAGACCTCTACTCTCCTAGCCGCTTTGCTGGGGGAAACGAGGGCAGGACAGCGAGCATCCGGCCCACCCGCGCACACCCACGTGGGCGTGGGCGACCCAGCGCAGCAGCAGGTGCCAGGAGGTGCAGGCTGGGCCCAAGCGCTCGCCGGTCCCCACTCTGGACGCTTTCCTCTCTCCTGTGCCTTTTGAGGTGGCCCCAGTCTTAGCACCACAGCGTCTCTCGGCTTTCCATCTCTCTTAGTTCTTCCTGTTCCCATCCCCTCACCGCCATCACCTCCAACCCGAGCCCGAGTCCCGGCTGCTGCGGAACCAGAGGCGCGGCGTCTGCAGCTGAACGTCCCTGGGGTCCTTGGTTGCAAGCCCTCCGCACGCCCCCGGCCAGGCTGGCGGAGGGTGGGTGCGCGGGAGTCTGCAGCGGCTGGGAAAGCAGGAGGGAGCGGGGTTGGGGTAGCGCTGCTACAGCCGGGGAGAGACGCCCCCGCACGTTTGAGCGCTCCGGCCCTCTGCTGCCGGCTCCTGTTTACAGTTCTTTCTTATTTATTTATTGGCGTTTTATAAGCTGGGGCTTTTCCGGAGCTGTTTCCTGGGCAGTTTTCCCCCCGCCCCCGCCCTCAGTTTAACAAACAGCGCGAGCTCGTGGGTCCCTGTTGGGGTGTGTAAGAGGTGATCTGTGTGTGCCTTGGGGGGTTAAATTCTAAGGGAGGGTGAAGGTAAATTGCAAGTAGTCCGAGTCTTTGCAGGAGCAGTTTGGTGGGACCGACCTCCGCATCAGGTCGGGAGATAAACCGCAAAAGTTTTCCTGTCTTTGCCTTCAGCGCGCCCCTGCCTTGTCTCCCAGCTTGAGCTCCGATTCCAAGACAAAGCCTTCACCCCGGAGAAGAGAGAGCGCCCACTTCCTCTAGACAGATGGAATGTAAGGGGTGGGAGACGAAATCGACTGCGATTTCTAACCCTTAAAAAGTGAAAAATAAACCCCGGGGGTATTTGCACAGGACGGCTCCTCCCCCTTCCACGCCTTATAAACGGCTCAGGGTCCAGCTCGGGGTCGCCTCCTGCCGTCAGGCCCCCTCGCCTAGTGGCCGAGTGACGGATCTTAGCCGGGTCCTCTCCCCCTCCCCCTCCTCTCCCTGTCCCCCCCCCCCCCCAGAATCCCAGCGGGTGTGATGTCCTTGCTGCCGCCCCATTCTGCCGCGCACCAGGCCAGGGGGCGCCGGCCTAGCAAAGCTGCCCAGTGTCACCCTGGTCCCCTGCTTCCCGGAGGGTCGCAAAGCTCACGGCTATGACTCAGGCGCCCACTTGGTAACTCTGCCATCTTCCTGCTCTTTCCCCTCCCTGCTTTCCCCGCCCCCCGTGGCCACCCCCGTGCCTCTTCCCCATCCTCCAGCCCTCCTCCCAGACGCCCACCCACCAGCTCCTCTGTCTGCAAGATTGCAGAGGTGGCGCGGAGCCCTGCGAGCCGATGACCGACCCTGTCCTCCTGTCTTCAATGCCTCAGCGGAAGATCCCCAAGGGCTGGACCGAGGAGAACTGCTGCTGGGCGTCTTCCCGGAGAGGCTGCTCCGACCTGCTGCTCGTGGTGTATGAAACTGGGGACTGAGCGCGCCCCAGTCGCCACCGCTGCCCGCTCCGTCTCTGCCGTCGGTCTGGACTGGCCCCCGCCTCGCCGCGCGTGCCGCCCGCCGCCCGCCGCCCGGCCCCGGCCCGGCCCCGGCCCCGGCCCCGGCCCGGCCCCGGCCCCGGCTCCGGCTCGGGGCGCCCCGGGGCTCGCCGCCCGCGCGCCCGCCGACTGCCCGCGCGCCCTCCTGACAGCTGCGGCGGCGACGATGCAAAGGAGGAGGGTGCTGCCGCCGGCGGTGCTGATGGTGGCGGCCGGCGCCCGGGTGTGATGCGAGCGTCATGGTGGGGATGCTGGCTTCGCGGTGAGACAGCGCGAGTGCGCCAGGGGCGGAGGACGCATGGATTCGGATCTTCTGCTGTGTGGGCTCCGCTCTCTTCCTTCCTGCTCTCTCGCTCCCCCATTCATTTTGTTCTTCGTTGGCACATTTCACATCTCTCGACTCCATCCTGTCGCCCACCACTGGACGTCTTCCCGTCTCTAAATGGAATTAGCGGAGCTCGGATCCTCTGGTGTAAGGAACAGACATGATCTATGGACGCAGTTTGTTCCACAGTGAGTATTTCCCAGCGCGCCGGTCCGCTCGCGCTGCCATCCCGCCCGCCCTCCCCTCCCTCGTGGCCGAAGGCGCGGGGAAAAGCCTGGCCACCGCTCTCCCGCGGACCCCGCAGTCCCCGCGAGTCTGGGGCAGGTGTAAACTTTCTGTATTGCAGCATAATAGAGCGGGACTTGGGGGCGGCGCACAGTCAGTCGTCTCCGGATCCCAAAACCCGCCCAGGAAAGCAGCCTCTCCGTGTGCAGGGAGGTCCTGGGAATGGCCGGTAGTTCAGGGCTGGGCACGAGCGGCAGCGGCTGGGGAGTGGGCCGGAGGGAGGGCGCGGGTGGAAAGGGAGAGACAGCCGGGTGGACAGTTTGTGGGACCAGAGGGGATATTCCTCTTTCAGGGGCTTCTGGAGCTCGGCGGGCCCACATTCCCCTCCAGTAGGTAGTTTAGGGTACACCTGGACGCAACGCTTGAGGGGAAGGCTGGGGGTGGGGTGGGGGCTCAACTCTTCTGGCCAGTAGACCTCTAGTTTTGCTTTAGGTAGGATCCTGTGGTACACATGAAGTGGGGTGGGGGGCGAATTGGAGCGAAGTAGTGTCAAAAGTCATCAAGCAAAAGGCAATATAAGAAAATGTGTGGTGGGAATCGCACATTATAAAGCAAGGATTAGAGTCTTCATCCTGTGCCACGCAGTTAAAAGACCGGTTTTGCCGTTGTGTTCATTATAGTACACGTTCCATAACGTGATTCCTTAAAAACAGGAAAAACAGAGTAAAGAAAACACCAAACATATGCCCTGATATTGATGGCTGTTTGCCTGTGTGCCTGTGTGGGTACAGAATTACGGCCAAGTTAAAACAAGGTTTTGTTCTATTTAAACACACACAATAACAACAACTAACGTTTTCATCTTAAAGCAGATGACCAGGCAAGAGAACCAAGTAATATAATTGATATAATTTCTGAAATGCTAATACCAAGCCCCAGATACTTCTCTCGGAATCCGCTTCAGGCACACATTTATAATAAGCCCCTGGAGTGAGCTTGAGGTTAGGAAGCCCTCGTGCATCAGAAACATCCCTTTCCCCCATTTCATTTCAACTGGAAACATGATTATACACCTAATGGAACTTAGAGCTGTTCAGATACAAACAAACAAAGTAGAAGAGGAAAAACCAGAAACCATGAAGACTACTTTAATACATTCCTAGGTTTCGGTTTTGTAAAAGTGTCCAGTGACTCAAGACTAGACATAAAACACAAGTTCAGGTTACAATGGTCTTTGCAGATTTACTGTTAAATTACAGCTCAGTCTCTTTTTGATATTGAAAAATTGACTCAATAAAATGCTTATAGAAATCACCTTTGTCAAATTAATAATCTACTTCTGGAAAATACTAAATAGTAAATCAAAGTTAAGGTTAGAAGATATTAATTTTATAGCATAGAAAGTGCCGAGGACGTGGTCACTTGGTAAAACATGTTTATAAGGAACATTTTTATAATATTGCCTCATGCCGCCATCCATATTCATCTGTTTTTCTCTGTTCCCCTCGCCCTCCACCGATAGGATTTGCCTAAGCATATCTTTTCTAAAATGCAACAACATTGGCAGTGTGTTAGGGTCAGTCCTGGAGTCCTGTCTCCCTGTTTGCTTCTCTTTTCATCCTTTTACCTAGTGTCGCCTCTCTTCCTTTAGAGATGTTAGCACAGCCGTTCACCAATGGCCCCTTAGTGTGGGCCCTGAAATCCTACTGCAGTACGACATTAAGATTACAATGTTGCCCCTCAGTCTTGAAGCAGGCCTTTGCCTAAGGAGTTTGGGGCTCATCCATTCTTCACTGGCACCACCTCTTGAAGCCATCTGTAAGGTTTCCTGATTTGTACATTGTGAATCAGTTTGTCCAAGTCCTGAATCCACTTGGAGCAGTCCACAATAATAAAATTAATCTGATTTGATATCATTTTATCTTTAAATTCTGTTATGTTTTTATACAATGTGATCATTTCAGTGAGTATTAATATTATCTCTTCCTAATTTTTCTTTTCTGTTTCAGTTGTAGCAAGTTTAATCATCCTCCATTCGTCTGGGGCAACCAAGAAAGGAACAGGTGTGTTTCCTTGGAAAACTGCAGGTGGAACCCCTCTCCTTATTTGCATTTTCCTATTATTCCCCCCCCCCATTCTTGATATTCCAGAATATCTGAACATTTTATAGTGTGTATAATTGATTGGTTTTGACCAAGACAACATTTAGAAATTAATTTACTAATGGGTATTATAAGAATGTCCTCTCTATTTTTAGTTTTATAGAAAATTGGACGATGGCTCTTTTAATTTTTTTTTTTTTTTTTTTTAAAGAAAAGCAAGCCACCTCAGAAACACAGAAGTCGATGCAGTGTGGAACTTGGACGAAGCATGCAGAGGGAGGCGTCTTCACCTCTCCCAACTATCCCAGCAAGTACCCCCCTGACCGAGAGTGCGTGTACATCATAGAAGGTGAGGGGCCGCTGCCCAGCCCGCCGCCTCTGTGCGGTGGATGCACAGTGTGCAAACACACATGCGGAAACGGGCTTTGCAGACCCTGCATGTAAAGGGCTCTCCATGAATCAGATGCCTGTGATATCTGCACTGAAGCTAAGGATGGAAATGCTGAGGGTTATGAACAAGTAACACCTGGGAAGGAAGAACAGATCGGCAACTTAGTTTATTTTGCAGTTGATTTAATGGTTTGGAAGTCTAAATTAATGGAATGGATGCATACTTGGCATTACCCTTGTAGACACCTCTCTATTATAAAAGCATGACTTTTAAAAATACAGCTGAGTATTTTGCTTAGTGATAGGTTTTAATACGTGTTAGCACCTGATGACCCCAAACTTGCAGCCCCTCCCCACACCCCAACACACACAGATGGAGCTGCCTCAATGAAAGGTATGTATGCTCAGTATTTATGTATAAATAAAGGACACATTCGTTTGTTTGATTGATCTTTCAAAGAAACAGGCTTTATATTTAACTGTCTTCAAAAATTTCTACTTAGAAATGATTCTTTTTCTTTTTGTAATTTTTGGGCCAAGACTCTTCCCTCTCTGCTTCTGCTTGAGGTTGAACCTTTAGCAAAGGTGTCCCACACTCCAAGAAGAAGGAGAAAGAATGAGCTCTGGCAATAGACGGGTAAAGCTGACAGAATGGCACTCTGGCAGTGCTTCCTCCTCTTATGACTCATAGGAAAGGAAGTTGAAATATGGAAATTTGGGGTTAGAATTAGTTGTGACTTATTACGTTAATATTACATATCTATTATAAATAGAAAGTTAGGAACTTTAAAAGAACTTAACATATATTAAAACATTTAATCATAGGAAGTAGATATATTTGTTCTCCCTATTTTACAGATAAGAAAACTGAGGCACAGTAAAGTTAAATATCTCAATTTCACATAACTTGTCTTTTAAAATTAACAGTATTTTAAACTTCACATTATTGAAAAGAGCAAAAGTAAGTAGTTCTCATTTTAGAGATTAATTCAGAAGCAAATCTTTGCATGTTAATTGTGCTTTCGTGTTTACTATTATTTAGAATTAAACAGCACTGCTAACTTTTGGTTTTAATATCATGCACATATTCACATGCATTCCTAGTTACACCAAGGGCAAAACTTAAAGTTGGGAACTAGATCCTGCTGTTACTGGTAAGCTTGCTTCTGTAGCCTTTTTGAAATACTGTATACTAGTCATGTTTTAAATTCATTTATTTAAAATTCAAATATTTGTTGAAACAACTACTAAGAAACAACCACTCTTCTAGGTACAGTTTAGAGAGTACTGAACAAAGCAGACATGGTACTTGCCTTGTGGAACTTAAAAATATGATCTTTCAGTAAACAATGTGAAGTCCCCCAAATTAGCACAGGTTCTGGGATGGGGGGAGGAAGAGAAGGCTGTAAGGAGGAGGAGAGGGTCACGCTCAGTTTTGACCAACACGCAGGCGGTCATCATTCCACATGGATCAGCAGAAGCAGAAGTTCAGGGATGCAGAGTACGTGGGACCCACATGCGGTGTCTGCTGAGAGTGAGGTCAGGCACCAGCCAGGACGCTCAAGACTCGGGCAGGCTCAAATCTAGGTGGACCAGGTATTCCAGCTGTTCCCCCAGGAAAGTTTCAACTTTGTTATAGGCAGTGGGGCACCGTTGAAATAATGTAAGTAGAGAAATAAAAAAGGTGACATTTTGATGAAGTCACTAAAGGAAAACAACATTAAGTGGAAACCTGTTCTGAAAGATTAAGTAAATCATAGTAAAGCCTGAACTAGAGAAGTGATAATGGGGACAGGTCAGTGGAAGAAATGAGGCGTGTTTAGGACACTGAGCCCTGACTGATAGGACGTGGTTAAGAGAATAGAGAGTTCCAGGAGTAGTCTCAAGTGTTTGGCTGGTGACTTGTTAGATGGCATTGCAATGCCAGATAAGGAATATAGGTGGAAAAAGAGAGTTTGAATAGTGTGTTCAATTTTGGTGTTTAACCAGATGTCTCATAAAGAGATTGGATATATGGCTGTTTAACTCAGTGGAGCGTTCTGAGCTGAAAATATATATTTATAGGTCATACATGTAGAGATTGCTATTAAGGATATTACAATAAATAAAATTGACCAGAGAGAGTATTTGGAACACTGTTGTTCAACCCTTTCAAAAAATGCAGATGCCTAGGTGTACTGCTCATGAATTCTGACTGAATTGGTCTTAGGCAGAGCTGCAGGCATCATTAAGTTATAATCGCTGTCCATCGGGAAGTCAGTGGCACCCGGAGCTCTGGTCTAGAAAGAAGGAAAAGCAGACATAGACCAGATGTCTGGAAAACAACCTGTAAGGGATGGGCAGAGTAAATACAGGGAAAAGCCAGAGAGGGGACTGGAAAATCAGGTGAAAGGTGCCACAGTAACTGGAGAGGACGAAGTTTCAAGAAGCAGAGAGGAGCCCAAGAGCCAGCTGCTACAGCACAGAAACGTCAGTTCAAAGCAAATGCATCTAGTGCAGGAGGCAGTTAAGAAGCTGTGAGGACTTCAGAGCATGCGCTGTCATAGACATGGTGGGGTGGGGGCCAGCTGCCTGCGGATGGAGGAGCCCTTGGGGGTGCTGATGGGCCCACGGTGGAAAGGAGGTTTCTTTCTTTTTTTCTTTGTCTTCTCTTCTTTAAATTGAATAAATTGTCATGTTTAATTCTGAGAATTGCCTGTTCTGTAGGAAAAGGTACCTTGAGAATAGAAGACAAAGATGGATAAATAGCTGGTCAAGTTACTTGAGGTAAGAAGATAGGTTGTGATAAACACGGATGGAGCCTCAATCACAGAAGGGAGGGTCCCTTGTATGGATTTCAGGTTGTCCTACAACTCTGACAACGAAGAGGCGACTTTCAGTGTCATTGTGCACGATTGAGATGGAACTGTCCATAGCTCTACATGTGTCCAAAGATTCTCTAAGAGGTTAAGTCCACTTGAAAAGGAACCTCAGTGTTTGATCAGAGATAGCATACAGAAAATGGTGATGTGAAAAGTCGCTGTGAATTGAGACATTTGAAGGGGAAAAAAAATGTGTTTAGGGGGTTGGAACTGCATAGCTTCAAATGGTTTACTTCACCATAATCACTCATTTTTATTTTTAAATCTACAATGAAAATAATAGGACATGCTTATTTTTTTTATTTTACCACCTTCTAAAATTCAGTTAGTGGAATTTCAGATATGAGTTTGTGTAGTTACCTTCATGCTGGACCAAAAGAAAATGAATTGTCAACACGTCACGTATTCTACCAAAAGTCATAATGATGGTATGTTTCCTGAAGGAACATTGAGTGGTTGATTCATCCATGTTGGACAGAACGTAAATGACAATGAAAATAAAGGTTTAACTAAATGAACTCATGTTAGGTGGCCAAGTATGTCCTATGGTAATAGGGAAAAATAGATGGATATATGTTGATTGATAGAGTTTTAGGTAAATGAGCACAGGACAGTTCTCATCACTTTACCTTTCCCTAACCATACATTATGTACATCTAAAAGAAATATCCTATATTCTGAAATCATTTATTTCCTCATAAAGCTTATCATACTAGCTTCTCAAAGAAAAGATAAACAAGCAGATACATCCTATAGGATAATATACATACAAATAGTACTTTAATGATAGTACATAAATAGGTCCAGTTTCTTAAGCATTTGCCTTGTTGTTATTGGACAAAAAAAGGGGTGGGAGTGGAGTAGTGTGGGGGAGCACATGGTTTTCCAGGTAATTTCTTAGGATATTTTCTAATTTTCAGATTTAAAAACAAATCATTGGCATTCCATTGAATCTATCATTATGGTATATACTATATATGCTGACCTTTGTGTTAGTGGTAGATAAAATTATTGCTGATTTGTCTTGTAAGAGTACTAATTGTCTCTTTTCAATGTCCAAAGAGTCAGAAACATTTTTAGAGATTAAAAATAATCCATAAAACTGTATTTTAACATGGATTGACCTTTAAGCAATCCATCTTCAATTTTATCTTTGGAAAGTGTCAAGATTATATTTCATTTTATAAGTCTCTGATTTCCAAGTCATGATGTATCTCAATTCTGTATAAATTTTGGCATCCATACATACAAGGCTTTAATTTTAAAGCCATCAGGGGTGACATTCAATATATATCTCAGAACTGGTGTGGTGTGGACCGCAGTCACTCAGAGTGGTCACCGACCACATGGGGGGGGGAGCAGGTCCCTCTGTGCCAGGTCTTAAGGTCCAGCTTCCTGGAGCAGGTTGGTTCCTGAAGAGGGCTAAGTGGCTGAGAAGCACTCAGGGGACTCAAGTCAACAGCTCTTCACAAAGTAGGGAAAATGTGTGTAGGTATCTCAACAACTGTCAAGGCTATTTGGGGGTATCCTGGCTAAATATCCATCTGGAATGCCAGAATGTTGAACTGTTTTGGACATGACAGTGGAAAAATGGGTGGGCAGTAGCAAATGCTCCCATAGGGCAGGTTTACAGAGCTGCCCTAGAAGGCTCTTCTGTGATAAAAACATTTGTGAAGACAACAAGCTCATTTACATTTCAACCAACAAACTTTTTTTTTTTTTTTTTTTTTTGAGAAATCTTCAATGACAAATATTGTGCTGAGTACTGAAAAAAGAAGGTGAATAGATAGGGTTTCTGTGTTTGGTGAGTAGATTTAGAGAGGAGATTTCTTTTAAGCAAGATTTGCCTACAAAAAGAGGAGTTAACAAATTGGAGGTATTTAGATACTCAAGAAAGTGGGAAAAGTCCATGACAGCCTGAAAGAGCATATCTCAGAAAACATGACATGTCTGGCGTAGCCTAAGCTTGGGCTGTGTGTAAGGTAAAGAGACCCTGGAAGTGTGGGTTGTAGGCTACCCTTAAGGATCCTACCGTGTTTCCCCGAAAATTAGACCTAGCCGGGCAATCAGCTCTCATGTGTCTTTTGGAGCAAAAATTAATAGAAGACCCGATCTTATTTTACTAGAAGACCGAGTCTTATGTAATATAATATATTATAATGTAATGTAATGTAATGTAATGTAATATAATATAATATAATATAATATAATATAATATAATATAATATAATATAAGACTGGGTCGTATATTAATTTTTGCTCCAAAAGATGCATTAGAGCTGATGGTCTGGCCAGGTCTTATTTTTGGGGAGACATGGTATATGCCAAGTGCATTGATCATTTTCCTGTAACTCTTGGAGTGTTGCTGAAGAAGTTTGAACCTGAGAGTGACATGATGAGATTTGTGCTCGGGAAAAATGGCTCTTAATTTCCTCCTGCATGTACTTCGATCTAATCATGGCCATCTGATTGTGATTATTTGAACGGTTGCATAACTCTGTGGTAAACAATTCTCAAGTGGTATCTGACCTTAAAACTGGTTAGTCCAGAAAATATGGGAAAAGTACAGAAAGATGCCTCTCTACATTATAAACCTGAGTCAGCAGCCTTTCACAAAAATATTGTGATTTGTTAGTTCTATGTTAGACATCGAAATGGTCATTTTATATCAGAAGAATATTTTGTGCAGTGTCTAAGGGTCACCCCTTAGTCTTATAGAAATATTACCCGTTGGAATCCTCCATATAGCATCCTTGCTTCGTGTTTCCATCATTTCATGCTCAAAGTTTGATAAATGTGCAGATAAAATCTGAAGTAGAATCAGAAAAATCAAATTAATGATTCAAGAAGGGCCTTCTAGACATGATTTTTCTTTCTTTTTTTCCCCAGCTGCCCCAAGACAGTGCATTGAACTTTACTTTGATGAAAAGTACTCTATTGAACCGTCTTGGGAGTGCAAATTTGATCATATTGAAGTTCGAGATGGACCTTTTGGATTTTCTCCAATAATTGGACGTTTTTGTGGACAACAAAATCCACCGGCAATAAAATCCAGTGGACGATTTCTATGGATTAAGTTTTTTGCTGATGGAGAACTGGAATCTGTGGGATTTTCAGCTCGATACAATTTCACACCTGGTAAGTAGGGGCTTGTTTTTTCCTTATATCTTTTTCTTCCTTAGTTTCTGTCTTCCTAGCACAAGAACTTTTGTAAGACAATTTTATAATTTTTTAAAGAATTTTCCCATTCTATTTAAAACCAAGCCTACAATGCTCTCTCCTTTTATTTCGTAAATTCTGAAAGGAAAATAAATTTTCCGTCAGCCTACACTAGAGGTAAAGTGAGGTGACTCAGGGGTCTGGATGGTCATCAGCATCACAGTTAATTAAATGGACTTCCATTATGCTGAAATGTGTAATTTCAGAGACAATCTGTAATAAAGAAACTAATTATACATTAAATCCCAATAAACTTGAAAAAGCAATTGTATTATTGTAAAATGTATCCATCAAAATGATCTTTGGAGAATTTGAACAAGAAATTCGTTTGTTCTGAAAATTATAATTTTTAAAGCAAATGGATCTTAGTATAAAACAGACTAATCTCTTTATAGAAATGCAAATCCCTAAGAGTCAGGATGAAAGGAAAACTGGACCCATAGCATCCAAATATTCATTTGCAAGGCGAGGCAGTCATTATCTGTAATTATATAATTGCACATTCTATGTCAATTTTCCTTCTAACCTGCTAATATTTAAAAGGGTCTGTGATGTTGACTGGCTCACTTTATCATGAGTTATCATTTATTACAATAAAAATTGGTTATCACATTTTCAAATTACAAGAGTGTCAGGCTGAAGCCATTTGAGATTTGATGAAAAGTCATTTTTTTATGGAAAAATGTCTCAATTACATAAAGCACATTATTTATATATAATTGCTTTTTTTTTCAGTTTGCACATATTTTACTTAGGTTATACTTAGGTGTTACTTAGGTTATAATAGGCAATAGATGATATTGGAATATACTGTGTAAAATTTGTTGAAGTTTCTCTTGTATGTTGCAAAGGTAACATCAGAGCAAGGATGTGATGCTCAGTTCAAACACTAAAATTTTTAAAAAATGATGTGCAATTAATGATAAGTTTCATTATGATAGCATGCTTTATGTTAAATAAGTCAGATATTCACTGTACCCTATACATTAACCTTAAACATTAGGTGTGTTTTAAGAATATCGCCAGGAGGCTGGGTTTTAACTGTGCTTTGCTAATAGTGGACAGCTCACAGAAATCATGGGTGTTTTACACATGGCGCTCAAACTCATTTGATGGTTTCCAAAAAGGATGCAAACGTTTAGATGACTTGATTAGTCCTAGAGTTGGAAATGGAAGTATGTATTTTTTCTTAACTGATATTTGAGTCTAAACAGGACCTAGAGAGTGGCACATGGTATGGTGCAGGGTTTTATAAGTTGTATTTTCATTCTGGAATTGGTGATCATGGGAATAATATCTGGGATTTAAATTTGTGGATTCATAAAGAATGGAGGGTCAACTATCATACTTTATCAACATACATGAGGCGACCCACCTTTCTAGGCTGACTGGAGATCCCATAAGCTGTGGCACTCAATGGGCACTATAGGTTTTAAACAGTCCCTTTGTTCCCTGGGCACAATTCTTCCCTGTCTGCTTCTTTAGGGCCACCTCACTTCATCTAAAGGAGGAGATTCTATTATCAGGAACAACTGAATCGGGAGGGACCTCAAGAAGATGCATTAAGGATAGACCCAGGCTCTGTTTCCACTCCCACACTGGCAAAGGGGCGCTGAGCCTCTGAGGGAAAAGCAGGACCATAAAAAGGAGACTTGTAACACTTCCATGGCCGCAGAAGTTGAGGCTCCATGGCCCCAGGCCATTGCCTGGTGGCACAATCATCTACAATTCATTCCATAAAGAGGCAGGACTGAGGAAGCCAATTAGTTAATGAAACAGGAAGGTGGCGGGGATGAGTGATCATGTAGGGAGCTTTTAGGGAGAAGGAACAGGGAGGCTTCAGTTTAATTTGGCTTGATATTCATTTGGTGGTGTGCTTCAAGTAGTGATTTGGGAAAGTAGAGGGGGGGAAGTGTTCCTCAAGTCAACTTCATGATTTCAGTTCTAAGACATGGCTGTAGTCACCAGGGAACCAGATCTGGTTTCCAGTCCTGGCTTTCTTGTTTCTCGGTTGCTGTAAACTTTGCACATAATCCTTACATCCATGCCTCAGTATTTTTATTTGCAAAATAAGGATACTATTGAACACCTCATAGTATTGTTTGAAGAGTGATTGTCAAC